>NW_008343207.1:4432693-4451689 GCF_000622305.1 Nannospalax galili | reverse complement strand
TCTGCAAGAGCAGTCAGTGCTCTTAACCACTGAGCCATCTCTCCAGCCTTAGTTTCAACTTTCTTTTTTTCTTTTTTTTTTTTAATTTTTTAATTATTTTATGTGTATGCGTGTATTGCCTGCATGTAGGTAAGTACACCAATGTCATGTAATGCCTGCAGAGGTCAGAAGAAGCTGTCGGATCCCTTGGGACTGGAGTTACAGACAGTTGTTAGCTGCCATGTTGGTGCTGGGATTCGAACCCAGGTCTTCTGCAAGAACCGGTGTTCTTAACTGCTGAGCCATCTCTCCAGCCCTCTAGTTTAAACTCTCTTAAGAAAAGTGGCGCTAAGTGTTTCCCATAAGATCTGGAGCAGGATTTTGGGGTGGATTGGAAGAGGAAACAGGTACTTTTCCTTAAGGAGTGAAAGGACTGGGTTCTGTTTCTTCTAAGCCATCTGTTCAGTACCTACTGTGGGAGAAGTCTCCTGCCTTGAATGTGCTTTGTGCTGAGCTCTAGATGGCAGAGCATCTATGTTGTACTTCAGTTACTTCAGAAAATCTTACTAGCTCCGTCAAGTACCTGCTCTTATCTGCTAGCTCATCTGCTTCCTCAACTGTCAGGTTGACTGATCAGTAGGTTTAATATAACTGGTATCATAATTAGGACTTGAACCCAGGTCTCCTTGGCATGTCTAGTGTTTTTAAATAAGTGGTTCTGTTTTGTGCTTATAAAAGTTATAAAACTACCACATAAAACATCCGTAGCACATAACTTGGTTATAATCAGTGTGACTCCCTCCAGCCTTTGCACATGTAACTGTATACACACCATTGAACAGCATTGAGTTAATGTATATTCTGGTCTGTGGGGTTTTGTTTTAGTGTAGTTTGAGCATATTTCCATACTGACAAGCATAATTGTATCATATATTCTTGTATATCTCTAGTTTATTACATCAATCCTCTATTTTTAGTTATTAAGATTGTATCCAGATTTGTTATAAATAACACTGTGGTAAGTATCTCTCTACATTGGAATATTTCCTTAGGGCAAACTCCTTAAGGAGCTCTTGACTCACAGGCCAGGGGCACGTGCAAGGGCCTGTTGTAAATAGTATCCAAGAAACTTCCAGAAAGATTGCATGCTTGATGCTCTTCAGGTGCTGTGAGCCTACTTTCACCAGTAAGCTTTGTGTCCATCTGGATGGTGTCACATTTAACATGTATATATTTACCAGGTTCTTCCACGGTTCATATTTGGTGAACAGTTCTGGAATCTATTGAATTGTTGGTATGAATCCCAAGGACTACTAAGTGACTGCAGAAACTTTGCCAGGGACTACAAAAGTGACTTCCTACAAAGAGTGCTTTCTGTGGAAGGCTGGTAATGTTTTCACTCTGGCCAATTCCAGCACACTCTTGTACTGATTTTTCTTTTAACTCATTAACAGACTGTTCTTTTTGACTGCTGTACCTGTACACTTTGATATATCAAGAGAACCACCACCTAGCACGTTTTCTAACTTCTCAGAATCAGTTCATGTTGTCATTTGAGGTAGATGCAAATGATTGGCTATGCTAAACGAAGCAAACAGAAAAGTGCTTCTGTTTCTTCAATGTTTGGACAACAGCTTTGGATAAGGTTTGAACTGTTTCTGTAAGAGCTGTACCCTAGCTTTGACCATTAATTGGTAATACAGTGGTGTTCTGTGAAATGAGGTCTCAATGTCTTACACTTTTTAGAAAGTAGTTTCTCTTGATTCTTGAGCCATCTCTTTGATCTTACCTTGTCTGCCTTGTTAATGTGTTCTGAACTCACTGAACAGGCAGTAGCCTTGGACCAACAAGATTAGTGTGTTTTATAAATACATTCTACATGTGCATATAATTTATATATAAATCACTTGAATTCCATAAGATCAATATTAACTTATAACCATCTTGTTTTATTGGGATTTCAAATTAAAAAATAGTTGACCTGGTATTTTGTTAGTCACTTAAAGGAAAAAAAAATTTTCAGTATTTTAGCCAAGTCATCAGAACTAAAGGAGCAGTTTTTACTCTCCTGAGCCTTTGTTGAACTTCTTTGAAAATGTACATGTGGCCATATGAGAAGAGCTAGGGATACATGGTAGGAACTGAAGTCTTTGCTTCAAAATGAGTTCATGCAGTAAATATAAAAGCTGTATGTGAAACAGGATAGCCAGATTTGTTAATCTTCGTTTTCTCAGAAGTTTCTGAAACAGGTTCCTTATTCTTGTTGTGTGATTTAGAACCTAGAGTCTTGACCTCTAGAGAGAATGCCCTTCTGCCTCTCATTTCATGATGAAGAGACTAAAGCTTAGAGGAGTCATCTGGCCAGTGCCCTGAGTCAGTTGATTACTGAGAAAATTGGGAGTGGTGTTATCTCCCGACTCTTTTCGGTGCTCTGCTGGTCAGCCGCCTTTTGTGTTGCATACATTGAGCTCTCACCCAGGGTACCATGCCTTGTACAATGACAGTCTGAGCTGGTTTCTTTTTTTGGCATTCTCAGGTGACAGTTTGAAGCCTGAGTATGGTATTCAGGTAACAGTGCTAATTTTTCAGTGTAGTCAACTGAATGCTGCTGTTCACTGATTGCTTCCCGGTAGTCTCTGACAGGTGCTGTGGAGACCAAGGTGGACAAAACAGGTTTCAACCCTCTACCTTCACAGTCTGGTGGGAAAGGGAAACATGCACAGCAACAGTGTTGAAGAACGCACATAGGCATGAGGGCATCATGGTAGGTGGGCCTGAGGTGGTGGGTTGTTCAGGTAGGAGGGGTAAATGAGGAGAGGGGTTAGACTCTCCAGGTGGAGGTAACAGCAAAGCGTCCCCTGACTATAGCTGTTTTGTGGCTGCTGGGGTCCAGATAGTGAGCGCTGTTGGTAAGTGATGATAGAAAACAAGTTGAGACCAAATGTAGAAGGTCACAATTGCTGTCTTAGGGTGTTGAGGGAACTTTCTCAGTTTTTTTCTTTTTCTTTTATTTTTTTTGAGACAGTGTTTTGATATGTAGCCCAGGCTGACCTCTTAACATCCTCCTGTTCAGCTTCCCACAAGTCTGCAAGCGTGTACAACAAACACTGGGCTGAGTTATATATGGTTTTGTTGTTTCTTGGTAGGGAACTTAAAGATTTTTATGTGTGGTAGTACTGGGGATTAAACACAGTGCCTCCCACATGCTACACAGTGCTCTTCTGCTGGGCTACATCCTCATCTAGAAGATACTTTTGTTGTTTTTGGTTTGGTGGTTCTTAAAGACGCAGTACCATTGAAATGGTACAAACTTTAGACAGTTGTCAAAATTCCAAAGGACGCATAACAAGGTCTCCTTTTTTCCTGTCTCCCAGCTACAAAGTCCTCAAGAGGCCAGCAGCATTACTAGTTTCTTGTGTCCTTTTTACATATATAAGCAAGTAAGTGTGGCATATATATAGGAGTTTGTCTGAAGGGGTAACACGGAATGGCAGTGAGGTGAAAAACAGGTGGATGCAGTGGAATAGAACAGAAGTGGACACCAGGCAGGAGCTGCTGGACTAAGCTGAGTGCCAAAGCCTAGCTGGGCAGTTGGAAATAGTTGGGCTCCAGGCATTGCAGACAGAATCAGCAGGATTTAGTGAAATGGGACACAGAGGAAGGGATGGGAACTGGGTTTGCACCCCACCAGTTCTCAGGGTTTCGAGTCTGGAAGTGAGAGCTGTTGGGCAGCTGTGACTAGGCTGAGAAATGCAGGCGGGAAGACCAAGTTTGGGACCAGAAGGTGGAACTGCTTAGTGAAGGTGGCACTTCTAAGCAGAATCAACAGACTTAATGAAGTGCTGAATGCTAGGACAGTGTTATCTATGAGTCACCTGTGCAGCAAGGCTTGAAAACTGCTGGGCTAAGTGTTGACCAGCCACTGAGGGTGAGAAGCTGTTACAGGCCACTGAGATTATTGTAGTAACCAAAGAAAATGGTTATCTCCTTATGTGTTACTAATAGTCTCAAGATTTCCCCTTTAAAACGAGAACCCTGACATAGCAGCAGCATGTGCTGAAGAGATACTCATTAAATGAAGTTATTTCAGGTATACTTATGGAGGAAGAAAAACAATTCATTTCTTCAAAGTACAGGTGCATCTTTTTCTTGATGTTTTTTGTAGAATAAGTGCTTATTCCTTAGTACTTGAAAATGCTACTGTTCAATATTTAATGAGCTATTGAATGGGAAAGGGTGTGTGACTGGAGGACCTGAATGGGCCTACTCATCTTTTACACATTATATCTGTGGGTGGACAGACATTGTCTTTTGGTCATGACCACAGACCAGTGTTTGGAGAGCTGGCAGTTTACAGACATAGACCCCCCACAAAAAAACAACACATAGCACTTTTTTCCCTGATTGCTATAGGTTGCATTGGTCTCTGTGCTGCTGGTTATTTCTTTTGAAACTTTTTTTTCTTTTTCTTTTTGTCTTTTTGAGACAGGGTCTCCTTGTAGCCCCAGCTGTCCTGGAACTCACAAAGATCTGTCTTCCTCTTCCTCCCAAGTGCTGGGATTAAAGGCGTGTGCTGCCATGCCTGGCTATCTTTTAAAACTTTCTAATTTTGGCAGTCCTGGGGCTTGAATCCAGAGTCTTGCCTATGTTTCACAATGCTCTACCATTGAAGTATATCCCTATCCCTGTTTATGGGGTTCTGTTGTTACTGGGTTTTGTTTTGTTTGGTCTTTTGAGACAAGGTCTTATGCATCCCAGGCTGACCTTGAACTCTTTATATAGCTGAGAATGACCTTGAATTCCTGATCCTTCAGCCTCTACCACCTCCCCCCTCCAAGTGCTGGGATTACAGATGTGCACCATAATGCCCAGCATCAGGCTTTTCATAGAGATAGGTGTAACATTTACTAAAGGTAGCTGTCAGCTGTGCACAGTGACAGGCAAATGGAACACACTACACTGTTCCTCAGATGTTTGTGCTAAGATTTTCACTTATGAATGAAGATACTGAGATTAGTTCTGGATACTCATCTTAATTTTAGAGCTGGGGTTGCCCAGTTCTGCCTCCAGAGTCTGCCCTACACCAGCAGACTGAGGGTTAACAGACTGGTTGGCTTCTTTCACAGAGGTGAGTTTTGCTGAGTCTGAAAACTACTCAGGTATTAGCTATACCTAAGCTACTAGTAGAACAAAACCCTTTTAAAACTTTTTTTTTAATGTGTATGAGTGTATTGCCTTGCATGTATGTGAATGCACCTGTGTCGTGCAGTGCCGCAGAGGTTAGAAGAGGACTTCAGATTCCCCTGGAACTGGAGTTAAGGATGGTTCATAGCCGCCATGTGGGTGCTGGGACTCAAACTTGGGTCCTCTGCAAGAGCAGTCAGTGTTCTTAACTGCTGAGCCATCTCTCCAGCTCCAGAATCCTTTAATTAAGACAAATAAGAACCTTGTGTTGACTTTGGTGGCTGCAGGTCTGCTTTTCCCTCCAGGGTTGCTCCTGAGTGCCCTGGCTCCTGTGCTGCATTGTTGGGGCTGACTAATGGTGAAAGGTTCTTGGCATAGGTGCAAGAGGCATTTACCTGGAGGTCAGGTTTCTCATCATAAAATCTTGATGAGCCTTCCTGAGTTGTACTTTATCTTTTGTGGTGGAAATGGTAGGGAACTGCTGACATACTTCTTAATGTTCTCCCTCAAACTCATGGTTCCATCATTCCAGGCCTATTTCAGACATTTTCTCATCCCTTCAGTTAGATATATAATCTGCTTATAGTTTTGTTTTAGTTTTGTTCTTGCTTTATGAAGCAAGGTCTCATGTAGCCCATGCTGACCTTGAACTTCTGATCTTCCTGCTTCCTCCTGCTAAGTGCTAATAATTACAAGGGTATACCACCATGCCTGACCTGCTTTCATTTTTTTATGGTTTTATATTATTTGATAATATTTTGTTGGCTTATATTTATTTTGCTATAGTAATTTATTCTAAATCTCTCAACCCTCTATTCCAAACCACAGTAAGTAGTAACTAATCACTTAATTATAAATTCCCATGAGCAGGAACTCTTAGACATGCAAATTCCTGTAGCTCTCTTTTGCCAGTGTCTTATATGTAGGAAATGTTCAATAGACCCACATGTACACTGTGGCACACATGCAATAAATAAACAAAATTTTTTTTTTTTTGGTCTTTTTGAGACAGGGTCTCCCTGTAGCCCCAGCTGTACTGGAACTCAACTATGTAGACCAGGCTGGCCTTGAACTCACAGACATCCACCTGCCTCTGCCTCCCAAGTGCTGGGATTAAAGGCGTGCGCCACCATGCCCGGCATAAACAATTTTCTAAATGAAGAAATTATTCACTGCCCAACCACTCAAAGATCATTGCTTAATGAAACAATGAAAATGCAATTAGCGTTGAGACACAGAAGTCCACTTGGCCAGCTCATTCAGAGAAAATGCTTCTTAAAGGGGAAAAGCCCTTGTGCCTAGACTGTGTAGAGCTCTCCCAGAAGGTGATATTTTAATCAAAACCAGCTCTGATTTTTATAGAGTGATGAATAAAGCAGGTCATATTGGGGTCAGGTCAAGGGTATATGGTTTGTGAGGTGGCTTGTTGAGGGCCAGCCTTCAAGACCCTAATGAGAGAGAAAAGGGGGAGAAAAAGGGAGAGCTCTCAGTTGTCATAAATATTAGGGTAACCTTTAGGACCAAAATTCTAGATTTTACAAATTAAGAAAAGGAGAACTCTTCTCTCAGTCTAAAGGGCAAGTGCAGGTAGACACATACCACATAGAAAAGTAGCCAACAGTGCTGGGCGTGGTGGCCCACACTTGTAGTCCCAGCACTTGGGAGGCAGAGGCAGGCAAATCTCTGTGAGTTCAAGGCCAGCCTGGTCTACATAGTGGGTTCCAGGCTAGCTGGAGCTACAGGGAGACTCTGTTTCAGAAAGACCAAAAAAGAAAAAAGAAAGAAAAGTAGCCAACAGCAACAGCTTTATCAGAGACCCTCGACTCTAACATGCTTAGTGCCAGCACTGTTCATACATATATGATCCAAGTAGACACCTGCCTTCCCAGATGATCTGTTTGTTACCTCCTCTAGTCCAGAAAACATTGCTAGCAGCAGTTAGCATCAGAGGAAGATGGTGTTGCAGGCCAGAAAGGAATGAAGAGACCTTCTCAGAGAGATAACTTTCAGCTCTGCAGTTTGTAGAGGGAAGGCCAGTAATTCCTAGCAGGGTTGTAAGTTACAAGTTCCCAAGCCACAGTTGAGCCAGACTAGATAATTCCACATTTTAAGTCTGCTGTTTAAACAAAAGGCTAAAGTTAGAGGGTAAACATGAAACCCTGTCTCAAAAAATAAGGTGCAGAGTGATAGAGGAAGATACCCTAAGTTGACCTCTCGTCCACACACACACACACACACACACACACACACACACACACACACGAAAAGTTAATTTTAAGTTTCCTAACCCTTATTTCAGAGCTTCTTGCTGCTTTGTAAGACAAAGCAACTCACTGAAATTGTCTGAAAATTATCTCCTCAAGTTAATGAAGGGGGCGTATGTGTGCACATGGATGCACAGGTTTTTAATTTAATCTCGTCATTTTTACTGGGCTAATAAAGAATAGATAATATTTTATTTAGAATTCTGCAACATAAAATAGGCCATCATTCCTGCTTGGATTTCTTTCTTGAGTTTTGTTAGCTGTCCTGGGCAGTTCCATTTCTTTCTTCTTTTTTTAAATTTAAATTTTTTATTTTTATTTTATGTGTATGCGTGTATTGCCTGCATGTAGGTAAGTGCACCCATGTCATGCAATGACCACAGAGGACAGAAGAGGTTGTTGGATCCTCTGGGACCGGAGTTATGGACAGTTGTTAGCTCCCATGTGGGTGCTGGGATTCGAACCCCGGGTCTTCTGCAAGAACAGGTTTTTTTTTTAATATTTTATTATTTTTATTTTATGTGTATGAGTGTATTGCCTGCATGTAGGTAAGTGCACCCATGTCATGCAATGACCACAGAGGACAGAAGAGGTTGTTGGATCCTCTGGGACCGGAGTTATGGACAGTTGTTAGCTCCCATGTGGGTGCTGGGAATCGAACCTGGGTCCTCTGCAAGAGCAGTCAGTGCTCTTAACTGCTGAGCCATCTCCAGCTCCCCAGCAGTTCCATTTCTTTAGCAGAATTTGAGTTTCTTATAGGATTGAACCTTTCTTCCTTTCTTTTATGCTGATCTAACAGTTCTTTTTAGAGATCTAGAGACCTTGATGAAGACTTAATCTCTGGAGAATCAAAAGACATAAGTTTCTTTGTGATTAATGAAAAGTGGTTACTTTGGGGAAACTTCGTGCAAAGGGAATTCCTGGCTTGTTAAGCAGGCAGAACATCCTAATATCTATAATTTCTCCTCTAGAGAACTGAGGACTGTTAGAGCACATTGCACTCCTCAGAAACTTGACAGCTGAATTTTTTTTTCCAGTAATCCTGCTTTTTGTTCCCTTTGGGATAAGCATTTGTAGACACATTTCACAGTTCTGAATCACAGGGGAGTGTTCCCAAACGTTCCAGTAGTTGAGGCTTCAAGAATGTTGATATAAATGTGACTTGTTCCTCTTGATATAAAATTGACTTTATAACTTCAGTCTCATTTCTCTTGTTTTTGTCGAGTTCTGATCTTTATGTTGTGCTGCCCTTAGACAAGTAAGGTTGTTCAAGAATAGTGGTTCATACTGTAGAGTCTCAGCATCTGCAAAGGTGGCCACAGCATTTTGGCTGGCCGAGTTTCTCAGCAGATCTGCCCTGGCTGTGAGCAGTTTCTGCTATCTCTGTTACTGAGCTCTTGTGATCTAGCCAGGTTCTCATTCAGTTTCTCCTGGAGTTTCACCTCACTATCAAGTACTCATCCAAGCCACAGGAGATAATGTTTCACGGACAGAAAACCAATCCCTGTAGAAGCAGTTTGTTTCACTGGATTGTGAGACTCAATGTAAAACGTACCATGCTCACTAAGGTGAAAGGAATAGAGTTAAATCTTTGGATGCCACTTAATATTTGAAATTTTGCCACTGTCTGTGTTAAATATATTTTGGATGAAGAAAAACTTGCCACATTTCCTTTATTGATGTTTAGATTAGAGTTGAAATTTAGTGTTCTCTGGGCATCCCTGTCTAGAAATTATTTTATAAATTCATATCTGTCTAGGGAGGAGTATAGTAGGAGGGGATTTGGAAGGTCGGTCACATGCAGCCACCATGGCTGAGAATGGAGGGCAGAGTTGGAGATACTCAGGCTGAGGGCTCAGTTCAGAAATAGTCTCAAAGTCTACCTTTTCCATCTTCCTAGTTAGCTGGCCATGTGCAATTGGGAAGACAGTATTCACTCCCACCCCCAAGTCAGGGTCTTACTGTGTAGCCCTGGCTGGTCTGGAACTGACTATGTAGACCAAGCAGGTAGATCTCTGAGATTGAGGACAGCCTCCCCTACATTTGAGTTCCAGGCCAGCTAGGACTATAGGGAGACCCTGTCTCAAGCAACACAACAACAAAATGAGAGAGAGAGAGAGAGAGAGAGAGAGAGAGAGAGAGAGAGAGAGAGAAATAAGAGAAAGCTTTGCTTATTTGTGTTTCTGGGGATTGAACCCAGATCCTCAGGCATGCTGAACTTGTACTAAGTCTTACTGAACTACATCTGAGCCCTAAAGCTTGCTTTTTGTTTTTTTATATGGTCGTAACTATGGTAAATGTAAAAACATACTTTTTAGATAAATGAAAATTGTTACTTAGAATTTCTTAAGAATTATTTATTTTTGAGCAGAACGAAGGTACATTTGTTAAGAAAAAGAAAGAACTCGCTCCTGAGAGAGGGAGGGACTCAAAGGGAGGAATGCCAGAATTATTTTTTTCTTTTTTTTATTTATTATTTTTATTTTTTGTGTATGGGTGCATTGTCTGCATGTAGGTAGGTTCGCTGGTGTCGTGCAATATGTGTGTGTGTGTGTATTATTATTATTATTATTTTTTTTTTGGTCTTTTTGACGCAGGGTCTCCCTGTAGCCCCAGCTGTCCTGGAACTCACTATGTAGACCAGGCTGGCCTTGAACTCAGAGATCCGCCTGCCTCTGCCTCCCAAGTGCTGGGATTAAAGGCGTGCGCCACCATGCCTGGCTTCACACTATATTTTTTAAAATTCGTAAGGGCTGAGTGTGCTGGCTCCTGCCTATAATCTTAGCACTCAGGAGGCTGAGGCAGGAGGATTGCTGTGTAAGTTCAAAGCCAACCTGGGCTATAGAAAGACCTTGTGTCAGAAAGCAAAAACAAACAAAATGCCTAAGTACTGTTTTTTTTAGTTGATCACTTCTCAGTTCATTAGTTATATCATTAGTAGTGTAACTAAAGGAATTTTCTGTCCCCTAGTTTCTTCATAGCCTTTTCCTCAGCTATTTTGGATAGGTAACCATCTATTACTAATCTATTATTAGATTATCCTAATCTAATAATACCTGTAATTGAAACACTTAGGCTAGCCCTGTGCTCACAGAACGTTATTAATGGAGACGTATGATGATTACAGTAAATTAAAGAGAGTGGTTTCTGTATTCAGTGCCTCTATGGCATTCAAGGCCTTTTGCCATAGTTAGTTTACTAACTCAGCCTACCTTTTCAGCAGCCTTGCTCCTAGAGATTACATCACAGACAACCTGGGCATCTGGCAGTTCCTTAAATTTAATCAGTTATATCTGAAATTGCCCTTTGATACAGGAAGTAAGATGCAGTTCACAGGTGAGCTATTTGACCAAGAATTCTCATTCCTAAGTTACACCTGCAGTTCATTATCTTATACCTCCCTGAGCATTTCACTGGCCACTGTGGTGTCAGGCCTCACATCCAGCCTGACGAGATCCAGCCCTGACTTGCTTGTCAGCCAAGCTCAGAATTCCTGATGTCATCCAGACACTTCCACAAAGATGTCTGGAACTTAGTATACATCTAAGGCAGAGTTCAGTGTCTCCCACAGATGTTTCCACGTCTTTCCAGCTATAGATCATCTAATCAATACTCCAGAAACCTCTTGACACAGAACCTGCGTCGGATGTCTTTTGCAGTCATTCTTTCAATGATCACCTATTACTTCTCTCACCCTCTACCCTAAATTCTCAACTGTTTATACCAGAACGTTTACTTCTTCCCTCCAACCCATTCTTTTTTATATATTTTATTTATTTTTATTCTATGTGTCTGAGTGTATTGCCTATATGTATATAAATGTGCCCGTGTTGTGCAGTGTCCGCAAAGGTCAGGAGGGTGTCAGATCCCCTGGAACTGGAGTTACAGTTGTTAGCTGCCATGTGGGTACTGGGAATTGAACCCAGGTCCCCTGCAAGAGCAGCCAGTACTCTTAACTATTGAGTCATCTCTCCAGTCCCTCCAGCCCATTCTTTGGGCCTGCCTCAATTACTTTTTATTGTCTATAACAGCACTGTGCAGTGGCAGTGTACCAAGAGTTACTTACATAATCTTAAAGTTCTTAGTCGCTATACTGCAAGAGTAAGATGAGCTGGGTGCCACACACCTGTAGTTCCAGCTACTCCAGAGACCGAGGCAGGAATATTGCTTGAGTCTGAGAGTTTGAGACCAGCCTGGCAATGTGGTGTAACCCTGTTTCAATAAATAGAGAGAGCCAGCAAGATGGCTCATAGGGTAAAGGCACCTGCCACCAGGCCTGATGACCTGAGTTCGACCTCTGGGATCTACATAGTGGAAGGAGAAAGCCAATCCCCACATGTCTTCGAACCAACACATGAATATAATACACCTGTGCCCACACACATGTGCACACATACATACACAAAATTTCTAAAATGTAATAAAAAATTAGATATATAAATGCAATGTATGGCCTTAGTTGCTTTAAGAGATTTTGCCTGTTACTGCTGGGTAGGTGCTATGCTGACATCTCAGCAATCTTTCAAATTCACAATTTTAACAATTTTGGTTTTTACCTTTGAAGTGCATTTTGAATAAAATTTCCTTTACCTCAGAACTGGGTCCACCATTTAAAAGGTGCTCTTGATCTTTCTTTGTCTCTGTAGTTTAAAGTGTTAGCAAGAGAGAACTTACTAAATCTGTGTAGAGGGCCAAACTGGGCTTCACATACACGTGGTATAGTGTATAGTTTTCACCTTGATTCTGGTCTGGAATACAGCTCCCACTGTATTTTAGTAAATGCATTTCAGGTGTAAACTAAGGCCTCCTCCCTTTGTTGCCCCCCCCACACCCCAGTTTTATTGGAAATTTTAAGTGCTGTTTGAATTTCTTTGTCCTCTAAAGAGATTTAGCCAGTGGAGTTTTGCCTGAGATCCTTTGATGTGGAAGAAGCAAATAGGTACCTGAAAGGTTGTGCTCTATTCTGGGAGAAAACTGATTAGTGTTGAAGAACTGTCTGGTCACTCAACCTGCTGTTGGGTTAGGATCTCTGTGAGTTCAAGGCCAGCCTGGTCTACATAGTGAGTTCTAGGACAGCTGGGGCTACAGGGAGACCCTGTCTCAAAAAGAAAAAAAAAAAAAAAAAAAAAGTGGTTGGGTTCTAACCCCCATGAAATAAGAAAAGAACTTCCTAGTAAACAAATCTTAAATTCTCTTAATACTTTCTCATCTCCTTAAAACTGCTTGGAAATGAGGATAAAATGTGGTGTTTACTCCTAGTGAGGTAGGTGCCTAGTGGCTCTGGATGCTTCCTGTCTCTCACCTGCACTCTCAGCCCACTAAGTTCATGGATCCCCATGCATGTAAACCTCCACCAGGGCCTGAAGTCACACCAAAACAGACTGCTTCCACCCAGCAGGCAACAAGGATTGCTTTTCTTTTTGAACTTTATCGTTATTATTAAACTTTGTATTATGGAAAATTTCAAGTATTCAAAGTAGGGATGTGTATAGCTCTCTCATTCAACTTCAACAACGATCCATTCATGACCAGGCTTGATTCATCTACTCCTCCATTGCCCCCCATCTCCACCCCCAGTTATTTTGAAACAAATGTCAGGCCTCCTATCTTTCATCAGCTAATTTGGAAAGGCTCCAGAGTGAAATTTGACTGGTCACAGTTAGGGAAGTTGTTCCTCGGTAAGTCCTTGTCGCTCTCTTGTTTTCCCCTTCTAATTCTTTTTACTTTTTCAGGATGTGTTCCATTTCTGTTCGATAACTGCCATCACCAGAAAAAGTTTGGCGTGTCCATTTTGTATTAAGCCAGTTTTGTACCAAATACAGTCTTTGAAGATATGTGTAAAAGTTGAATGCACAAAAATGTGATGTTATATGAGGAGGGTGTTTCATGCTCAGAAAGAATTTCATTCCACCCAGGGATGTAGCTTAGTGATCAAGTGCTTGTTTGCCTATCATTCAAATGGCTCTGGGTTTGAGCTGTAAAATACCACAAAATAAATAAATAATCCTATTTTTTTCCTTCTTTTTGACTTTCTGTTTTTTAGACAAGGTCTCATGTAGCCCAGACTGGCCTCTGACTTGCTATATAGGCATGGTTGGCTTTAGCTCTTGATTTTCTCCCTCCTAAGAGCTAGGGTTATAGGTGTGCACTGCCATGCTTGGCTTTTTAAAAAATACTTATTTCTCTCTCTCTCTGTGTGTGTGTGTGTAAGAGAGTTTCTGTGGGCATGTGTGTCATAGGGTATTGCATACAGAGGTCCGAGGACAACTTCTAAGAGTTGGTTTTCTCTCTTTTCATGTAGGTCCCAAGGATCAAACTGTGGTTATCAAGTGTGGCAGCAAGAACTTTTACCCACTGAACCATCTCACCTGCCCCCTTAAAAAAATTTTTTTAGGGGCTGGAGAGATGGCTTAGTGGTTAAGAGCACTGGCTGCTCTTGCAGAGGACGTAGGTTCAGTTACCAGCACCCACATGGTGACTAACAGCAATCCATAACTCCAGTTTCAGGGAAATCCAGTGCCGTCTTCTGACCTCCATGGGCATCACACGATATGAGTGCACTTACACACATGCAATACACTCATACACATAAAAATAACAATTTTTTAAAAATTTTTATATAAAATCATGAGGCTGGAAAGATGACTCAGTTGATAAGATGCTTACTGTACAAGCATGAAGACCAGTGTGCTATCCCTAGCACCAACACAAAAGCACAGAAGCACAGTAGTGCACACCTGTAATTCCAGCACTGAGGCTTCTTGGCCATACAGTTTAGCCAATGTTTTTAAAGTGTGTGAGTGTTTTGCCTGCATATATGTATGTGCACCGTGTGCATGCAATGCCGTGGACTCCAGAAGGAAGTGTCGGGTTCCTTGAAATTGATGTTATTATGACCATGTGGGTGCTAGGATTCAAACCCAGGCCCTCTGCAGGAGCAGCCAGTGCTCTTTAAAATATTTTATTTATTTTTGGGGGGCTGGATGGATGGCTCAACGATTAAGAGCACTGGCTGCTCTTGAAGAGGACCTGGGTTCAATTCCCAGCACCCACATGGCAGCTTTGAACCGTCCTTAACTCCAGTTCCAGGGGAAGCCGAAGCCCTCTTCTGACCTCTGTGGCATTTCACAACATGGGTGCACTCACATACATGCAGGCAGTACACACATACATATAAAATAAAAATAAAATATTTTTAAAAGACCAAATAATAATAAAATAAAGGTGAATGGAGAGAACCAACTCAACAAACTTGTCCCCCAACCTCCACACATCATGACACATTCCCTCTCACACATCATGTGCACACGCGCACACACACATACACAATAATGATAAAAAAGAATGTTGAGAGTAAAGAAGATACCTGATGTTGACCTCTGACCTCACAGACTCATGAGTGCACACACACACATGAACTCATACATAAAATCATGACACATGTTCATGGTAAATGTAGAATTCAAAAACAAGATGATATGATATGGTATTTAGGTTTGTATTTTTTGTGGTGCTGGGGATCAAGCCCAGAGCTTCACACTTGCTAGGCAGGTACTCTTTCCACTGAGTTGCATCTATAGTCCCAGAATGTTCTTCTTTTCATTATTTACTGTCACGTCCTTATTTCTAAAACAACTGTTGTTAATATTTCTAAGAGATCCTTCCAGAAAGGCCATATAAAGCCTTAATAATGTATATATCAGATACTTGTTTTCTGTTTCTTTGAAGTTAGTAGGCAGAAATTTATTTTTTAAATTTTGTTTTTAAAACAAAGTACATTTATTCAGCAGCAGTAATACATTTTAAAATTATACATTGTAGGGGGTAAATTTCTCAGTGTTTCAAATTCCTGGCAGAAATTGATTTTAATGTTGAAAAGTATAAGCATAGTGTTTTGCAAGGGGTGGAATAGGAGATTGTATGATATCAAAATCCATGTTGTAGTGACTATTTGAACATTAGTTTCCTGTTGATAAAGGATCCTTACGCATTCTACAAACTCATCAACAGCCCCATGTACCTGTGAAAGTCTACACTAGTGCCATCCAGTAGAAATATAATATGAGCCATATATGTAATTTTAAATATCCTTATATTAAAGTTTTAAAAAGTGAAATTGATTTCAATAATGTATTCTCTTTAGTGAATTCTATCCAAAATAATTATTTTCCCATTGTACTAGGGATTGAGCTTGCTACGCAGGAGCTTTAACACTGAGCTATGTCCCCAGCCCACTTTTGACTTTTTATTTTGAATCAGGGTCTCACTAAGTTGCTTGGGCTTGCTTTGAATTTGTAATCTTCCTGCCTCAGCCTCTTGAGCATCTGGGATTACAGGCCCACACTACCAGGTCTGGCTTCCAAAATACTTCTTTTTTTTTTTTGGTCTTTTGAGACAGGGTCTCCCTGTAGTCCCTGAACTCACTATGGAGACTAGGCTGGCCTTGAACTCACAGAGATCTGCCTGCCTCTGCCTCCCAAGTACAGGGATTAAAGGCATGGGCCACCATGCCCAGCTCAGAATACATAGTCAGTATTAAATAATGAGAGCCTTTATCCTTTTTCATACTAAGTTTAGAAAGTCCACTCAAAGAGAGTGTGGACTAGCCTGTTTTCAGAGCTCCCTCACTATTTTATAATAGCTCCTAGACTGAACGGCACATCCTTGTACAGGACAGTGGGCGATCTCTGAAGAAGGAGGAAAGAGTGGAATATGGTTTCCATTTAGTTCTTTATTTCACAGTTAGTGACTAGTATTTGATGTTAAACATTTCCTGTTTCTGGCATTTTTCTTTTCCTTCTTGGTTCTGGGGGTCAGGTCAAGGGCTGTATGTGTTCAGACTTGCTCTGCTATTTACTGCATCCCAGCTCTGCTTCTGTTCTTGATGACTGCCAACTCTGACCCCGATGCTATCACTAGCATCAGCACTTCTTTTTTATTTTATTTCTTTTTATTTTATGTGTATGAGTGCATTGCCTGCTTGTATGTCAGTGCACCTGTGTTGTGCAGTGCTGCAGAGGTCAGAAGAGGGTGTTGGAGTCCCCTGGAACTGGAGTTATGGACAATTGTTATCTGCCATGTGGGTGCTAGCATTCCAACCTGGGTCCCCTGCAAGAGAGGTCAGTGCTCTTAACTGCTGAGCCATCTCTCCAGCTCCCAGCACTTCTTTATTTTTTTTGTCTTTTTGAAGCAGGGTCTCCCTGTAGCCCCAGCTGTCCTGGAACTCACTATGTAGACCAGGCTGGCCTCGAACTCACAGATCCGCCTGCCTCTGCCTCCCAAGTGCTGGGACTACAGGCGTGTGCCACCACACCCGGCTCTTATTTATTATTTTTATTTTATGTGTATGAGTGTATTGCCTTGCATGTAGATAAGTGCACCCATGTCGTGCAGTGCCTGTGGAGGACAGAAGAGGCCATCAGATCAGTGCACTGTGTTGTGCAATGCCTGTGGAAGACAGAAGAGGTTGTTGGATCCCCTGGAACTGGAGTCACTGATAATTGTTAGCTGCCACGTGGCTGCTGGGATGCAAACCTGGGTGTTCTGTAGATAGCTGAGCCATCTCTCCAGCCCCATGAACCTGAGTCTTCTGCAAGAACAACCAGTGTTGTTAACCACTGAGCCATCTCTCCAGCCCCATGAACCTGAGTCTTCTGCAAGAACAACCAGTGTTGTTAACCACTGAGCCATCTCTCCAGCCCCCTAGCACTTTTTTTAAAATTTGTTTTCATTCTTCTTTGTAAAATCAATAGTAAGAATAACTCTAGTACTTCTACACAAAGATGATAATCTAGCTGACCTTGAAGTTTGGCGAGTAGGCATTGCCACCCTGTAGTGGTTCAAAAGTTTATCCAGGGATATATGAAAGACCAAATTGTAAGCAGACATGTGACTTAAGGGTATTTATACATGTTGGTAGTGTACGTTAATAATCCTAAGTCTGAATTTTAGGTAAGTGCATGTACTAGCATAAAGATTAGCTGTTAGGAAGAAATGGAGTAAGAATTCCTACCAAGTTGGTGACACTGTTTTTTGGTTTTTTGGGGGGGGATGTGTTCTTTTTTTTTTGGTGGTACTAGGGAGTGAATTTAGGGCCTTGTACATGTTAGGTAAGCACTCTACTGCTGAGCTATACCCTCAGCCCAATGACAGTGTTTTTAAGTACAATTTTTCTTTTTTAGGAGTTGCAGATGGTGTAGGAGGATGGAGAGACTATGGAGTTGATCCGTCTCAGTTCTCAGGGACTTTAATGCGAACATGTGAACGTTTAGTAAAAGAAGGACGGTTTGTACCAAGTAATCCCATTGGAATTCTCACCACAAGCTACTGTGAGTTGCTGCAGAACAAAGTACCCTTGCTAGGTAAGTAGATATCATATATGTTTCCTCCTTAAAGCAACCACTAAATGGCTAAAAACAAGAAATTCCAGGGCAGTTTTTTCAAAAACAGAAGTGCCTTTTACTGAATAGTTTGATTGAACAGCTGTGAGCTAGCTAGGACAGAACACCAGTCAAAGGGAACAGAAGTAGGTACAATCACTTTGGAAAACAATTTGCTAGTACCAAATAAAGTTAAACATGAATATGAAGTCTGCTGAACAATCCTATTTCTATGAACTTATGCTACACTAAGAATCTCTTGCCAACTTTGTACCAAGGGCTAATATAAGAATAGCTTAGCTGCATTGTTAGTATGGCAGAAAGCTGGGTTCATCAATAGTAGAAAAGCACAGGTGCAAGAAATGACTTAAAATTGTGCACATTAATTAGGAAAGAGTACTCCACCCATGTATTTCACATTCACAAATAAAAATCAAAAATTTGAACTGGGGGCTGGAGAGATGGCTTAGCAGTTAAGAGCACTGATTCCTCTTGTAGAGGACCTAGGTTCTGTTCCCAGCACCCATATGGTGGCTGAACAACCATCTGTAATTCCAGTTCCAGGGGATCTGATGCCTGTTTGTCCTCCACAGACATTGCATGCATGTGGTACATATCTTTGTATGAAAGCAAAACACTCATACACATTTAAATAAATTTAATAAATTTTGAACTGTATTCTAAAATATGGTAGTCAGCAAAAAATCAAGCCATTATAAACTTCAAAATATGGTTCTCTCTTAGGAAGAGAAAGGGGCTAGGGTTTGGGCTTCAGGATTCAGGTGGCTTACTTTGCTTGTTTAGGGAGTTCAAGGTACAGACAGACAGTCCTGCTGCTAACAGCTGATTAGCATATGAAATAGCTCTACACAAATTAGATACCTGTTAATCTTGTATTAGAAAATTTAAAACCAATACCAACTTGATTATTTGGGGTACTTACGAGGCATCCTTTGGCTAGGCTTCTCTCTGTTAAATGGTTTCTTGGGAATGGACCAGCTTCTCAGCAGCCTCTAGGAAGGGCCTTATTAAGTTTCTTAATTGATAGAACCTTTCTGGTTACTAGAAGACTTCCTTCAGTTAAAGTCAGCTTCTGTCCAGTGGCACTTGTGTAGCTTGCCTTCCGTTTAAACCCTTCAAAGGGCGTTTCTTTTTACCACTACCCTCTAGCTGTTAGCTGTGACTAACCA
>NW_008343207.1:4428567-4432532 GCF_000622305.1 Nannospalax galili | reverse complement strand
GTGTGTCTTTTGAGGCCACATCTCCCTGTAACTCCAGCTGGCCTGGAACTCACTATGTAGACCAGGCTGGCCTGGAACTCACAGAGATCCGCCTGCTTCTACTTCCCAAATGCACCACCCTGCCCAGCAATTTCCTTCTAACTGAAGAGAAATCTTTGTCCTGTGGTTTCAGCATGGTGCTGCTTTTCTTTCCTTCTTTTAAAATAATTTTTATTTCTTTTATTTATTAGTATCAGAGAGAGAGCACTTACAGGTGTGTCGCAGCACATGTAGAGGTGGGTTCTTCCCTATCATGTAGGTCCTGGGATCAGATGAGAAAGAGGGAGAGAGAGGGAGAGGAAGAGAAGAGAGAGAGAGAGATTACAGGTGTGTCACAGCACATGTAGAGGTGGGTTCTTCTCTATCATGTGGGTCCTGGGATCAGACTCAGGTCAGCAGGTACCTTTATTCATTGAGCCATCCTGTCAGCCCACTTAGTGCTTTTCTTTTTAAAAAATTTGTTTTCTATATATGAGTATTATGCCTGCATGTATGTAAGTGCACCCATGTCATACAGTGCCTGTGGAGGCCAGAAGATGGTGTCAGATCCCCTGGAACTGGAGTTACAGATGGTTGTTAGCCATCGTGTGGGTGCTGGATACTGAACCCAGGTCTTCTATAAGAGCAGCCAATGCTCTTAACCACTGAGCCATCTCCAGCCCACTAATGCTTTTCTTAATTCAGTCGATAGAGTGCCTGGCACAGTTAGACATTCTACATTCTATTTCTAGCACTTCTCTGTTGAATTACTATAGGACTGTGGGCAAATAGCTTAGCATAGCTTCATTATTGAATGAAAGCAAGTCCTAGACAGTTTCCAGCATGTTCTGTGAGTGCCTATCATCACCATTTAGTGTGCACACATCCCTGACCTAACCTATACTCCTGCACTATTTCTACTAAATGAAGCACATTTTGGCAAAGAGAGGCTGCTGATTTTACTGAAACTCGGGTATAATGGTAAATAACAATGACTTCACAGTATTTGGTTGTCTTTGTTTTTGGGGTTTTTTAAAAAAAATATTTTATTATTTTTATTTTATGTGTATGAGTGTATTGCCTGTATGTATGTGAGTGCACCTATGTCATGCAATGCTGCAGAAGTCAGAAGAGGGTTTCGGGTTCCCCTGGAACTGGAGTTAAGGACAGTTCATAGCTGCCATGTGGGTGCTGGGAATTGAACCTGGGTCCTCTGCAAGAGCAGTCAGTGCTCTTAACCGCTGAACCATCTCTCCGGCCCGTCTTTGTTTTTTTAAGATTTATTTTTATTTTTATTTATGTGTTTCTGTGTGAGTGAATGTCATGTGGGTGCAGTGTTGGTGGAAGCCAGGAGAGGGCATTGGATCCCTTGGAGCTGGAGTTCCAGGCTGTTGTAAGCCAGCCAACATGGATGGGCACAGGGGAATCAAACTCAAGTCCTCTGGAAGAGTAGCACTTGCTGGGCCATATCTCCAGCCCAGACTTTGTTTTTTTAATCCAGCAGTTGCTAAAAGTCTATAAAGCAAATCCACTCTAAGAACAAACCAGTAATTGTGACATATCTCCCTCAGAAACCCATAAGTTCATTATTAAAGTTTTAAAATATGAAGGGTGTTTCAGCTGGGGCTGTAACAGTGGTAGAGCACACATCTAGCATGCACAAAGCTGTGGGCTCGGTCCTCAGCACCTCAAAAGAAAACAAAATAAGTGGAGGGCTCAGGCCTAGTAAGGGTATTCCCTGCATAAAAGTCTTAACCAATAAAGGACTGAGAGACAAAAAATATTTCCATTTGGGGCTGGAGAGATGGCTCAGCTGTTAGGAGCACTGACTACTCTTGCAGAGGACCCGGGTTCGATTCCCAGCATGCACATGGTGGATTAAAAATGATCTGTGACTCCAGTTCCAGGAGATCCAATGCTCTCTTCTGACCTCCTGGGGCATTGCATGGCATGAGTACACCTATCTACACGCAGGCAATGCACTCATACACATAAAATAAAAATAATAAAAATTTTTTTTTAAATATTTCCATTTTAATCTGAGGAATTTTGCCAGGCGCCTGTCTTATGTGAGTCAACCCTCTGAACATCCAACCCTCATCCTTAGCACCTCCTCTCCCATTCTCCTGCTCTCCTTCACTGCTGATCTTCTCTAAGTACACAATTCAAATGAGTTCCTCTCCCTTGTGAGGCTGCTAGGGCCTGAGCCACATGTACACACCAGTAACCTGAGGAAGAGGAGGAATGTAAGCTGTGAAGCTGAACATGTGTTTGTTGTACCTGCTTTAGACAGAAAAGCTCCATCACCCATGAGGACCAATTTGATTCTGCTCTGGGTTTCTGCCTCAGAGGTATTGAAATGTTAGCCTGAGTTTGTCAGAGAGTCATAGTCAGGAGTGCTTCCTGAGGAGCATTTTCAAGGCTGTGTTATTTCTCAACTTTCAGGATTTAATTCCACCAGGTATAGTAGCACAGACCTTTAATCCCAGTGGTTGGGAGATGTCTGAGTTTGAGGACAGCCCTGGTTACAAGTGAGACCTTGCATTAAAAAAATTTTTTTAAATTAATTCCATTAGCTTTTAGAATATCTCTTTTTATTTTATTTTATTTTATTTATTTTGAGGCATAGTTTCCCTGTGGCCCCAGCTGGGCTGGAACTCAATATGTAGACTAGGCTGGCCTCCATCTCACAGTGATATGCCTGCCTCTGCCTCCTGAGTGCTGGTATTAAAGGTGTGCATCACCACACCTGTCTCAAAGATGCTTTTTTTTTTCAAATGTTTATTTTTTGTGTATGAATGTTTGCTTACTTGTATGGCTATGTACCATGTACATGCCTTGTGCCAATGGAGGCCAAAAGAGGGCATCAGATCCCCTGGAATTTAACTTACAGATAGTTGTAAGCTTCCAGTTGAGTGCTAGGAATCAAACCCTACTCCTCTGCAAGAACAGCAAATGCGCTTGGCTGTTGAGCCATCTCTCCAGCTCCCAGAAGATCGTTTGTGTGGCACTTCCATTAATGATGAGTGATTGGAGGTTTTTAGGAAGGAAAGCTGACTGGTAAACTGGCTCTACTGTAAGTGATGGGAGCAGATTCTAGCAACACTGCTAGTTAGTTCTAGCACCTATATTTTTCTTTCCTTAGATATTTATAGGTTAAGGGACTAGTGGTTTAGTGGGTTTAGTGTGTCATTGTTAGCACCAATGTATCTACTTAAGATCACAACTGAAGGCCAGGCGTGGTGGTGCACACCTGTAGTCCCAGCATTGGGGAGGCAGAGGCAGGTGGATATCTGTGAGTTCAAGGCTAGCCTGGTCTACATAATGAGTTCCAGGCTAGCTGGGACTACAGAGAGTCCCTGTTTCAAAAAGACCCCCCCCCCAAAAAAAAAAAACAATTGAACTTTAAGGATAAGAAAGATGCTTATATTAATATTTTATATTAAAGTACATATTTTCATTAAGACAAAAATGTCCAGAAACCTAAGAAAACTATTAATGTCATTGCTCCCAAATTTTTCCCTTTGTATTCCTGGTCATAGAATAGTGCAAGTACATAGAAACCCTTATTCTGTATAGGCGAGCACGCGCTGGGCTCTCAGGGTCCCAGCGCGCACTCCTGGGCAGTGAAAGCTCCTCCACTACTGAGGTCTACTCAGTCGATCCCGTCCCTATTTCACCCATATACCTTCCTCAGGATGTGAGGTCCACTGGCCACTTGGACCACACGGGAAGCGTACGAGGAACGGCGAAAGCCAGGGTATCCGTGAGTCAGTGACGGAGGAATAGTGCCCCCCTGGGAGACTGGATCACAGGATTTAGTGTTACAGCTCAAGACAAGTGACTCAGCTCAGATCTCAGTGATTCAGCTCCAGCTCCAACTTTATTGGGGTAAAACTAGGACTATTTATAGTGTAGAGACAGTAGAAGAAGTCTTAGCTGATAGG
>NW_008343207.1:4400196-4428471 GCF_000622305.1 Nannospalax galili | reverse complement strand
GAGCACTTTAAAAGAAGAGTCAGGGAGGATGCCAGGAAGGCACTCTGCTATGAAAAGGAATCTGCAGCACATGGTTTCCGAGCTCGTGAGCTATCCGGACATGAAGAGACTTCTACTTTGCATAACAGAGGACCCTAACAATTCTGCATCTAATTAGGAAGAAACTCAGACCTAGAGAGACTGAGCAGCTTCCCTATGGTGTACAGCTGGAAAATGGCACCTTGGGTTTAACACAGCTGTCTCCACAGCCTGTTTGTTTGCTTTGGCTTCTTTTTTTTTTAAATTAATTAGTTTCTTGTTTGTTTTTTGAGGCAGTGTCTCATGTAGCCTCCATGCTGAGGAGGACCTTGAATTTCTGATCCTGCTTTCTCCACCTCCTGAGTTACAGCTGTGGGCTACCACACCTGGTTTATGTGGTACTGGTAATTAAACCTTGTGCATACTCAGAAGCACTCTACCACCTGAGTCACATCCCTAACCAACACTAGCTTTGGGGTTTTGTTGTTGTTGTTGTTTTAATTTTTGTTTCGTTTTGTTTGTAAATGTGTCTGAGTGTTTTGCTTACATGTATTTAAGTGCACTTCTGTGTGCAATGCCCATGGAGGCCAGAAGAGGGCGTTGGGTCCCCTGGAACTGGAGTTATAGACAGTCATTTGTCACCATGTGGGTGCTGAGAACCAAACCCCGATCCTCTTCAAGAGAAGCCAGTGCTTTTAACTACTGAGCCATCTCTCCAGTCCCCAATACTAGTTTTTATACACCTTATTTCACTTTTCTTTCCATTTTTTTCTTTTTCTTTCTTTCTTTTTTTCTAATGTGTATGAATGCATTGCCTGCATGTATGTGAGTGCACCTGTGTTGTGCAGTCCCACTGCAGAGGTCAGAAGAGGGCTTCGAGGGCTTTGGATTCCCTGGAACTGGAGTTAAGGATAGTTAGTAGCTGCCATGTGGGTGCTGGGAATTGAACCCGGGTCCTCTGCAAGAGCAGTCAGTGCTCTCAACCGCTGAGCCATCTCTCTAGCCCCTCCAAATATATTTAACGTGATCTTAATGGCTATCAAATAAATAACTTTTTTTTTTTTGGTCTTTTTGAGACAGGGTCTCCCTGTAGCCCCAGCTGGCCTGGAACTCACTTTGTAAAACAGGCTGGCCTGGAACTCACTATGTAAAACAGGCTGGCCTGGAGCTCACTATGTAAAACAGGCTGGCCTGGAACTCACTATGTAAAACAGGCTGGCCTCGAACTGACTATGTAAAACAGGCTGGCCTTGAACTCACAGAGATCCACCTGCCTCTGCCTCCCAAGTGCTGGGACTAAAGGTGTGCACTACCACGCCTGGCTATTTTAAGCATTTGACATTACTTAACTAATTTTAATCCTTAAGGACAACTCCTTGAGGTGGTTACTGATAGTCCTAGTTTTGTGGCTGAGGAAGCTGAGGCACAAAGAAGTTACCTGTCCCAGATGGCATAGCTGATGAATGGCAAAGCTGGGATTCAGGTGCAGGCAGGCCCGCTCCACCATAAATCCATACTCTGCTAAGTGTGATGTGACAGTGTAGAGCTTTGTATTATAGCCGTATGTTATTGTTTATTTAACAGTTCTTTAATTTTACTTATTTCAGTGCTGGACATTGACTCTAAGACCTGCTGGTGCTAGTCAAGCACTCCACCCCTTAGCTTCCTGCCCAACTCAGTGTCTTCACTGTAGATGTTTGGTTTATTCCTGGTTCTCCGGCTCTTAGTCTTTATCCCGATCTCACTTGTATCTGTAATTATTTTCTTGGGATAAATTCTTATATATAGCCATTGTAGATCAAGGAATGTGTCTATTTTTTCAGAGCCATATAATCTTCAGAAAGGTTTAGTTTTACTCTTCTCCTCTACAGAGTAAGTGGGATAGGGCAGGTTCCTTATACTTTGGCCAGCACTGCATTATCCTCTTTTGGTTCTTGTTAAACTGGATGTCAGTGTTTTGCATACTACAGACCATTTTGCATTTATTTCTTGGTCAGTTGCATATTCTGGTGGACAAAGGTGCAGGTTTAAGTTTTTACTGTAGTCAGCCAGACCAAGGACGATGTGGGCTGTGTACAGCAACAGTGCACTAGGCTCTTGGTGGCTGCTTGAGGGGTGGGCTCATCCTGTAAACCAGTCTTTGTGAACAGGTTGATTCCAGAAGCCACCTGCAAAAATTGATCTTATAACCTCATAGTGAATCATTAGTCTCCAGTGAAAGTGCTTCATGATTTCAACAGATGGCAATTTGGTTTTCAATGGTAGTTATGTGCCCTGCCTTAACTGTTAGTGAGTTGTGTGAAGGCTTGCCACGAGTGACTAAGGAGAAGTGTGGTGAGCAGCACCTTTGTTCCTGCATTTAAATATTAAACACAGTAACCTGCTTTGGAGCCTTTGGAGATGAGAGCACTGAGAGAAGGGATGTGTGCAAAGGTGCAATTGTTGGCACTTTCCATCTTTGCAGAAAGAAGATGGTGCCTCCTCAGTGGCTTTCTGCTCTTTGTACCACACCCTTCTGTCCTCACACATGGACCCTGCTCAGGTTATTGCTGCCATTCCCAGGGAGGTGGGGCAAACTAGGAAAGGTCCTATGGAGAGGAGAGATTCAGATCATGGTGTGTGGATACCTGGAGTTGAGTGATCAGCATGCAGCCCAGGGGAGATGGTCAGCTGATAATCCTTGTCATTTGTAGGTAGCAGCACAGCCTGCATCGTGGTGCTGGACAGAAGTAGCCACCGCCTGCACACAGCAAACCTGGGTGACTCAGGCTTCCTGGTGGTCCGGGGTGGCGAAGTTGTACACCGATCTGATGAGCAGCAGCATTACTTCAACACTCCATTCCAGCTTTCTATTGCTCCTCCTGAGGCAGAGGGAGTCGTCCTGAGTGACAGGTAATCTTGCACCCCTTCCCTAGAAGCGGAATGTGACTTGATCACAGGACCCTCCCACCTGCCCCCTTGAGCACAGCTGGACAGGTGCTTTGCTGCAAGAAAGTGTGGTCATCGAGGGGATTGGCAAGTGGGGCCTTTAACTTGGTATTTTATTCAAATTAGGTATCACAGCCACATCGAATTGCTGTAGGCACACTGTGACATGACAAGACTATGAACATGTCAATCCAGACTTCGTCTGTTAGTTTTTCATACCAGCAGCACGTGGTTCACTCAGGTTGCGTGTTTTACTGGAGAGCTGAGCTGTGGCACATGCATGCCTTTGCCAGTGCAAGATTTGCATACATTATTAGGGAAATTTGCAAGACATCTGTTCTGTCAGGATAACTTCCTGATTTTCAGGCCCCTTTATACGTGTTCCCAACAGAAGTGAAGTGGCAAGACTGCTCCCAGTGCACAATGGGCTTTCTGAGGTATTCTCTTTTTCTTGCTAACATCTCTCTGTCTCTTAGTTCATTTTTAAACTGTCAGGAATCTTCCAAGATAATTGAAACATTTTTAAATTCATTTTTAGTTGATATTTTCTTAGATGGGAGTAAGGCTGTGTTGCTGACTTCTAGAGGGAAGCACTTTGAACTTTCAGATTAAGCCAATTACCATAATTGGAAGAACATGACTAAATATTTTACTGTATTCTTTTTTACCTTTATTTTGTGTGTTTTGGTGGTGGTGGTGTGCGTGTCACAGCACATTGTGGAGATAAGAGGAAAGTTTGCAGCAGGCAGTTCTCTCCCCCAACTGTTTGGGTTCCAGGGATTGAACTCAGGTCAGCAGGTTTGGCAACAGATGCTTTACCCTCAAACCATTTCACTAGACGACTTTTGTTGTATGCTGGAGTGGGCTGCAATACACAGTAGTATCTGCCATGTTGGAGTTAAAGCTTCAGTGGATGCTTACCCCAGTTGACAGTTTCTGGAGACTGGTGCTTAATTTTCCTTCATTTGCTGCTGTCTATTTTGGCTTCCAAATTCCAGATCTCTATACTAGGCTTGGGACAAACAGACTACAGGTACACTGGCAAGGTGGAGGTGGCTTCCCCTAGAGCACAGGGACAGCTCAATAGCATGTGACTATGGATTGTGTTTCAGTGCAGTAAAAAGTTTCCAGCAGCACAGTATGTTCAATCAAAATGGGCAGAACTACAGCTGGCAGAACACCAAACTCATGGGTGGGAGTATTAGCAGGGGATGGACTATCCAATGGGAGTGAGACTCTCCCAGGCAGAATGGCAAAGGCCACTCGTGGGGAAAGAAAAACTTCAGCACAAAACAGCCTTGCTGCCAACCTGGTCATTAATCTACACTTCTAGAACCTGAAGCATTTGCAAAATAGCAGGCCAGAGCATTTTGCATATTTCTCTTGATTTTGCAGAAGCTGACCCAGTCTCCGTCAGTTTGAAAATGGTGGTTTTTCTGTTCCTATTGCATGTACCTTAATTGTTACTCTTATCTATAGAAAGTATGTGGTCTAGGAGGTATGCTGCCATTGGAAGGTGAGCCAGGGGTTTGCTTTGGGTACTGTGTAAATCCCCAGGTGTGCATGGGGGCTTCATTTTATCTTTTCTTTCCATGTATATCATGCCACTTACACAGGTGTGGGTTTTGTTTTTCTTGTTGTTTTTTATTTTTTTTGTCAAGCTGAGGTGCTTTGGCTGTGGCCCTTTCCTTTGTCTAGGGTGTTAGGATTTTCCTGCCTTTTTTTATTTTATTTTTTTTGGTCTTTTTTTAAGACAGGGTCTCCCTGTAGCCCCAGCTGTTTGCTGTTCTGGAACTCACTATGTAGACCAGGTGGCTTTGAACTCACAGAGATCCGCCCACCTCTGCCTCCTGAGTGCTGGAACTAAAGGCGTGTGCCACCACGCCCCGAGATTTTCCTGCTTTTTAATCCCACAAATTCAGGCAGACTATTATAGACATCTCATTTGCCTGCCCTTGCAGGCCTGGAAGCAGTGAAGCTGGCTGTAGAAGTGATGGAGATCCAGCTTCAGAGGGGGCTGTGAACTCCAGCCTGGAGTTCCCCCATTGTTATGTCTGTTTTCTAACGGCTTTGTCAGAGAAAAACCTTCCCATCGCTCTTCAAACTTGTACCCAGCTGAGCATGGTGGCGCACACCTGTAATCCCAGGACCCAGGAGGCGGAGGCAGGAGAATCACAAGTTCAAGGCCAACCTGGGCTACATGTAGAGACCTCTCCAAAAACAACAAAAAAATGTAATCACAGCACTTAGGAGGCAGAGGCAAGCAGATCTCTATGAATTCAAGGCCAGCCTGGTCTACATAGTGAGTTCCAGGCCAACTGGGGCTACAGGGAGACCCTGTCTCAAAAAGACCAAAAAAAAATGTAATGAAAACTCTCCCCTCTGTCCCTGATTCAGCCACACATTCTCTAGAAAGGCATTGGGAATAGTTTCTTTGTGTCTCCAAATTGACACTGCACTTAGAAGCCTCCATATGCATCTCTCTCTCCTTGTTGTACAGAAGTAATTGTTGCATCTGCCTTTTCTAGTTAACAACATATTAAAGATTTTTTTCCCCCAAGTTGGAGGGTTAGTTTGTTTAGTGAGTCATCTAAAATATTTCTTGAAGTTCTACATGCCAGACACACTCATAAACAGGGTGGGAGACACAGTCTTTGACTATGCCAGAGGCTGTCCCACGTGTCCACAGCAGCTATTCCTATAGGAGCCCATCTTCTCTGGATGCCCAGCATCCTGCCCTACTATACTTAACACCCTGAGAGCGGGGTGGGGCACAATGGTGCAGACAAGGAGAGGTTGGGATCTGAGCCTGTAGACTCAAGAAAGGAGTCATTCCTGCCAGGCTTAGAGGCCGTTAGATCTGACTTACGGGACAGTCTTCTCTTGAGCCACCAAATGTGACTAATCAGAATCAGTGTTACTTGATGGTTTCAGTTAAGCCTTTGAAACACTTTATATTGTTTTTAGCAAATTTTTTTCAAGGTTTGACATTTCAGAATGACTTTTACTATTTGGTTTTTAAAGAAGATTTATTTTTATTCTATGCATATGAATGTTTTGCTTGCATGTGTACCATGTACATACAGTGCCTACAGAGAGCAAAAGAAGGTATCAGATTCCCTGGAACTGATTGTTAGCTGCCATGTGGGTACTGGGAACTGAATCTGGGTCCTCTGCAAGAGCAGGTAGTGCTCTTAACAGCTGAGCCATTTCTCCAGCCCTATTTTTAAAAACTTTTAATTACATTTATTTATTTTATAGCATGGCAGATGACAAAGCACAAGTATGGAGCTCAAAAGACAACTTATGACTGTCTCCCTAAAGTATGTAGGTCCTTTGGACCAAACTCAGGTCATCAGGCTTGGTGACATTGCCCTTGCCTTGCCGCCTTAGCCATCTCACTGGCCCAACTTTTTTTGCTGGACTACATTTTAAAAAAACCTCACTATGTTGTAAAACATTGCTGGTGGAACTGCTGAACCATATCTACAGGGCTTCCATAACCTTGCTGTCCCTTCCTATCCTTGCCACAGCCCAGATGCTGCTGATAGCACATCTTTCGATGTCCAGTTAGGAGACATCATCCTGACAGCAACAGATGGACTCTTTGACAACATGCCTGATTATATGATCCTTCAGGAGCTGAAAAAACTAAAGGTAATGAACTCAGTGGCTGGTGAAGCCTGTGTTAATAGTGTTGGCCTCTGGGTTTTATTGCATCTGTTTCATAGTCCTTGTTGGTTTGGAAAGGACTATTTTGTGAACTTGAGGAAAATAATGGGTATACCATTCCAGGAAGTTATAAGTGGGAATATTCATAAGAGAACTGGAGGGAGAAAGAAGCTTCCTACCCAAGCTCTTCCTTTACAGGGCCATGAAAACAGGAAAAGTCCAGGACATTGTTGTTTATATTTTTCTTTTTTTTTTTTAATTTTGTTTTTATTTTATGTATATAAGTGTTTTGCCTGCATGTATATAACCTGCAACCCGGGTCCTCTGCAAGGGCATCCAGTGTTCTTTTTTTTTTTTTTTTTTTTTTTTTGGTCTTTTTGAGACAGGGTCTCCTTGTAGCCTCAGCTGGCCTGGAACTCACTATGTAGACCAAGCTGGTCTTGAACTCACAGAGATCCACCTGCCTCGAGTGCTGGGACTAAAGGCGTGTACCACCTGCCCATCTACAACCAGCATTCTTAACTGCTGAGCCATCTCTCCAGCACCTCTTTATGTTTTAATAGTGTTGGCTCTTTTTCTCCTTTTACTCTTAGCCACACACCCAGCAGGTGCTGAGGATACAAAGATAGGAAGCAGTTATACAAGAGCCAGCCCAGGCAGCAAGGAGTCTGGGTGTAACCAGAGCCGCCTGAGTAGTGAAAGTTTGGCTTCTTCTGTAGAGGGTGGCAGGGATGGAAACTAGGCTTCCCAGATTCTCTTAGCTCTGTGAAAGTACTGACTGGGGAGAACTAGCCTTTCTAACCCTTTCTAACTTCTCATCCTGGCTTGATGTGTTTTTTTCAACAGTCAAGCCATGATATCCTTGTTTATGAAATGGGAAGTAGGAAAGCTTTTGTCCCATACAATTGCAGCAACAACGATGAACCAAGACAATGGGAAGAGAGTATTGTGGCTTGTCTGATCTGTGGTATTCAGTTGCCTACTAGGTGCTCACATGTAACTCAGACTGCACCCATACTGACAATGCAGAAAGCACTCAGGCCCTGCCCTTCTGTCGCTTAGAGTCTAGGGAAGTGAGCAGGAGTTAGATGAATATAGGATAGAGTGTTGATGGCAAATAAGGGAATGGATAAGAGGAGATTGCTGCCTTAGATTGATCAGGGAAGGCCTTTTTAAAGAGAACAGACCTGTTGATATTTAGACTGAGAAGATTTAGGGCCTTTGACTGTCAGATCTGAGGTGCACCTTGCCTTCCTGTTCCCTTGTAGAGGTGGAAGTAGAAGCAGCCAGGATAAGGCGTGGCTCAAGAATACATAGCTAAACAAGAATCTTCTGTGGTGACAAAAAACCCTAAAGGCAAGCCAGGGGTGGTGGCGCCTTTAATCCCAGCACTTGGGAGGCAGAGGCAGGCGGATTTCTGTGAGTTCAAGGCCAGCCTGGTCTGTATAGTAAGTTCCAGGACAGCTGGGCTGCAGGGAGAACCTGTCTCAAAAAAAGACAAAACAACAACAACAACAAATCCTAAAGGCATTCTCAGCAGGATGTTCAGCACCAAGGCACCTATTACTTGGTAACCAAAAATAATTAACCAAGGTATATTCCCAACCAGGGAACTTTTAGTCACTGTAAAAATGTTGTCAGAACTCACCTTTTCAGACTATCCCATTTTAGAAAGAATACCCTAAAATTTTCAAATGGGAAACCAGAAATGAAAATCCAAACTTAAAGGGTCCAGGGCCACACAAACAAAAGGTTTTCTAATTGAGGTGCACAGAAACACTGATAGACTTTGTTCCAAACTGTACCATTTTAATATCTTTTTTAACTAGAATAAAACTTCAATGGAAAAATACGTTCAAGTAAATGTTCCTATCTTAAGCAGTGTCTGCATGAAGTCCACTTAATACAGAACACCCATGGGGCATTGTGCTAAAAATAACTCCGTCCTTTCATTATAGAATTCAAATTATGAGAGTATACAACAGACTGCGAGGAGCATTGCTGAGCAAGCTCACGAGCTGGCCTATGACCCAAATTATATGTCACCTTTTGCACAGTTTGCATGTGACAACGGATTGAATGTAAGAGGTAAGCATTCTCTGGAAGGTCGAAGGGACTGACTGGGAAGCATTTGGGCTCTGAGTATAAAAGTGTAGGTGTTTCTGGGGCTAGAGAGATGGCTCAACAGTTAAGAGCACTGACTGCTCTTGCAGAGGACCCGGGTTCGATTCCCAGTACCCACAATGGCGGCTATAAAATGTCCTTAACTCCAGTTCCAGGGGAATTGGAAGCCCTCTTCTGACCTTCTCAGCATTGCACAACACGGGTGCACTCACATACATGCAGGCAATATACTCATACACATAAAATAAAAATAATAAATAAAAAAATTTTTTTTTTAAAGTGTAGGTGAGGGGCTGGAGAGATGGCTCAGCGGTTAAGAGCACTGACTGCTCTTGCAGAGGACCCGGGTTCAATTCCCAGCACCCATATGGTGGCTACAAACCGTCCTTAACTCCAGTTCCAGGGGAATCCACAGCCCCCTTCTGACCTCCGAGGCGTTGCATGACATGGTTGCACTCACATACATGCAGGCAATACACTCATACACATAAAATAAAAATAATAAATAAATTTTTTTTTTTTAAGTGTAGGTGTTCTTCCTTTTCAGCCATGAGCCGAGTCAAGAGAGTGATAGTGCATATTACCATGCTTCCCTGCTGAAGATGCTGTTCAAAACTGAACTTGACTAGCTCTAGACGCAGGCAGAATCTGAAGCCCCTTATTGCCACCACTGTGCTACTTGGGCCTACAGGGCCTGCATATTCCTAGCAGTTTAACACTTTGCCCTTCACATGGCTGACATTTCGCCAGTATAGTCCTCTGGTTCTGTGGGACTCAATGACAATGTTTGTGTGCCAAATTGCCACAGCAGATTTTGAAAAGGGAAACAATGTGGAATGCCCTTGATTGTGGAGTCTGTCTACTTCATGGTGTGACTGGGGAAGTAGGCCAGTCCCAACTGGATGACATGTTGGTGCTGGCGTGTCAGAACCTGTGGAGTTGTATGTGGGCTCTTGCTAGTGTAACATTATGACATGCAGAGCATGTCTGAGCACTCCAGGGTATGTTAAAGTAGAGAAAAGCACATGCCATGGCTGCTTGGCAGATTAGAATACAAGGCTATTCCTAGTTTCAAAACATTGGGTATGTTTGTCCAAATTAGGATTGTGGTAGAAGCATGTAACCAAGCTGGAGCTGCCCTAGCAGACTGTCTCACTGCTGTTGATGTCAACAGAGGCTGTAAGATTGTCTTCACAGAGCTCCTGTTGTAATGGAGAAGGTCCTGTTTTTTTGTGGGGATTTTTTTTAAGCTTCAATTAAATTGCTTTTTTGTTTTTACTTTTTAAGATTTATCTGTATTTATTTATTTATTTGTTTATTTATAAGCACATACCTGTTTGTCTCTATGTGCACCACATACTTGCAGGTACCTGTAGGGGCCAGAAGAGGGTGTTGGATCCCCAAAACTAGAGTTATAGGCAGTTACAGTGAGCTGCCTAATATGGGTGCTGAGAACTTAATGAACTCTGGTCCTTTGTAAGAGCAACCAGTGCTCTTAACCACTGAGACATTTCTGCAGCCCCATTTTTTGTTTGTTTGGTTTTAGTTTTTTATTAATTTTTAGATTTTTTTGATAACAGGGTCTCCCTGGAACTTGCTATGTAGGCCAGGCTGGCCTTAATCTCAGAGATCTGCCTGCCTCTGCCTCCTGAGTGCTGGAATTAAAAGTGTTGCACCATCATTTTTACTTTGTGAATCTCACATAGCTCAAGCTGTCCACAAACCTGTGGTACTCCTCCTGTGTCAGCCTCCCTAATACTGGGATTATAGGCACACACCGCCATGCCCCAGCTTCTTGGTGTTTTTTAACTGCTTCTTTATTTTTATTTTGGCTTTTTGAGACAGATTATCATGTATCCCAGACTGGGCTTGAACTTTTTGTGTAGCCAGGAATAACGTGAACTCCTGATCTTCCTGCTAAGTTCAGGGCTTACAGGAGTGGACCACCATGCCCAACTTTGTTTTCCCTTCATTACCACCCCCCCGCCTTCTTTTTCCACTGGAGTGCACTGGCAAACCACTAAAACGTATGTCTCTTTAGTACTTGCCTCAGTGACATTTTTTTTTTTAATTGACTTTTCCTTTTAAAACATACTGATGGGGACTGGAGAGATGGCTCAGCAGTTAAGAACACTGGTTGTTCTTGCAGAAGACCCGGGTTTGAATCCCAGCACCCACATGGCAGGTAACAACTGTCTGTAACTCCAGTTCCAGGGGATCCAACAGCCTCTTCTGTCCTCTGTAGGCATTGCACGACACAGGTGCACTTACCTACATGCAGGCGATACACAAATACACATAAAATAAAAATAATAAAATTTAAAAAAAAAATACTGATGAGCTGGAGAGACACTCAGTGCTTAAGAGCACTGGCTGCTCTTTCAGAAGACTCAGGTTCAATCCCCAGCACCTATCTGGCAGCTAACAACCATCCATAACTCCAGTTCCAGGGGAATTCGACACCTTCTTCTGACCTCCACAAGCATTGCATGACATGGGTGCACTTACATACATGCAGGCATAACACTCAGACACATAAAATTAAAAAATAAGATATTTTGGGGGCTGCGTATGGTGGCACATACCTTTAATCCCAGCACTCGGGAGGCAGAGGCAGGCAGATCTCTGTGAGTTCAAGGCCAGCCTGGTCTACATAGTGAGTTCCAGGACAGCTGTGGCTACAGGGAGACCCTGTCTCAAAAAGAGAAGGAAGCCACTCCAACAGCTATCAAAGTTCCTGAAAACAAATCCCGAGTCTGTCGCTCTATAGTCCCGTCTTGGCAGACAACAGAAAAATGAGGAGAAACCCAGTAGCGGGATGCTTTTGGATGCTCTCCTCCAGAAATTCCAGTGGACTCCAATATGAACATTTGAAATTTGCCTTGTTCTGACATTTTCCTGGTTCCCTGTCTAGAACTTTGTGATGCTAACTCCCTGAAGTTAAGAGTTATGCAGTTTGGGAGTCTTTTAGATATACCCACTGAAGGGGTATTCCAATTGCATCACCCTGTGTCCCTGTTAAGCATAGAAGAAACCAGAGTGGTCTGGGTTCAGATTCCCTATCTGCAAGTTGGATAACCTCTTCAGAGGATGGTGTGATAAAAATAGGAGGTAGGAATTGCTAGGTCTCAAAAAAAAAAAGAAAAAAAAAAAAAAAAAAAAAAAAAAGATATTTTTAAAAATAACTAAGTAAAACATACTGATAAGTTTTCATTTGCATTTTAGGTGGAAAGCCAGATGACATCACTGTTCTCCTTTCAATAGTGGCTGAATACACAGACTGACTGGCCACGCTGTTGACTCCTGCCTTTCCCTTGTTGCCCCACTTTTCCCTGCCATGTGTGCTGATCCTGCTGGCAGGACCACATTTCTTTGCCACTGATCTTCGTGGCCGGTGACCTACACTCTGGCCCATGTGTTTGAGACCCATTGAGATCCTTATTGAGAACCACTACTATCATCTACTAGCCTGGACCTGCTGGAGACAGCCAAGGCAAAGCAAGATTTGAAGATCAGCCTTCACCTCCCCCAGAGGGTTTCAAAGGCTACTACTTTTCAAAAGCAGTTGAAATATGGAAAATTAGTGATATTGGCAAAGTGAATTCAAAATTGCAGTGTGTTAAAGGGATGTTAAAGGGTTAACATAGTATATAATGATACATCTACTAGAAAACAAACACTATCACAAGAAATGCTACCCATGTTTCCATAGGCAGTCTTTGCTAGGACTGGGTGTGGCTTTGTGTTGTCATTATGAACTCCTGTTTTCTGGGAGCTTACAGTCCTGCTCCAAGACTATACTCTGGGTTATGAGATCTCGATCCCCCCAAGCAGCTTTTATTTTTTGTTACAAATTGGAAGAATATTTTAGTTCTATGGATGCAAATATTTTGTGCTTTTAAAAAGATGCTTAATTGTGCTCCTGTGATTGAAACTTTGGCAGTTTATTGATTTGTCCAGGTCACAGGCTAGAGGCCTGATCTTCAGGAGGAACAGAGAGGGGAGACTCCTTACCAAAATTTTATTATTAGAAATACTACATGAAATTGTGAAACTCCTCAAGGCCTAGGAATTGAATACTGTGACTAAATTCCTTCCTCGCTGTCTGTGAGGGTGCCCCCCCCTGCTGTGGGACCTCCAGGCCTGGGCCTGTTGGGTTGAGAATACACAGCTATATATAGCTTGGAATGAGGTTAGCCATGGACAGCCTCGCTCCTTCCCTCAAGAGCCTCACCCTCTTAAAGCATGCACCGCATTCACTGTGTCCATAAAGTGACTGTGTGTGGTGGCCACAGCAGCAGAGCCCACAGGAAAACTAGTGATGACCTGATATTCGCATTTACCCCAGCAGAAGTATGGGGTTTTGAATCCAGCTTAATGTTTACAGTTTCCGAATAGCCATTTGCAGTGGATAGTTTCCTTCTCAAACTACCCCGTATTCGGTTTCCCATTACCTGCAAGCTCAAACTTATTTTTAAGGTTTATGTACAATTGACTGCTGTAAAGATATATTTTTTTGGGTCAGTTTTTTTCCTTCATTAACTTGGTGGTAGAAAACTATATATACTTAGAAACCCTTAAATTAAAGCCATGTTTTATATGAGTCAGGTAAGGTTGGTGTATAGATGCGAATGCAATTAAACCTGCTGAGATTACTTGAGGAGAACCAAAAAGTTCTTTCTCTACAGGAGATACTGACTCCCTGGTTTATTGCATTGAAACTTGTTTTTGAGGTTACCTCACCTTGTTTTAAAAGATTTTGTTTGTGAATTTGTATATTTGAGTAACTGTCGAGCTTTTGTTTTATTTAAAATTGTTTAACATGTACCATGTACATGTCATTGCTATATTTCAATGTGTCATGCTTGTAACAGGCATTTCATTTATAATAAGAATGAGTTATTCATTTGTAAGCTGTTCAGTAATTTATCTACTATTCCTAAATTGGCATAATGTTAGCTATTTGTTTTGAATCACCTTTAATTACATGTCAGAATGCCTTAACTACCCTAACCTGACAAAACAGTTCTTTGGTGAGGCGATACAGGGGCCAGGTGGGGTATGAAGGGAGACTGTTTAATAAGGAGAAACAGTTGTACTCTGATTGAACATTGAAGCATGAGGGGCAAATGGTAGGGTATTTATTTTGCACAAACTATTTACAGGCTCTCTGTATTTCAAAAAGTAAAGTTGCATCCAGACAGGGTTTGTTAAAGGAACACATTGATGCTAGGACTGAGGACTTCAACTCTTCTATTTGGTTTGTAATTCTTTTTTGGTCAAAGGTATTGTAGCTTTATGATCTGGATATATTTTGCATTAATTTTCCAATGCCAACATTTAATTCCTGGTAAGAGCAATGTGGTCAAGTTACTGGCTTTTTCTGCTCTCATTTAACCCATCAAACAATCTTTGTAAAGCTAGATTGGTGGTATTTTACACAACTTAATTAACTCACTTCTGAGCAATGATTGTTAGAAATTGACAATTTGGCTATCAGTGATACTGAAAACAGTGGGGCATGAATTGAGTTTCACACTAAGATAGACTTTGGACCTGGTGTGTGGACCAGTGACATCAAATATTCCATTTGCTTCTCCCCCTGTCCCTTTCATTATGCACTTAATTTTATGACTGTCAAGGGTCAGGTGGTGTGAGGCCATCTCACACTCCCTATGGTCCAGGGCTCTGTTAGACCCAAGTCTATACCCAGGCTTCCAGGGTGGGCTGAGCTCCATCACTTGATGGGTCTAATTTGGAACCTCATGGTATACATTCATTGTATTTTAAATCAAGCAGTGTAAGCATATACACTTGGACTTTTATAACAGAAGAGAAAATTTGGGTTTTTAATTTACAAATGGCAAATTATTTATCCCTCTCTGGATGCACCAAAGACCAGTAAAGTTTATAGCTTTTCCATCTATATTTATAGAGCAATACTGTATTATAAAAATCAATATTTTTATCACATGCTTGAAATTTTTATTTTGTTCTGTTTTGAAATGTGCACTCTAAACATATCAGAACCTTATTTCTTCCTATGAACTTAAGCTGCCTGCGCACAAAAAATAAATATAATTACCAAATGGAGATGAAGTAGCTAGAGTCCCTAGGCTCTTAAACCTGAAAGAAGAAATGTGGATGAAAACAAGCTCTTTGTCCCAAGTTACTGTGTGCGCTTGATGTGGTTGACAGGCTACTAGCTCACAGAAGAATCCATTCCAGGTGTGCGTGTCTGGGTCGGGCTGTGTCTGGAGTAGAAACCCGGTGTGAGCTTTGCAAGGCAAGAGAGTGTCCTTTCCTGCTGCTGCCCTTGTTCTAGATAGAGCACCCAGCAGATGGCAAGCATCCATAGTGCCGCCAGCTGACTGCACCAAGGAGCAAAAGGAAGGAAGTGGGAGTTGGTCCTGGGTGTTGTGGAGGTGGTCGGCAGAATTGGCTAAGACTTTGAGTGTTGGTACTTTTGGGCAGGTGTGTGGCTCCTTGTCACCTTACACCAGCTATCTGATAGAGTTACAACATTCAGTTTCTCTGGAGACTTAAGTCATGCTTTTGAATTTTAAAAATTTTACAATACCAAAAAAATCTGCTTATAAAACAAAATATGAACCAGAAAACATTTGGATTCTATTGTTTCAAAAAATTAAATTTGTTGCAAATTTGAACTGCTCAACTAAAAACAGTGTCTGTGTCAAAATTTAACTGCTAGCAGGTAGTTTGTGGCAAAGATGACTAAGTAATGAAGCAAATTTGAATCTGTGTGTACTAATGAGCTGCTTTTTCTGTTGAGACTATCATTGTTTGTCTTAAAGAGGCAGTTACCTGAATGGGATGTCTGAAGTATAACTTAGGCAGGAATAGTTCTGTAAATACAAATAAACTGTAAAGATATTTAATAAATAGAGTATTTATACTAATCTGTGTCCTCCTTTTGGTTTGAACGGTCATGAACTAAGACATTGGCCCTTGGCATTGTTTGTTGGTCTCTCAGTCCTCATTCCAAAGCCTCTTAGTCAGCTGAGCAGTTTGCCAGCACTTAGAAAGCTATCATGCTCTGCACTTTACCATCTTAACTAGTATAGCTCTTTATCAGCAGCTGGTTAACTCCCTCAAATTTTCATCAAAATGGACTGGCAATTGAATGTAAAATAATACAGAGGTTTTCGCTTCCCAGTGGTAGGGTGTGAACTTCCAGAAGAGCTGTTACGGGGGCTGGAGCAGAGCTTGGTTGGTAGAGCACTTGCCTGGTGTGCACCAAGCCTTGGATTCCATCCCCAGTACAAAAATATATAAATTTTAACGATTAAGCCTTGCACTCAGCTGGAATTTAAAGACCCAAGTGCTTCTAGTTTGTCATTGTCTTCTCCGGACCAGTGCTGCACCCAGGCTCCTACTGACCCCAGGGTACTGCCCCACCTTGTTGATGAGTGAACCCAAACTTTGTCCTCAGCTGGCAGACCTACAGAGTTGTCTTAGCCATTTGTGTTGGTTAAGAATGTGAGAAATTTAGCTAGTCATCAGTATAAACATAAGATTCATAAATCTTCAGCCTACAGCTGAGATAGGTGGGCATTGCCAGTTTCAAAAAAAGCTTGTTGAAAACCCATTTTCATTCATGGAGGAACATCTTGAGATGCACTTGTTTTTTTATTAGGTTATTGTGGGCTTAGCTATGACTCACTGCTAAGCTACAAGAGCCAAATGGTTCTGGTTTGAGTTAGAACTAGAACTCTGTTCACACTTCTGAAGCATACTAATCCACTTAGGCACCTCTTTCAGTTTCTCACAAAATCTAAAACACAATTGCTTCCTGGATAACATTTCCTTATGGTTTAATGGTTTTCCAAAGACTTAGCAATAAGATGTTACCAAAGGCTCCTTTGCTGGGTTATAATTAACTGTAAACAGGTTTGGGGGAGAGAGGTACACACCTTAAGATATTACATAACAATGTTTTGTGCCAGTTTTTAATCTGTTTTCACAGGTAAGGAGCTAATTCTTTTTTTTTTTTATTTTATGTCTATGAGTGTTATGCCTGCATGTATGTAAGTGCGCCTGTGTCATGCAATGCCCGCAGAGGACAGAAGAGGCTATGGGATCCCTTGGAACTGGAGTTACAGACAGTTGTTAGTTGCCATGTGGGTGCTAGGAATCAAACCCGGGTCTTCTGCAAGAACAGTCAATATTCTTAACCGCTGAGCCATCTCTCCAGCCCCCAGGAGCTAAGGAGCAACAAGCAGGCATTTTCTCTTATTCTACTCCAAGTCTGGGTCAGAGGAGGCTGCTGCTCTGTTTCATTTGACTTAGACATTGGACTTTCTTCCACTACATACTTCTCTGCATCACACTATAAATCATGCAGGAATCTGAGCAATTAAAGTTGGGAAATAAAATTGTATAATATATAAGTGACTCCAAAGTGAAAGATTAACTTATTTATGACCTTTTTTCCGGGGGTTATTTTAAAGTCTGAAAAAACAATGGACAAAAAACCCTGTTGTGTCAATACATGAGAAAAGATTGCATAACTTTGCTACTTTTGAAAACTCTAAACCCAGATGTTTACAGTCAGGTATAAAAAAAGGTGCCTAAGTGCTCCTGAGAAGGCCAGGTCCTGCCTTCCACACTACCCCAGCAGCTGAGGTACTCAGCCTTTAGAGACCAGCAGAGAACAGTGTAACGCTGCAGGTTAGTGTTGGAATCTACGCTCTCTAATGGGCTCATTCCTGTACAGAAGAGCGTCACTTCCTGAGTAGCATAATGAGTTTTGACACTTAACAAGCAGCTGTTTCTACTGCACAGTGGAGCAAAGACCCTCTCAGGGAAGCCTCAGACAGGGTCTGCTATAAGCTCAATGTGAAAACCTGCTCAAGGCGCAGATGGGCCTTTCATGGGGCCAGGGCCCAGCACAGCCAGCACCAAGCATCAGGCTGTGGAAATTCTGCCACTTGCATCCTCTTCACTGTCACTTGCTATTGCCAGGCTGTCTAATGGGTGGCTGACATGTTCTTGCTGTTCAGAATAAAAAGCTCCAAAGAATGCATGAGAACTGAAAGGAAAAAAAAAAAAGTACCTCGCAGTTTATTCTGAAGAGAAAGCCTGATCATTCAGTGCTATTAAGAGGCAGCCTTCTTTTAAGAAACAGGGTTAGTGCTGCCCCTGTCTTCAGTGGTGGTGATTCATATACACCCCCATTATCAACTGAACACATCCTACAACCAGAACCTCTCCTGATGTCATTGGCTGACGACAGGATCTTTAACTCTTCCAGGAGTCACAGAAATGTCTACTAGGGATGACAAAGGCAAGGGAAAGGGGTGACAACCCCTCCCTTCCTGCTTCTATAGCTGCCCTTCCAGGCTAAAGCCATCATCCCTCCCTCTCCTCTCTGCCCTCCCAGGCCCTTTTTCTGCTCTACTAGAAGAGCCTTAGCCTTGGTGTTCATCTGTGTCATTCACTGCCCTCTCCAGCCACTCCCTCTGCCACAGCTGTCTGCCAGCAGTGACTCCTCATCCACCTATGGTAAGAAGCTTCTGACCCTACTACCTCCCAGAGACTTTTTGGTAGCATAAGCAAGTAAAGGAGCCCTGTGCTGCTTGAGCTAGCCTGTCAAAAGACAGGAGCAAACGGGGAGAGTGCTCTCTGTAAGGTGGCATCAACAGTAGCTCTGACCTCACTCTAGTTGGAAAGCCCCAAATTAGCTGTGGTATCCTGCTGTTCATGCAGGATAATACCCTCTGCCATGGACTAAACCCCAGAACCTGTAGAGATGTTATGTCAAACAGGTAGTGATAGAATCAGGCTGCAACAGCTGATGTGGCCAGCCAGGTGGCCCAAAGACTTGGTCACACTCACTTAGGAGAAAGAGGATTAGATGCCTGAAAATGTGGGAGGGCTCCAGACTCTGGAGCAAGCAGGAAAGGATTCTCCCCCAATCTGAAAGGAGCACAGTTCTGACAACATTGATGCTTAGCCCTAGAAGAACCATTTCACACTAATGAGCTTCAGAACTGGTGGATCAATACATTTGTGTTGTGCTGAACAACCTTTAGCTCAGCTGGAAGCACAGTATCCATTGCCTCTTGAAGAGTCTGGTCATGAGGCTGGAAATGACCCAAAAAGCCTCTCTGCTAAGTGCATTTCACCATGTGGAATAGCTCAGCCTTATCTTGGTGTTTCAGAGCTGCTTGACTTTGTCTCTGGCTTGGGGTAAGTGCTATTTGCCACCCATACTTGTTTCCACAGTGTCTTAGGCTTTACAATTCCCATGGATGGAAAATGGAGCCTTTCCTATGTCAAGCAGGGAAATACATACACAAAGAAAAAGAAGGTTGAGGATGTGGCTCAGTGGTAGAGCGCTCTGATAGCGTGCTGGAAGCCTGGGTTCCATCTCTAGCATCACAAAAAAGAAGGTGAGAGGACCACTGATCCCGTGGGTCACAAGTGTGAGCCATGAAGCACAGCAGCACAAACAAAAGCAATACAAGCAATAATTTGGGGGCTGGAGAAATGGCTCAGTGGTTAAGAGTGCTTGCTGCTCTTCTAGAGGACCTGAGTTTGGTTCCCAGCACCCATGTTGGATGCCTGTAACTCCAGCTTCAGGGGATCTGATGCCCTCTTCTAGCCTCCACGGGCGCACCCCCATATAATACATAAATTAAAAAAAATACTTAAGCAATAATCTTTTTCTTTAGTAGGTGTACCACACCTTCCTACTGAGATAGGAAGGAAGTAGGATGCCCACTTCCCACTGCCACTCAGGATCAGAGGCCATCAGCTAGTGTGGGACAGGAGAGCTCAACCACAGGCACTGAAGAATAAGCAAAGCCATGACAGTATGCCTGAAAAGTCTGACAGAATCAAGAAGGAAATGCTGAAATGATTAGCAATATGCAAAATATAATAGTTGCACACACAAATAATGGGCAGTCAGCAAACACTAGTAGAGAAAACCCCACCTGCAACAGAGATTGATTGCATAGGATTCTTTTTTTTTTGATACAGAATCTCATGTAGCCCAAGGTGACCTCAAACTGTAGCCAAGGATGACCTTGAACTTATGATCCTCCTGCCTCCACCTCCTTAGTACTTGATTCTAGGCAGGCAGCACTACATCTGGTTTATGCAGTGCTGGGGATCAAACCAAGGCTTCAGGCATGCTAAGCCAGCCACTCTACCAAATGAGCCATATCTCCATCCCTACTTTTACTTTCTTAAATATATTTTTATTTTTATTTTATTCTTTTATGTGTATGAGTGTATTGCCTGCATGCATGTAAGTGCACCCGTGTCATGCAGTGCCCACAAAGATCAGAAGAGGGCATTGGATCCCCTGGAACTGGAGTTATGAACAGTTGTTAGCTGCCATGTGGGTGCTGAGAATTGAACCTCAGGTCTCTGCAAGAGCAGCCAGTGCTCTTAACTGCTGAGCCATCTCTCCAATTCCCCTCCTTTTGCTTTTTAGAGACAGAGTCTCACTAAATTCCTGATTGAACTGGAACTCATGATCTTCCAGCCTCAGTCTCTCAAGTGCTGGGATTACTGACATGTGCCCCATGCACATCCAGGAATACTTAATAAAAATTCAACCCTGAGCCGGGCATGGTGGCACACCTTTAATCCCAGCACTCGGGAGGCAGAGGCAGGTGGATCTCTGTGAGTTCAAGGCCAGCCTGGTCTACAGAGTGAGTTCCAGGACAGCTGGGGCTACAGGGAGACCCTGTCTTAAAGACCAAAAAAAGAAAAAATCAACCCTGATGAAGAAGCTGAATGTGGTGCTGCATGCCTTAAATACCAGCACTCAGAAAGCTGAAGCAGGAAGATTGGGAATTCCAGGTCAGTTGGTCTGGGCTACATGGTGAGACTCATCCCATACACCCCACCCCTCAGCAAAAAATAAAGCTGAGCATGGTAGTGCAGGCCTGTATTTACAGAACTTGGGAGATGGAGGCAAGGGGATTAGGAGTTCAAGATCATCCTCAATTGCAAGGGAAATCTGGGGCAAACCTGGGCTATGTGAGACTCTGTCTCAAAAAAAAATTAATTTGAAATGGATAATTCTCTAAATTCATGAAGAAAAGACTTGAATAAACAGAAAAGCATCACCTGGTTTTGGATGAATGACAACAGCATAAAGATGGGAGCTTTCCCTAATTAATGAAAGTATAAAGAAATCCAGATACCAACAGACCATTTCTTATGGAGATGGATAAATTGTTAATAAAATTTAAGTTACAAGTAAACATTCAAGAATAGACAGGAAAAAGTAAATCCAGGAAGAGCCACTAGCCTACCAAACAGGAAGCCACCGTGGAAAACACTAGAATGAAGTGTGTAGAGAGTAGTGGGGCAGCAATGGTAAATCCAAAGACAGACTCAAATACACAATGTTTAACATATGATAAAGGAGATACTGAACCACCAGGGCAAAGGTAGACTATAATAAATAGTCAGAAAGGACTAATTTAGACCCATAATTTATACCATGCACAAAAGAAATCTCAGATGGCTCAGGATATAAACATAAGATGAAGTTACACAAGTTCTAGAGGAAACTAGTAGATTCCTTAACCTCAGTAGGAAAAAGCTTTCTAATAGACTGGAAATCATTTGAAAATTTTAAAAAGTTACTATGTAAGGGGCTGGAGAAATGGTTCAACATAAGACCCAGGGTTCAGTTCTCACCCACATGGCAGCTAACAGCCATCCTAATTCCAGTTCCAGGGGATCCTATGCCCTCTTCTGGCCTCCTTAGGCTTTTCACACATGGTGCACTTACATACACACAGGCAAAACACTCATACGCATAAAATTTTTAAAATTAAAATATCTAATATTTACCATGTAAAATGAAAAGGCATTGTATGGGGGAAAAAGAAACACTCTAAAATACAACTGACAATATAGGAAATGTAGTCGTGCACCATATACCACAGATAAATAGCTACAATACTCTGTATGTAATAAACACAGAGAGGGGAAGAGAAGGGCTGGAGAGATGGCTCAGCAGTTAAGAGCACATGAGCTGCTCTTGCAGAGAACCCAGGTTCAATTCCCAGCACCCACATGGTGGCTAACAACCATCTGTAACTCCAGTTCCAGGGAGTCCAATGATTTCTGGCCCCTGGGAACTAAACACACACACATACACACACACACACAGTGTATATACATACATACATGCAAACATCCATACACATAAAAACCTTTATTTAAGCCAAAAAATAGGTTAATGTTGGCTTATTTTAACAGGTTAGTAGAACATTTGTTGTGAGATGTAATGTGACCTACTGTGGTCTGAGTGTCCAAGCTGGATTCCTTATTAGACCAAAATCATTTGTCACTGAAGTGTTCTGAGAAATATCTTCATGTTCAAAAGAAAAAATTTGTTAGGATGTCTTGAGTTTCATCTTCTAGAATCTTCTTTTTAAGGTTTTCATCCCCTGTAGTGAATTCTGCATGCACTAGTCCTAGAAATAAGTATATAGGTGGAAATAATTTGATGAGAGGAATTCTCTACATGGCTTCTTTTCCAAAGTACTGAGAACAAAACCCTAAGCTCTTCTAGGTCTTGTAACTCATCAAGGCTTGTGAATGGAAATGGAGTGCCCAAGTCACATTCTGCTTCAAAAGGTAAGTACAGATGAGATAAAAAGAAAAAAAGCCAAAACAAACAAAAAAAAAAACTTAAATTTTTTTTGTTTTGTTTTGCTTTTGCTTTTTTGAGATAGGGTCTCCCTATAACCCCAGCTGGCCTGAAACTCACTCTATATACCAGGCTGGCCTGGATCACAGAGATCCACCTGCTTTTGTCTCCTGAGTGCTGGGAGTAAAGGCATGTGCCACCATGCCTGGCTGTCTCCCTGTAGTCCCAGCTGGCCTGGAACTCACTATGTAGACCAGGTTGTCCTTGAACTCACAGAGAAACACTTGCCTCTGCCTCCCAAGTGCTGGGATTAAAGGTGTGGGCCACCACACCCAGCTTTAAAAAAAATTTTTTTTAATGTTGTTATTTTATGTGTGTTTTGCCTGCATGTAAGTGCACCCACATCACGTAGTGCCCCTGAATGCCAGAAGAGGGCATCAGATACTCTGGAACTGGAGTTCTGGACTGTTAGCCACCATGTTGGTGCACAGAACCAAACCCCAGGCCTCTGCAAGAGCAGCCAGTATTCTAAACCACTAAGTCATTTCTCTAGCACTGCCCCCACCAAAAAATTAAAAAAAAAAAAAAAAATACCCGGGCATAGTAGCACACACCTTTAATCCCACTCAGCACTCAGGAGGCAGATACAGGAGACTATGTGAGTTTGAGGCCAGCCAGAGCTACATAAAGAGACCCTGCCTACAAAAACAAAACAAAACAAAATAAAACCCACACACTCTAAGAAATCATTTCTCAACTATCAATTTGGCATTGACATTTTTTTCCAAGTTTGGCACCATGTGCTGTTTGCAGGCTGCAGGAAACTATCACCTCCTCTACTGCTGCAGCAAGCACACTGACACACCCCAGAGAAGGACTCATTTTAGAAGGGGAGAACCAACTCCTGTAAGTTGTCCTCTAACCTCCATATGTGTGCTGTGCACACACAAACAAAAAAAGTATAAAAAAAATTTAAATCTCCCAACCAAACAACCCAGTCAAATGGGCTAATGAAACAACACACAGTTCTCCAAAGGTGAAATTCCAATAGCCAATAAACAGGGAAAAAATGTTCAATATCCTTGACCACAAAAGAAATGCAATTGAAAACTATATTCTGTCTCACCCGAGTCAGAATGACTAGGATAAAGAAAACAAATGGGCTGGAGAGATGGTTAAGAGCACATGCTGCTCTTCAGACTGGAGAGATGGCTCAGAGGTTAAAAGCACCAGCAGAGAGGACCTGAGTTCAGTTTCCAGCCCCCACATGGCAGCTCACAACCACCTTAACTCCTGTTCCAATGAACCAATGCTCTCTTCTGGACTTTTTGGGCACTGTACACACATGGTGCAATTACATACATGGAGACAAAACATTCATACTCATAAAAATCTTTTTTTAAATGCCAGCAAGGATGTAGAGGAATAGAAATCCTTATACACTGCTGGTAGGATTATAAACCAGTCACTATGGAAATCAGTATGGTGATTCCTCAAAAATATGAAAATAAGCCAGGCATGGTGGCATACACTTCTAGTTCCAGCACTTGCGAGGTCAAGGCAGAAAGTATCACGAGTTTAAGGCCATCCTTGGCTACATAATGAATTCAAGGTCAGCCTGAGCCACATGAAAAAAAAGAGAAAAAAAAATCCTAAAATCTTCTATTACCGTATGACCTAGCTATATCAGTTCTGGGAATTTTTAAGTATATACCCAAAAGACTCTTAACATAGCACAGAGATACCTGCACATCCATATTTGCCACAGCATTATTTGCAATAGCTGAGTTATGGAATCAGTCTAAGCATCCATCAACAGAGGAATGGATGAAGAAACTGTGGCATACACACAGTGAAGTTTTATTCAACCATAAAGAAAAATGAAATTATTTGCTATAAAATGGATATAAGTGGAGGTCATCATATTAATAAGCCAAACTCAGAAAAACAAATATTGCATGTCTTCACTTATTTGTGGATCATAAATATTATATAGATTCATAATACCATATATAATATATAAACATGAAAACAGGGGAGTCTGGAGGAAAGGAGGAGACTAGCAGAAGGGAGCAAAGAGGAGAGTGAAGGAAGAGGAGGGTATGGGGCAAACATGGTAAAAGGACAGTATATTGGAAAGACACTCTCCATAAAACCCAGCACTATCTGCAATGACTATAATAATAAATAGAGGCCAGGGGAGAACTCAGAGGGAGAGAGCATACTCTCTAGAAGCTAGAAATCCTGGGTCCCATCCTCAGTGCTGAAGGTAAAAAAGAAAGGAACTATCAGGATGGCAGGGAGGCCAGGGCAAGAGGACTACAACAGTGACAGATGTTGAGAAGTGGACTGACTTGGCCAGCCTCAACACTTTAACCTACCTTTGTGGGGTGTGAAGAGCCTGGCCCTGCCTCTGTGTCACTGACAACAGTTTCAGGCACTTCACTAATGTCGTCTCCATTGACACTGGCTCTCTTGGTCTCTACTGTAGAGCTGCTCTTGGAAGGATCCTTAGGAAACAGCCTTTTGGCTGCTGTTCTCGAGATGCTCTCTGGGGCCTGGCTGTTTCTGCTTTTACTTGCCTTGGCACTTGACAATGTCCAATCTGACCTGCAGTATTAAGAGAGATTAGATGGCTGAGCATGGTGGCACACACCTTTAATCCCTGCACTTGGGAGGCAGAGGCAGTCGGATCTCTGTGAGTTCAAGGCTAGCCTGGTCTACACAGTGGGTTCCAGGCCAGCTGTGACTACAGAGAGACCCTGTGAGAGAGAGAGAGAGAGAGAGAGAGAGAGAGAGAGAGAGAGAGAAGAGTTGTTTACTTGGAAATATATTTGTAAGTAACTAATGGGGTGAGGTAAGATGATAATGATAGCTCTGGTTTAAGAAATCTAATAACAGAACTATTTAAAGTTAATATTTGGAAATTTCCTTGACAGATTTGAATTTCTTAGTACAGCAACCCAGTTGACACCTTATAATATGTTGACAGGACCACATGTAAGAAAAGTTCAATTACAGGCCTGGGAGATGGTTTAGTAGGTAAAGGCACATGCTGCCAAGGCTGAGGGTCTGAGTGATCCCCAGGACCCCCATGGTGAAAGAAGAGATCTGACTACTATAAGCTGTCCTATGGCCATACATGCATGCCCACACATGTGAACTCACAAAATAAAAATTTTTTAAAGTTAAATTACTATCTTTTTTTTTTTGGTCTTTTTGAGACAGGGTCTCCCTGTAGCCCCAGCTGTCCTAGAACTCACTATGTAGACCAGGCTGGCCTTGAACTCACAAAGATCCACCTGCCTCTGCCTCCCGAGTGCTGGGATTAAAGGCATATACCACCACGCCTGGCAAATTACTGTCTTTTTGATGTACACAATTAAAATTGTTTATTTATTTTTAGTATGGGAGGCATATGTCCTATGAGATGTTTGTGGAGCAGAGAACAACTTGTGGGAGTTGATTCTTCCCACTATGTGGGTCCTAGGGATTGAACTCCAGCTGTTAGGCTTAGCTTTTACCCACTGAGCCAATTAAGTTTTAAAAGGTCATGGAAGCACAGTTTTCACATCATGAATCATAACACTGGAATATGCCCACATATATTTCATGTGGGGAACAGGATACAAATGGCATATGTTATATGACCCTCATCTTTAAAAAGATAACTGTATGTGGTGGCTTTTCATTTTCCTTCTTTCTTTTTTTCTTCTAGATACTTGCCAAAGCCTGGGCATACTTTCTCTGAAACTTAGGGCTTTCTCACTGATCCTCTGAAACATCTCCCATCTCCGCCTTTCTACAGCTGTTTGCCAAGCTCCATGCCCAACTTAAAAGGCATGGCTTTCTTCCTCTTCATCTCCCTCTTGCCAGCAGCTACCAAGACTTAAAGTTTTCCTGCCCTGTCATTTTTCTCTTAAGTGCTAATAAAACTGTTCTGAAGCTTTAAAAAAATAGAAAAGAACATATAAACAGTGACTGCTATAATAACTTAACCTATGGGTGTAAACACAAACGTTTGGTTGGTACTTTAGCAGGTGCATCATTTCCATCTAACAAAGCAATTGCAGTGACTTCCCACTGGGGTCTATATTCTCCCCTCCTACAGGGGGTTGGCCAGGTCACAGTACCAGATGTGTGTTCCACCCTTAGGAGTGGGCATTATATCCAATCAAAAATTTGCTGGTTGTACATACACTCTGTGCTCCACTATTGCACCAGCAGGAACATATTGATTGGTATGTTGATAGTGCAACATGTGGGGTCAGTCTTTGAGGAGTATTATAGAGGACTATTTTCCCTCAGTCATCTGCGTGTTGCCTTTTGGCACCATGAAAGCCACCCATCCAGTGGCAGGGAGTTTCTAGCTTAGTCTAAGCTTGATTTCTCCTTCGCCTGTCCTCACATCATGCAGTGTCTTCAGCAGTAGGGTTTTTCCATCCACTTCCAGTGTACAACCAACATTATTGGCAATGGCCTTTATTGTTTTGGGGACCTCTAGTGTCTGTCCCTCAGGCCAACAGCTCATAGGGGGCAACCCACCTCTGGCACTAGGATTTTCATTTAACAACCATATTGCTTTTGGAAGGGCTTTCTTCTATCCCCGAAGGGTTCCTTCTATGCTTAAGGCTTTTTTTTTTTTTTTTTTTTTTTTTTTGGTAACTGTGTATCTGGAGATATTTTCCCCCTTTATTCCCATAGTTCTTTGTATAGTCCTCCTCCCCCACCCCTTTAACTACCCCCTTTTTATTATATTTCTCCCTTAATAACACCTTAATCCTACTATTCTTCTCTCTCAGGTTCCTTCTTTCCCTTTACCTCCCTGTTTTCCTTCTATACTCCTGGTCCCTACAGTTGCATCAGGATATGCACTCGCTTATAAGGATTTGGTGCTAGGATCCACACTGTTTAGATGTTCTTGCTTCTTGCTATGTGTGTTTTTATAGTATATGAAATCCCACTCAAACTGGCCAGGAGCCCATGGAAAACAGGTGATGCAGAGACCTGTAAGTTCAGTGCCTTTTCACAATGGGAGGAAGATCATCCCACACTTACCTCCCCCTCCAAGGCTCAGGGACTTTTGCAGAAGAGATTGGCAGAAAAAAATGTAAGAGCCAAAGGAAGGGGTGGAGTGTTAACTGGAAATGTCCTCTGACCACTATGATGGTAAACTATAGTCACACCTCCTTCCCACTCTCATCAAGGAGTCAAGGGGGATATCAATTACCCTCCCAACCAATCAGTCAACCTTAGCTGCATGTGGAGGGAGGAGCAAAGGAGATATAAGCCAAGAACACCAAGAGGCACCTCTCTCACAATTTTATGCACTGTCAGGAGGTCACAGGATCTGTATTTAAGTGTGGACTTTACAGTGTAGCCGTAAATGTGGGGCACCCACTCTTCTGTAAATAAACCACTACCCTATGCTCTGTTAAAAAAAAAAGAAAATTAAGCATGACATAGAGATGCTATTGGGTGTCAAGTGACAAGGGGTGGACTTGTGATGGCTAATCCTGGGTGTTAACTTGACTGGATCTTGGATTAACTGAAATGAGAGAGACCTTCTTGATTGGATCATTGAAGCTTGAAGACACACCCTAAATGTGGGTGTTTCTGATGGCAGCCTGTATAAAAGGCCATGGCAGAAGAGAGGGCTTGCTTTTTGCCACTTGCCTTCTCTCTCACTGGTGAGTTCATCTTGCTGCTGTAGACTGAAGACTAGCAGATCTCTTGGAATTCATCAGACCTTCAGCACCAGATTGGGACTACTGAGACATCCAGCCTTGTGGACTGAACAACTACTGGATTCTCAGCCTCTCCAGTGTGGTGTAGCCAGTTGGACTACTCAGACTCTATCCTGTGAGCTAATCTGATAAATCCCT
>NW_008343207.1:4392450-4400163 GCF_000622305.1 Nannospalax galili | reverse complement strand
ATATACATATATATATGTATGTATGCATGCGTATATATTATTCATTCTACTGGTTCTGTTTCTTTAGAGAACCCTGACTAATACAGTCCCCTTCTTCAACAAATACAAGTTCAGAATAAAAATAGAAGCATTTTATATGCCCACGTGTTCTGTAAACTGGCACATATTCAGAGAAGTTTGAGATTGGCTTGAAGGTTTAGAAAGGTCTTATGTGTGTGTCCTAGATGTAGATGAGAAATATATTTAAAGGCAGATCCAGCATCTTATCAAACATATCATTAAGTACAAATTCAAACAGACATTTTGGAAGGAGGAGCAGGAACCTACCATTTAGTACAAGCAAATATTCAGCTATAAGTTCTTCAGCAAGAAGAATGCCTGGTATTTAGTAAATCATCAATAAAAATTTTTAATGTGCAAAAATTAAAGATAACTATGTGCAAAATAAAAAGTCTGGAAGAAAACACTCAGCCAAAATGTTAATGACTCTGTCTCTAAGTCGCAAAATTATAGGTGAGTTTTCTTTTTACTTCTCACATTCCCCTAGTAACTTTAAAGTGATTTTAAAGTGACTTTAAAGTGAAGCACATCTTACTCCTTCAAAAGAGTCATAGGAGAAAAAAGAAAGAAAGAAAGAAAGAAAGAAAGAAAGAAAGAAAGAAAGAAAGAAAGAAAGAAAGAAAGAAAGAAAGAAAGAAAGAAAGAGAAAGATTGACAATTAATGGCCACCCCTACATCTGAGGCAGAATTCTAGGTAATAAATGCAAACTTTCCTGTGAAACTTAACACTCTTACGCTTTGATTTGTTTTGTGTTTTGAGACAGGGTCTCACATAGCCCAGGCTAGTAGTTAAGATTGACCTTGACTTTATGATCCTCTGTTTCACTTCTCAATTGTTTCCTAATTGGATATCCCTGAATTGTTTCAGAATAAAATTAAAATGCAGGCTTTGGGTTGAAGAGATGGCTCAGTGGGTAAAGTGCTTGCTTTGCAAGTATGAGGACCTGAGTCCATCTCCTCAGAACCCATCTAAAGCCAGATGGATTAGTGCACATCTGTAATCCCAGTGGTTTTATGGCAAGATAGGAGGCAGAAACAGGAGAATCCCAAGCAGCTCATATGGTAGTCTGGTATATGCAAAAGTGAACAGCAAGATACCCTGTGTCAAAGTAGAAGGCAAAGACTAATGCCCAAGTTTGTCCAACTTCCACACATGCTCTGTGGCAGATGAATACCCACACTGACATACATGAACACACACACAAATATAAAACAAAACAAAACAAAAACAAAAAAAACACCACAGCTTTACCTTCTCGCCTGGGAAAGACACAGTGATTGTGGTGAAGACGCTTTACTTGGGTAATCAGATAATGTGGCCAAGATAAAGTTAGCTTCCAGCAGCATGTCATCAATACTTAGAATAACTGGTCTAAAAAGATGGCAAAAATAACACTCATTTTCTGATGGACAGTAGGAACACTTTAAAAAATTATACTGAACCCTAGAATAAAGGAAACAGTACAATTAGATGTTCTGTGTTTTCACAGTTTAACAGTCCAAAGAGCTGAAAAGCCCTTAGCAATCATAGGAGCCAGTCTGATAAAATTTTACTTTTATACACTAAACATTTATATACAGGGGGTGGGAGAGATGGCTCAGTGCTAGGAGCACTGGCTGCTCTTACTGAGGACCCAGGTTCGGTTCCCAGCACCCATATGGCAGCCCACAACTGTTACTCCAGTTCCAAGGGATCTGATGCCCTCTTTTGACCTCCACAGGCACTGCATGTACATGGTACATATATACATTCAGGCAAAACACTTTTTAAAATAAACCGGGTTTTTTTTAGTATTTTATTTATTTATTTATTTTAATGTCTATGTGTGTATTGCCTGCGTGTAGGTAAGTGCACCTGTGTTGTGCGATGCCTGCGGAGGACAGAAGAGGCTGTCAGATCCCCTGGACCGGAGTTACAGACAGTTGTTAGCTGCCATGTGGGTGCTGGGACTCAAACCCAGGTCTTCTGCAATAACAACCAGTGTTCTTAACCACTGAGCCATCTCTCCAGCCCCTCTTCAATGTTTTAAAGCTTTTATTATATATTATAATATTGTCTTATATAATAGTGCTCAGGGTTGCTTTGGCTATCTGAGGTCTTTTGTGCTTCCATATGAATCTTAGGATTTTTTTTTCTAATTCTGTAAAGAATGTCACTGGGGGGCTGGAGAGATGGCTCAGTGGTTAAGAACACTGGTTGTTCTTGCAGAAGTCCTGGGTTCGAATCCCAGCACCCACATGGCAACTAACAACTGTGTGTAACTCCAGTTCCAGGGGATCTGACAGCCTCTTCTGTCCTCCATGGGCTTAGTATGACACAGGTGCACATGCAGGCAATAAACGCATACACATAAATAAATAAAAATTAAAAAAAAAAGGATTTACATACATAGAAATTTGACTCATTTAAGCAATGTATAATCTTCTAATTAGAAAACTTTGTCAGGAGTCAAATGTTTCATACTGCAGAAGAATCTGTCTTTCTCAAAATATCTATTTATTTTATTTATTTATTTATTTATTGGTCTTTTTGAAACAGGGTCTCCCCATAGCCTCAGCTGTCCTGGACCTCACTATGTAGACCAGGCTGGCCTTGAACTCACAGAGATCCAGTTCTGCCCGCCTCTGCTTCGAGAGTGCTGGGATTAAAGGCGTGCGCCACCACATCTGGCTATTTTTAATCTTTTTGAGACAGTGTTTCATAGCACAGGCTGGCTTCGAACTTACTGTGTAGCCATGGCTAGCCTTAACTCCTTGAACTCCTGATCCTGCTTCCTTGACATCCTATGTGATGGGATTGCAGGCACATATTACCATATCTGGCCAAATTACTATTTTTTTAATATATTTTATTTATTATTTTTATCCCATGTGTATGAGTGTATTGCTTGCATGCATGTGAGTGCACCCGTGTCGTACAATGCCTCGGAGGCCAGAAGAGGGCATCAGATCCCCTGGAACTGGAGTTAAGGACAGTTTGTAGCCGCCATGTGAGTGCTGGGAATTGAACCCAGGTCCTCTGCAAGAGCAGTCAGTGCCCCTAACCACTGAGCCATCTCTCCAGCCTCTAAATTACTATTTTTTTTTTAGACAAGGTTTCCCTGAAGCCCTGGCTCACCTGGAACTTGCCATGCAGACCAGGTTGGCCTTGAACTCAAAGAGATTCACCTGCCTCTACCTCCTAAATGCTGGGATTAAAGGTGTGTACCACCATGACAGCCAAATTACCAATTTTAAAATACCAATTTATGGTATCTTTCAAAATTTTAGTTTGATAAATGTTGTGAGCAAAGTTAAGGAGCTCTTGTAGTGTAAATCAATTTCACTATGATCAGAAGGGTTTGTTATGTATATTTGACAAAAGAAAAGAAACAAATTCAAGAAAGTTCTCAAGGACCTACTTCCCAGGCAAGTCAAAATAGATGGATATAGGAGCATGTATAGCTTCTGAAAATGTCAATATCCCCTGAAGGAAGAAGAAAAGACAGTAGTTAAGTCTTTATTTTTAAAAAGTACCAGTGAAATTTTGAATTTAAATTTGACACGTGTTTGCCTACCTTCAGTTCTTTAAAGCAAAATGTTATCTCAGTATCAAATCCAACCTGAAAGAAGTCAAACTCTTCTGGGCCAAAAAACATCTCACTGTACACGGAACTTGTTAAATCTGTTTAATGTTATAGGAAAATAAAGAATCACATGGGTCCTAGAGGCATTTGTTAAGTTTTAATACAAAAATATAACCTAAGTTAAAAATAGCCACAAATTCTTTGTCGTTCCCTAAAGGTGGGGTTAAAGTCTCCATCCCTGCCCCTTGAATCTGGGTAGCTCTGTGCCTGGTCTGGTCAATAGGAAATGACAAAGTGATCAGTTTTGGGGTCTAGACCTCAAGGAACTAGCAACCTCCACTTCTTGTCTCCAGTCTCTTACACTTCAGCCACTAGGGTAGGTGGAGCAGGGACTCAGGGTTAGCAGCCCAGCTGAACTGCCTGCATTCACTGTGTGAATGATCCTAGCTCCATCCACTCTCTAACTACAGTTGCGTAAGACCCTTAAGCAACAACAGCTTCAGAGCTGAGGGCAACCAGCCTGTAGGGTCCTGAGAGGAGATAACAAAGGACTATCCCAAGCTGATATGCTTGGAAGAGCAATAAGTAACCAGAATACCACAGAAACTAACCAATTCTTTCCTTTTCTAAAAAAGTTTTTCTTGAGACAGGGTCTTATAGCCCAGGATGGCCTCAAATTAACTATGGCCTTGAACTCCAGATCTTCTTGCCTCTATCTCCCAAATGCTTGGATTACAGGCCTGGGCCACGATGCATGGCTAACACTAATTCTAAAAGGAACTACTATAAATATAGTTTACATATAAAAACAAGTTATATTTTATTTGCTAAATTATATCCTATGTTGTTTTAAATGTTAAAAATTAAAAAACCCCGCCAGGCGTAGTGGCGCATGCCTTTAATCCCAGCACTCAGGAGGCAGAAGCAGATGGATTTCTGTGAGTTCAAGGCCAGCCTGGTCTACATAGTGAGTTCCAGGACAGCTGGGGCTACAGGAAGACTCTGTCTCGAAAAGACAAAAAAAAAAAGAAAAAAAAAAAAAAAAAAAAAAAAAAAAAAAAAAAAAAAAAATTAAAAACCCCTCAAAAATAACCCCCAATGGATTAATAGATAAAATAGAAGTATCATATTATTGTAAAAACATGACCTAAAAAGTGAATTTTGGGTTCAAGGCCATTTTGGACAACTTAGTGAGATGCTGTCTCAAAAGCTAAAAAGAGATGCCAAGCACAGTGGCTCACAGCCTATACTCCCAACACTTAAATGACAGAGGTGGGAGGACTGCCACCAGTCCAAGGCAGCCTGGGTTTTTTTTCTTCTTTGTCTCAGAGAGACAGAAAGAGAGAGACAGAGACAGAACAGAGACAGAGACAGAGAGATAGAGGGGTCAGAGAGAGATAAAGAGAGTGAGACAGAGAGAGAGAGAGAGGGAGAGAGAGAGAGAGAGAGAGAATGGAGACTCAGTGGTAGAGTATTAATGTAGCATGTGTGAGGCCATGGGTTCAGTACCCAACAACTGAAGAAAAAAAAAAAAATGAGTAAAGGGGCTGGAGAGATGGCTCATGGCTCAGCAGTTAAGAACACTGGTTGTTCTTGCAGAAGAACCCAGGTTCAAATCCCAGCACCCACATGGCAGCTAACAACTGTCAATAACTCCATTCCCAGGGGATCCGACAGCCTCTTCTACCTCCTCGGGCATTGCATGACATGGGTGCACTGACCTACATGCTGGCAACACATGCATACACATAAAAAGAAGTGAGGGATGGTGACAGCCTCCATAATCCTAACACTCAGGAGGATTACAAGTTTGAGGCCACCCTGAGTTACACAGTGAGATTCTACTTTAAAAAAAAAAAAAAAAAGGCCCTTCTCCTGGGGTGAGTTGCCCAAATCCTGCTGCACCCATCCCCCTGCTCTGGGATCATCTCCAGTCCCTCCCCACTGCTCCAGGGCTTAGGCTTCCCTGCTAGCTAGTAGGGGCCAGCCCATTCTGTTCTCATTGCCTCTCCTTGAGTCTTGGTCCCATCTAGCTGAGGTTACAGAATGTAGCTAACTAGCCAGGGCTCCTTCTAACTAACTAACTAGGGCTCCTTCGCCCTCCTGGAGAGCTCCTGAGTAGCCTGCCTGGATCCATCTGGTCCCTCCAATATGGAATCAAAGAAGAAAACCTGAAGACCACACCAACCAATTTTTCATACCTGATCAGAAAGCAACCAAGCAACATCAATAATACAAACAGAATACAATAAACGCAAGCTTGAGTTTCATACCAGAATCACAAGCAACGAAAGAAATCCACATGCCCAAACCACAAGAAAAAATAATAATATGAAAAACCAAAATAGTATGTCCCCACCAAACACCACCAGCCCTAAAGAAGGGTGCTACAAAGAGAACTTCCTAGAGGAAACCCAGGACACAGAATTTAAAAGGACAGTCATAAACAAGAGCAAAGAATTTAACAAATTTAAAGAATGCATGAACAACTCAAAGAACTCAAAGAGGATAGGGATAAACTTCTGACTGAAGCTCAAGAAAATACAAATACATGGATGAATGAAATGACAAAAACAATACAGGATTTGAAAATTGAATTCACAAAAGAGGTAGAAATATTAAAGAAAACTCAGGCTGAAATGGAGAAGGAATTGAAAAACTCAATAAACCAATTTGAAATGACAGGAGAAAATCTCACCAACAGAATGAATGAAATGGAAAACAATATCAAGACTGGACAATAAAGTTGAAGAATTGGACGGCTCAGATAAAGTATAAGAAAAAAAAATTAAACACAGGAATGGAATATGCAGGAAATGTGGGACACCATGAAAAGACCAAATTTACACATCATAGGCATAGAGGAAGAAGAATCCCAGGTTAATGGCATGACCAGATCTTCAACAGAATTATAGACACCTCCCTAAAATAAGGAAAAACATACCCATACATATACAAGAAGCACACAGAACACCAAATAGACAGGACTCGAACAGAAACTCCCCATGGCATATCATGGTAAAAATACAGAAAAAGAATAATGAAAACTGCAAGAGAAAAACAAGTCACATATAAGGAAACCCCATCAGAATTACAGCTGACTTTTTTTTTCATTTTGTCTTTTTGTCTTTTTGAGACAGGGTCTCCCTCCAGCTCCAGCTGGACTGGAACTTCACTATGTAGTGAAACAGGTTATGTTATATAATATATATATGTATATATATATATATATTCACACAAAATGACATTTAATATATAATTCTTTTTGAGACAGGGTCTCCCTGTAGCCCCAGCTGTCCTGGAACTGACTATGTAGACCAGGCCGGCCTTGAACTCACAGAGATCCACTTGCCTCTGCCTCCCAAGTGCAGGGACTACAGGCGTGCGCCACCATGCCCAGCCTTATAATTTTACACACACACACACAAAATGATGTTTAAAGGGGAAAAATAGGAATAAGAAATCAAAGACCTGCCAGGTGTGGTGGCACATGTCTTTAATTCCAGCACTCGGGAGGCAGAGGCAGGCAGATCTCTGTGAGTTGGAGGCCAGCCTGCTGACCTGGATCTCACAGAGATCCGCCTGCCTCTGCTCTCAAGTGCTGGAATTAAAGGCATGCACCACCATGCCCAGCTAGAATTACAGCTGACTTTTCAATGCAAACTATGAAAGTCAGAAGAGCCTGGACCAGCATCTTTCCTGGGCCCTACTCCCAGGCCAGCCCAGCCCCCAAATTCCTGAGGGCAGCATCTTTCCTGGAGGGACCCAGACCTTAGGAGAAAGCCTGAGAGCATCTGAGCCTCATCTCACTTGGGCCTCTGTGGGAACTCCTGAAGACAAAAGCAATCTGGCCACTCCAATATAAAATCAAAAGAGAGAACCTGAAGCCTAGACCAACCAGCTTTTCATGCCCAACAAGTAAACCACAAAGGCACATAAAGTTTACAAAAAGAAGCAGATCTAAACTCAACAAAGGAAGGCTTGAGTCTTACACAAGAATCAGAAACTAGGATAAAAATCCACATGTCAAAGTCACAGAGAAAAAATAATAACACGAAAAACATAAATAATGTATCTCCACCAAGTA
>NW_008343207.1:4391587-4392311 GCF_000622305.1 Nannospalax galili | reverse complement strand
ACACACCTGTAGTCCCAGCACTTGGGAGACAGAGGCAGGCAGATCTCTGTGAGTTCAAGGCCAGCCTGGTCTACATAGTGAGTTCAAGGACAGCTGGGGCTACAGGGAGACGCTGTCTCAAAAAAAAACAAAAAAGAAAAACTACAACAACAAAAAAAGAAATCAAAGAATTGAGGGAAGATAGGGATAAAATTCTAAATGAATTCAGAAAAGAGAAATACTGAAGAATACTCAGGCTGAAATGAAAAAGGAAGTGAAACACTCAGTAATCCAATTAGAAACAACAGGAGAAAGCCTCACCAATAGGATGAATGAAATGGAAAACAGAATATCAAGACTAGAAGATAAAGTGGATGAACTAGACCACTCAAGCAAAGATTATGAAAAATTTAAGAAAACACAAGAATGGAATACGTAAGAATTGTGTGACACCATAAAAAAGCCAAACTTATGAATCAGAGGCATGCAGGAAGGAGAAGAATACAAAGATAATGGTATGGAACGGATCTTCAACAGGATTGTAGAAGAAAATTTCCCAAAATTAAAAAAAGACATGCCCATACAAATACAAGAAGTCTTATAGAACACCAACAGACAGGATGAGAAAAGAAACTCTCCACAGCATATCACAGTGAAAACACTACACGTACAAAACAAAGAGACAATACTGAAAGCTGCAAAAGAGAAACAACAAGTCACATATAAAGGAAAACCCATTAGGATT
>NW_008343207.1:4390495-4391128 GCF_000622305.1 Nannospalax galili | reverse complement strand
TCAAAAGATACAGACTAGTTGAATGGATTAAGAAACAAAATCCATCTTTTTTTAAAAAATATTTTATTATTTTTATGTGCATGAGTGCTATGCCTGCATGTAAGTAAGTGCATCCATGTTGTGCAATGCTTGCGGGAGACAGAAGAGGCTGTTGGATCCCCTGGAACTGGAGTTACGGACAGTTTTTAGCTGCCATGTGGGTGCTGGGACTTGAACCCAGGTCTTCTGCAAGAACAATCACTGTTCTTAACTGCTGAGCCATCTCTCCAGCCCCACCCCCAAAACCCATCTTTTTGTTGTCTGCAAGAAACTCATCTCACTTTCAAGGACAGGCACTACCTTAAGGTCAAAGGATGGAAAAAAAATATACCAAGCAATTGGTACTAAGGAAAAAAGCAGGTATTGCAATTCTAATAGCTGATAAAATAGACTTTAAACTAAAACTAATCAGAAGAGACAAAAATGGTCACTTCATTCTGATCAAAGGAACAATAAACCAAGAAGATATTACAATCATGAACATATCTACATCCAATACTACTTAATTTATTCACCAAACTCTGGCACACCCAACTTCATAAAAACAATACTACAGGACTTTAAGACCCAGATTAATCCCAGCTCATTAATAGT
>NW_008343207.1:4389169-4390023 GCF_000622305.1 Nannospalax galili | reverse complement strand
AGAAAGAACACAAATAAGTGAGTTAACATTGCAACTCAACACACTTGAAAAGCAACAGCAAATGAAACCCAAACCCAGCAGACAAGAAGAAATAACAAAAATTAGAGCAGAAATTAGCGACAGAAAAGCAACGAAAACAATACAAAGAATCAACAGACTCAAGAGCTGGTTCTTTGAGAAGGTAAACAAGATTGATAGACTGCTAGCCCAGTTAATCAAAAGAAAGAACAAGCAGCTCCAAATCAACAAAATCAGAGATGAAAGGGGAAACATCACGACACCAAAAAGATCCAGAACATTATAAGGCAATACTTTAAAAACTTATATGCTACTAAATTTGAAAACCTAAAAGAAATGGACAGGTACTTAAAAGCATGGGAACCACCAAAACTAAACCAAGAAGAGATTAACAGCTTAAACAGACCCATAACACATAAGGAAATTGAGATAGTAATACAAAACCTCCCGACTAAAAAAGCCAAGGACCAGATGGATTTATAGCAGAATTCTACCAGACATTTAAAGAAGATCTACATCCAATACTACTTAATTTATTCAAAAAATAGAAATGGAGGGAAAACTTCCAAATTCCTTCTATGACGCCAGCATAACTCCAATACCAAAGCCAGGTAAAGATACAACCAAAAAAGAAAACTATAGACCCATGTCCTTAATGAATATAGATGCAAAAATTCTCAACAAGGTACTTGCAAACCGCATACAGACACACATCAAAAGGATCGTCCACCAAGATCAAGTTAGCTTTATTCCAGAGAATCAGGGATGGTTCAATATACGTAAGTCAATAAATGTCATAAATCACATAAATGGGCTCAACGACAAGAACCACATGA
>NW_008343207.1:4386844-4388209 GCF_000622305.1 Nannospalax galili | reverse complement strand
AAGACAGCATGTTCAGCAAATGGTGCTGGCAAAACTGGATCTCCACCTGTAGAAGAATGAAACTAAACCCCTATCTTTCACGTTGCACAAAAGTCAATTCCAAATGGATCAAGGACCTTAATGTGAAAAACTCTGAAACTGTTAGAAGAAAACATTGGCAATAACCTGGAAGCTTCCTCCCTAAAGACAAGCTCTCATAGTTGTGGAGGGCAGTGAACACAGAAGGTTACAACTAGCCAAAGTGTAGAGAATAAGAGACTGTAGAGTGTGTGTCCCTGAATAGGACTCCTATATTAAACCTCACCCACCCAGGGCTCAGAGACCACTGCAGAAGAGGGGGCAGGAAGATTATAAGAGCCAGGGTGGTACATGACCGTAAGGAAACAAGAGTCTTCAGGCTCCTGGAAACTTACCATATGAACTTACAGCATCGGTGACAGCTTTGCACAAGACCCATGTAAACTCGATCAGATAAAAACCAGCATAAGGAGCTGGAGAGATGGCCTCCGTGGATAAGAACACTAACTGTTCTTGCAGAACCTGGATTCGAATCATAGCACCCACATGGCAGCTAACAACTGTCCATAACTCCAGTTCCAGGGGCTCCGACAGCCTCTTCTGTCCTCCACAGGCATTGTATGACAGGGGTACACTTACCTACATGCAGGCATAACACTCATACACATAAAATAGAAATAATAAATAAAATATTTTTTTAAAACCAGCATAAAACTGGGGAAATGGGGAAGAGGCCCCAAACTTAATCAAGGAACTATTGGCAGCTGATCACTGCTGCATGAGGGAAAGTTGATCTTCTTTAAGGGAGTCAGTCACGCTAGATAGCCTAAACAAGCTCCAGTGGATAAACTCACACCAAGAGACACCTTGACGTGATATGTCTTAACATATACAACAAAACACATGAAAGCCTGTGGGTGTGCTATGGGGTTGGGTACAGATAGGAAAGGTCTAAATATGATTTAAATGTATTGTATGAAAGCCACAAAAATTCAATAAAAATATACATTGAGGAAAAAATTAGGGAAAGGGGATGGAAAGATGGCTTGGCAGTTAAAAGTACTAGCTGCTCTTGCAAAGGACTCAGGTTCAGTTCCCAGCATCCACATGGTGCTGTCTATAACTTTAGTCCCAGAGGATCCAATGCCCTCTTCTGACCTCTGTGGGCACTGTACATATGTGGTGCACTTACATACATGCAGGAAAAACACTCATACACATAAAATGAACCAAAACAGAAGAAGGAGAAGAAGGAGAAGAAGGAGGAGAAGAAGAAGAAGGAGAAGGAGAAGGAGAAGGAGAAGGAGAAGGAGAAGGAGAAGGAGAAGGAGAAGGAGAAGGAGGAGA
>NW_008343207.1:4383345-4386826 GCF_000622305.1 Nannospalax galili | reverse complement strand
AGGGGGGAGGGGGAATGAAAATAAATGACAACCCACAGAAAATATCTGCAAATTATATATGTGATAAAGGGCTGGTATAGAGAGTAATAAACTGGCATCACCCAAGGGAAACTGGACAGGAGTCTGAACAAACATTTCTCCAAAGAAGGTACAAGATAACAATATGCACATAGATGTTCCTCATCGCTAGTCATTCAGGAAACACAAGTCAAATCCAGGAGACCCTGCTTTATACACACCAGGCTGGCTATATCCCAATAATGGACAACAGCAAGTACTGTAAAGGGAGTGGAGAAACCTGCACCCTCGCACATTGCTGGAGGGGAACATAAAATGGTGTTCCCATCATTGGAAAACGTTAGGCTGTGTTTACAGGCCAAACATACCATATGATTTAGCAATTTCACTCCTAAGTCTCTCTGAATCCAAGAAAAGTAAAAACAAACATACACATAAAAACTTGTATATGACTGTTCATAGCAGCATTATTCCTAAGAGCCATAAAAGGAAACAATCAAAAGATCCATCAGATGGTGAATGAATACAGAAAATGTGACACATCTATGAAAAGAAAATTTCACCAATGAAAAGAAATGAAGTGCTAGAAAATATTACAATATAAGTTATAAGAATAACTTTGAAAACAAGCTGCTGAATGAAAGAATGCAGACACAAAAGGCCACATGTTACATGATTCTGTGTATACAAGATATCCAGTTGGGCAACCCATAAAGACAGAAAAATGAGTGGGAACCTAGGACTGGGTTAGGAGGAAATGTGAAGTGACAGATAATGGATATGGAGGCTAGTGACTGGTTAAGTCCTCTAACTGTATCAACTAGCAACTCTAGTAGAATGCTAAATAGTAGTGGAGTGTTCTTACTTTGTTTTTGACCATAGTAAAAATGACACTAGTATGTTCTTAGTAAGATGCTAGATTTAGGTATCTGTAAAATACATAGATTTGATCATGTTAGAAAAAATATACCAATTCCTATGTTTTTCAATACTTTATATTATATTTTTCCTTGGGCTTGTTTAGGACCTATGGAGATAACCATGTATTTCTTCTTAGATTTATTAATATAGTACTTTATGTTAGTGGATGTTTTAATATTAAACCAACCTTGCATTTCTGAGATAAAGCCCACTTAGTCATGGCTTATGATTTCCTAAATGAGGTACTGTAATTTATTTCCTAATATATAACTCTACTTTTATAAAATATACATTTAAAAGAAAATATGATCATGTTTTGAGCTTTTCACTACAAAACTGCTCTGGTAAACATCCACAGCATAGCTCTAGAGAGAGGACTCTATTTACACATACATGGCATTCCTTTATGTCACTTCTTAGTGCTTCATTACCTCCACTCAAGCTGCCTCTGATGTTCAGTCTGAAGCTTGGAAGAAGGTAGGCCACCCTACTACAGAATGGAGTTTCAAGTGACTGTTTTAATTTGTGTTTTTTGTATTTTTCATTGTCTTTAATGGATGTAAAATATGCAGTAAGAGCAAAAGATAAATGATTTTTTTTTTTGGTCTTTTTGAGACAGGGTCTCCCTGTAGCCCCAGCTGTCCTGGAACTCACTATGTAGACCAGGCTGGCCTTGAACTCACAGAGATCCACCTGCCTCTGCCTCCTGAGTGCTGGGATTAAAGACATGCGCCACCACGCCCGGCACTAAATGATATTTTTAAAGGTCCCAAAGATACTTTAAATATGCATTCTTCTCAAACAAGAAAGCTCATGCCATGCCTAGTGTTCTAGCAAAGAGGAAGCTCAAAAGCAAGATTATATAATTGGGTCCCAGTCAACTATAATGATAACTACTCATTAGAAAACTGCTCACGGGGATGGTGTTTACTGAACAGCCATCTCTATTCAGAGACAGCATGATAGAATGTAAAATAGACCCTTTCACTGGCCAAGCATATATTTTCTAGATTATGCTCTCCTGAGTTTTAAGAAAGAATGCTGGACCAGGCCCAAGGGAAGCAATAAAAGTGCTGTCATAACGAGCCATACCTTGAAGACCAACCTATCTATATTAGAATCATAAGCTATTATTTATGAACTGTGACAACAGGCAGGTCACATGGCTCCTCTGCACTTCAGCGTCTTCATAATGACCTACACTGCACAGTGGTCAAGAAGAGCAAATGGATTCATAAAGTAAACTAGTTAAATGCTACAAAAGTCATCTGACCAACTTAAATTCTGGGTCTACTAGTTTTCACCTTAAAATAATAAGGTTCCTGGTTTGGGGGTGTGGTACCATAGTAGAATGTTTACCTAGTATGTACATGTTATGCATGAGGCACTAGGCTCTACCCCCCAGCTCTGCAAAACAACAATACAGCAATAATACTATAGTTTCTTCCTCTACATTCTTTTTACTGCACTCATGGAAAACAAATGATCCAAGGTCAAAGCATTTCAAAGAGCATGTTGTGTCAAAAAGGGCCTAGGAATATTTCATGCTACAGGATTGTAAAGATAGCTTGCTGGTGAAGAGCACATACTGCCATTGCAGAGGACCTGAGTTCAATTCCCAGCACCCATGTCAGGCAACTCACACCTGCATGTAACTCCCCACTGGCACTCATGTGCACATGCCCATACACAGACCTACACATATGTACATACTTTAAAAAATAAGAATAATCTTTTAAAAAACATTTCATGCTACCAAAATTCTATCCTTTTTAGAAAAGTCTTAGAAGAACTAACTTGAATATTCATATTGTTGCCCTATATATTTACCATCTGAAATTTTTTGTTTGTTTTTTAAGGCAAGGACTCCCTGTGGCCCCAGCTGACCTGGAACTCACTATGTAAACCAGGCTGGCCTTGATCTCACAGAGATCTGCCTACCTCTGCCTCCCAAGAGCTGAAATTAAACGTATCTGTATCTGGCACCAGGCCCAACTCCATCTGGAATATTTTAAAGTTCTAATTCAAAGTGTTTTTTTCATATGTAGTCAAAGACCATCTCAATTTGATTGCTGGCCTCTTAGTTTCTCTCAACTGTAAACACAAAAGACAGTAAAGAACAAAACACAGACCTTAAAACCTTAAGTGGAGCTGGGTATGCCAGAGAGAGCTGTAATCCCAGCTACTTGGGAGGCTGAGGGAGAACTGTGAGTTCTAAGTCAGTCTGGGCTACATAAAGAGTCCCTGTCTAAAAAAAATGAAGGGATAGGCCAGGCGTGGTGGCACACACCTTTAATCCCAGCACTTGGGAGGCAGAGGCAGGTGGATCTTTGTGAGTTCCAGGCCAACTTGGTCTACATAGTGAATTCCAGGCCAGCTGGGGCTACAGGGAGACCCTGTCTCAAAAAGACAAAAAAAAAAATGAAGGGCAGGCTGGAGAGATGGCTCAGTAGTTAAGAGCTCCAGCTGCTCTTGCAGAGGACCCAGATTCAAGTCCCAGCACCCACATGGCAGCCAACAACCTGTAACTCCAGTTCCAGGG
>NW_008343207.1:4367798-4383260 GCF_000622305.1 Nannospalax galili | reverse complement strand
TATTGGGAAAAGAGCAGCCACAAATATGAATGCACAAGTATGTCTACAGTAGGATGAGTCCTTTGGGAATGGTATAACAAAATAATATGGTAGATTTATTTTTATATTTTTAAATTTTCATTTATTATTTTATTGTATGTGTATGCATGTATTGCCTGCATCTAGGTAAGTGCACATGTGTCGTACAATACCCGCAGAGGTCAAAAGAGGCTGTCGGATCCCTTGGGACTGGAGTTACAGACAGTTGTTAGCTGCAGTGTAGGTGCTGGGATTTGAACCCAGGTCTTCTGCAAGAACAACCAGTGATCTTAACTGCTGAGCCATCCTTCCAGCCCCTCATTTATTATTTTTATTTTATGTGTATGAGTGTATTGTCTGCATGTGAATGCACCCATGTTATGCAGTGCCATGGAGGCCAGAAGAGGGCTTCAGATTCCCCTGGAACTGGAGTTAAGGACAGTTCATAGCTACCATGTGGGTGCTGGGACTCGAATCCGGGTCCTCTACAAGAGCAGTCAGTACTCTTAACCACTGAGCCATCTCTCCAGCCCCATCCATTCTCTTTATTTTAAATTAATCTGAAAATTCAAAGTCAAGTACTTTAATTGTAAATTATGCAAATTTCCAAGATCATTAGAGCATTTTAACAATCTTTCTACATCTTACCCTTCTCAGACAGGAATGACTATTATGCTATTGATATGCACTCGTGTCTGTAATGAAGAAAGCCAAAGTGCAATCCATCCCAGTACAAGATAGGCAATACCCTTACCCAGTGATTCCTCACTTGAATTCTTGAGACAAAAATTCCCTGGAGTAACAGCAAAGGTAACATCCTCTTGATTTGATGTTAAAAGAACAATGGCCTCAGTCAGCAATCTAGAAAATGTAATGAAAAGTATTAACATTATTTGAAAAACAGAAACCTATAACCTCACTAACTTATACTCAAATCTTTAAACTGAAAATAAGCAGGCCTGGGTTTTGAAAATTTTACCTCTAAAGGCCTATCTTCTTTCTTAAGGAAACATGCAGATGCTGCAGTGTGAGCAGGACGCCAGGACAGTACAGTTTCTATACTGTAGATGGAGACAGTAGAAGACTGGGCTATTAAAATATAGCTGAAGTGAACTATAATAGAGATCCAATTGAGGACTAGAGGTTCTTACACAGTCTGCTGCCTGGGCTTTTCTATTACTTTTCTAGACTATCTAATACTATTATTTCAAGGTTCTCTTGACATCCAAATACCCTCTTATTCTAGGCTTTCTTTTGTTTGTTTTCTTCTTATTATTATTTTCTAAGACAAGGTCTTACTCTATAGCCCGGCCTGGCATAGAAATCAAGGTAATACTCCTGCCTCAGTCCCCGAGTACTGGGATTAAAGGTGTGAGCCACCATGTCTAGCTTAATTATGCTCTTTTTAAAAATACACATATTTGGAGCTAGAGATGGCTCAGAGGTTAAGAGCATTGGCTGCTCTTGCAGAGGACCCAGGTTTGATTCCCAGCACCCACATGGCAGCTAACAACTGTCTGTAACTCCAGTTCCAGGGGATCCAATGCCCTCTTCTGACCTCCAAGGGCATTGCCCAGCATGGGTGCACTTACACACATGCAGGCAATACACTCATACACATAAAGATAATAATAAGGCCAGGTGTTGTGGCACATGCCTTTAATTCCGGCACTTGGGAGGCAGAGGCAGGTGGATCTCTGTGAGTTCGAGGCCAGCCTGGTCTACTCACTGAGTTCCAGGAAAGCTGGGGCTACAGGGAAACCCAGTCTCAAAGACAAAAAAAATTTTTTTTAAGATAATAAATAAAAATTTCTTTAAGAGCCGGACATAGTGGCGCATGCCTGTAGTCCCAGCACTTGGGAGGCAGAGGCAGGCAGATCTCTGTGAGTTCAAAGCCAGCCTGGTCTACATAGTGAGTTCCAGGACAGCTAGGGCTACAGGGAGACCCTGTCTCAAAAAGACCAAAAAAAAAAATTAAAATATAAAAAACAAAGAAAAGTTGCATTATAAGATCTGTCCTCCTTTTGAAATTGAGGTGTTAGATAAAAGTGAAATTCTTAGAATTTATGCAATCTTAGTTGTTACCCTGATGCTAGACATTAGCTTAGTAATGTTTCTTGATGTCAGAATGCCAGGAACACTGATCAAGTTAATTTGGGAAATTTTCCCTTGTTTAAGGGGAGGTGTTATACAAGATGCCAAATAAATTTTGTTGATACTGAGTCTTACTACAAAGCTCAGGCTAAACTTGAACTCTCAGTCCTCCAGCCTCAGCTTCCCCAGTGCTGGGGTTACAGGCATGTGCCACTATATCTGGTTCCAACTAACGTTTTGTTTGTTTTTTTTCTTTTGTGGTTATAGTGTTCAAACCTAGGGACTTACGCATCACAGATAACAGCTCTATCACTGAGTTACACCTTGGACCTTAAAAAGTCAAATGCTATGACCAAGCTGAGCATCAAACTCTAAATAACTTGATATAAAAAATGGTGACATAGGGGCTGGAGAGATGGATCAGCAGTTAAGAACACTGTTCTTGCAGAGGACCCAGGTTCGAATCCTAGCACCCACATGGCAGCTAACAACAGTCCATAACTCCAGTTCCAAGGGATCTGACAGTCTCTTCTGTCCTCCACTGTCATTGCATGACACAGGTACACTTACCTACATGCAGGCAATATACACATACACATAAAGTAAAAATAAAAATATTTTTTAAAAAATGACAACATGAATGTGTGATTCAAAATGGAAGAAAAAAGCCAGGCATGGTGGTGCATGCTGTAGTGCCAGCACTCAGGAAGCAGAGACACACGAGGACTATAAGCTGCTGGCCTACCTTGGTTATGAGACCCTGTCACAAAAGTCTAGGGAAAAAAAAGGGGAGAAAAATACAAATTTCTAGTAAACATATATTTTTCAAACTCATTACTAATAATGAAAATGCAACAATTTGCCAGGTGTGGTGAAGCATGCCTTTAGTCCCAGCACTCAAGAAGGAGAGGCAGGTGGAGCTCTGTGAGTTCAAGGCCACAGAAAATGCAAAAATTTTACCTATTAGGTTGTTAAAATCTGTAAAGATTTAGTATAGCCTCTATTTAGATGAACCCTCCTACACTTTTGGAGAGAATGTAAAATGAAGCAAAGTATTCATATAATAATTTAGTTGTCATAATATATGCAAATTTAACATTTGTGTAAACCTTTGAGCCACTAACTCCACTTCTGCTGACAGGCAACCTACACCATGGCCCTAGTGATCCCCACTTCCAAGTATTTGCTCCCTTAATCCTCTCCCTTAAGTACGTATGGGCTGCTGGACTTACAGATTCACTTCAGAAAGAAAACTGCAGGAGGTGCAAAATTGCAAAATGGAAATTCTGACATTAGGGTTTAAAAGGACTGAGGCTTCTGTCTTGGGAGTGCTCTAATCATCATCATTTGACATTGTGAGGACTCTCAGGCAGCCTACAGACACATGGAAGGGTCTGAGCCCACCAGCACCCTGCATGTAGGAGTTTGAGAATGGATCTTCTTGAGCTTCTAGCAGCCATGCTAGTGAGCTCAGAAGTGCATCCCCCAGTTGAACCTTCAGATAAGACTGTATCCCTAGCAGCTCATGAGAGACCCTAGAACATCTAGATAAGCCGCAGCTATTATAACAGAATAACACATGTCTGACTTTTAAAGATTTTTAACTTTGGAGGAAATATATTTCTCAGCAATATACAGCTGATACATTATCCTATGCACTAGTGACAGCATTGCTTCTGATAGTAAAAATTGGAAGCAATCGAAATTTTTACTTGTAAGGTAATAGGAAAATTATAATTCAGACATACGATGAAAAAATAAGCAATTATACAAAATAAAAGTTTTATTAAAGTGAACTAATATCAAGCTCTTCACAATATATTAAGTTTCTAAAGCAAGTTTTGGGCCAACAAGATGGTTCAGCAGGTAAAGGTACTTATTGTTAAACCTGATGACTGAAGTTCCATGTCCAGAACTCAAATAGTAGAAGGAAAAAAACAATTCCCACAAGTTGTCCTCTGAGTTCTACACATATACTGTAGGGCTCTCTCTCTCTCTCTCTCTCTCTCACACACACACACACACACACACACACACACACCAACACACAAAAACAAATGTAATGAAAAATTTAGGAAGTAAGTTTCAAAAAATATCAATAGAAGGTCTCTTTCTCTCTCCCATTTCAAAAAACCATCGATAGGTCTCTCTCTCTCATTTCAAAAAACATCGATAGAATCTCTCTCTCTTTTTTTTTCTCTCTCTCTCTCTCTCTCTCTCTCTCTCTCTCTCTCTCTCTCGTACTTGGGATTGAACGTAGGGTCTCGCATGTGCCACAAAAGTGTTCTATCACTCAGCTGTATTCTCCATGGGAAACAGGGTCTCACTAATTTGCCTGGGCAGGTCTTGAACTTTCAGTCCTCTTGGCTTCAACCTCTAGAGTAGCTGTCACCAGGTCCAGCTGAACAGAAAGACATTTTCTTTCAGAAAATAAAACTACATATGTGTCTAGTAGGTAGGTAGAGAGAGAGAGAGAGAGAGAGAGAGAGAGAGAGAGAGAGAGAGAGAGAGGGGCTCATGATCTCAATTTCCAATTAATTCTGTTACAATAGAGATTAAGTTTCAATGTGTGTTTGGGAGAACAGGGTAGCAAAAAATTTCATGTATAGTCATGAGAGGATGTATTGCAAGCAACATGGATTACTTTCATAATTTTAAAAAAGCAGTAAGGATAAAATATACTTGATACAAACTCAAGCTAATTAGTAGTTAATGCTGCAACTGAATTAAATGATTGGTGCCCATTCACTGACAACTATAGCTCACTCACTATCTAGAAAAAAAACTGAAATACTTAAGAGGAAAATCAGTTTTCATAAAGAAATATTAAATTTTCCTCAAGATGTATGTTCTAAAGCTCAAATAGAAACTTAATGTGAAGTATCACAATATATTTTCCCCTTTGGCTAAAACCTGAGGTAAAAAGTGGCCATTAAATTATTACTGTTGGGGGCTGGAGAAATGATTCAGTGGTTAAGAACACTGGCTGTTCTTGCAGAAGACGCAGGTTCAAATCCTAGTACCCACATGGCAGCTAACAACTGTCCATAAGTCCAGTTCCAGGGGATCTGATGGTCTCTTCTGTCCTCCACAGGCATTTCATGACATAGGTGCACTTACCTACATGCAGGCAATACACTCATATACATAAAATTAAATAATAATGATAAATAAATATAAATTATTACTGGTACCATTAAGCAGTTACTTAGCTATTTTTCTCAAAGTTTCTTCTTGACAATGTCGACTTCTCTAAGTCACATTCCAACTTAAAAAGCCCTGTGACTGATTGGGAAGCTCTAGGAGGATTCAGGGGAACGAGAGAGTAATGGGAGTGAACACGAGCAAAGCACAGTGGTACCCAAGAATGGAAATACCACGATGAAACCCATTAGTTTTCATGCTAATTAAAAAATATTTTTAAACAGAAAGAAAACCTCTAAGGGATTAATTCTTCATATGTGAGGATACTATATTCAGAAAAAGAAAAAAAGAAAAAGGTACCAGAGAACTCATTACCTTGGATTAATCATCAGTAGGTTAGTACACATATTCTTTTCAAGAAGAGTTTTCAAGGGCTGACTTTCTTCAAAACTCACATTATGAGTTCTTTTAAGACCTTTAAAAATAAAGCAGCATATTAATAACTAAGTGCAAAGTGAACAGATTTTATGTCTACTTTCACAGCTAATTTAAAGCAATAAAGTTAACGTATTATTTTATGTGTGGCAGGTGCATTATAGTTTACTGGTGAACTGTCTTAATGTGATATGTTGGCGCTCCCTAGTGGACATTGAGCAACATGTCACACTCTCTGAGCAATCAAGCAGTTGAAAGTCGAGCAGTTTGGTAGCTTTTCTTTTCTTTTTTTCTTTCTTCCTTTCTTTCTTTTCTCTCTCCCTCCCTCCATCCCTCTCTTCCTTACTTCTTCCTTTCTTTCTTTTTTCTTTTCAGGGTCTCACATAACCAAGGGATCTCAAACTCACCATGTAGCTAATTGAATTCCTAATTCTTCTGCCTCAACCTCCCAAGAGCTTGGATCACAGGCATGTATCATCACACTCAGGTGCTAGAGATCAGGACTTCTTGAATGATAGGCACACACTCAACCAACTGAGCGACATCTCTAGCCCCTGACAAGAGGTTTCTTAAATTGTGTATTAAACAGTGATTGGTTACTACAGACCACATTTCCGCACAACTCATTTTGAATCTTTCATCCAGGACTGGTCTTTCCACATAGGACTTTTGGCAGTTTGACTACCACATCTGGTCTGTGAATTCTTTTTCCTTTAGAAGAGAAGAGGTGGCAATACAAACCGAGCATTCCTATGCTAAATGCTTAGCAACAGAAGAGTTTCAGATTGAGGGTTTTGTTTGTTTGTTTGTTTGTTTGAGACAGGGTCTCCCTATAGCCCCAGATGGCCTGGAACTTGCTATGTAGACCAGGCTGGACCTGAATTCACAGAGATCTGCCTGCCTATGCCTCCTGAATGCTGAGATTAAAGGTGTGCACCACCACACCCGGCTTATTTTTTTATATATTTTATTTATTTTTGTTGTATTTATGTGTATGAGTGTATTTTCAGCATGTATGTGAGTGCACCTGTGTCCTGCAATGCTGCGGAGGTCAGAAGAGGGCTTCGGATCCCCCTGGAACTGGAGTTAAGGACGGTTCGCAGCTGCCATGTGGGTGCTGGGAATCGAACCCAGGTCCTCTGCCAGAGCACTTAGTGCTCTTAACTGCCAAGCCAATTCTCCAGCCCCTTATTATTTTTGTTTTATGTGTATGAGTGTATTGCCTGCATGCTTGTAAATGCGCCCATGTTGTGCAATGCTGGAGGAGGTCAGATTACCTAGAACTGGAGTTACATTCAGTTGTTAGCTGCCATGTGGGGGCTGGAAATCAAACCCAGGTCCTCTGCAAATGCAGTCAGTGCTCTCAACCACTGAGCCATCTCTCCAGCCCCTTGTTTTGCTTTTTATCTTAGAATATTTTCATAGGCTTTACAAGTTGAGTATCTCTAATCTGAAAATCAGATTTCAGAGGATTTCTGATTTCAGATTTGCAGACTAGGGATGCTAAACTTGTAATGTGTCTGGCCCTATGTGCCAGAAACTAGCGTGCATTTTACATGCATTCTCTCTGATCCTCAACTGCAGCACTTCTTGGGAGGGAAGGACTGTGAGAAGAGGAAACCACAGATCAGTGAGATTAAAGGACTTTTCAAGACTATACTTTTCTAGCAAGTGTAACTAAAGATTTAATCCGTTTGCATGTAGAACCCATAATAATCAAATCCAGGTGAGCTATAATCTAACTTTCCAAAAGTTAGAATGAAGGCAACATAATCCTGCAGTGAGCATGAAAAGAACTAACCATTTGGGTGTGGTGATGCATGGCTTTAATCCCAGTACTCAGGAGGCAGAGGCAGGTGGATCTCAGAGTTCAAGGCAAGCCTGGTCTACATAGCCAGTTCCAGGCCAGCCAGGGAAACCCTGTCTTAAAAAAAAAAAAAAAAAGATTAGCCAAGGTTGGGAAGATGGCTCAGCAGGTAAAGGTGTTTGCCGAGAAGCATGATGACCTGAGTTCAATCCCAGGGATCTAGGTGGTAGAAGAAAAGAACCTATTCCTAAAAGCTCTCCTCTGACCTCCACATGTGTGCTATGGCACTCCTGTGCATGCATGCATGCATACATACAAAATAAAAAATAAAAAGAACTGGGGGCAAGAGAGATGGCTCAATGATTAAGAATACATACTGCTCTTGCAGAGGACCCATTTGGTTACCAGCACCTACAATGACCAGCACACAAAGAGAGCATTGGATCCCCTGGAACTAGAGTTACCACATGGGTGCTGGGATTAGAAGTAGGTCCTCTGCAAGAGCAGCAAATGCTCTTAATTGATGACCCATCTCCCCAGCCCCTAAATAAAAAAAAAAAAAAAAGAACCAGACACATTTCTCAACTTACATGTTTGGTGGGATTCATGGTTGATTGGTTTTACTGAATAACAAGATTGACTTATTGACTGACTGACTACTGACTGACTGAAAGGCTTTCACTACATAGCCTTGGATGGCTGGGAACTTGCTATGTTAACTACGCTAACCTCTAACTTGTAGCAATCCCCCTACCTTTGCCTCCTGAGTGCTGGGATTACAGGTGTGCACAACTACTCTCAGCAATATTTATTAGCTTAATAAATATTTATCCACAGTATCTGTGCATCAGGTTCTGTTAATTTGGCTGTATAACAAAACACTCCAAAATTGAGAGCCTTAAAACAACAAATACTTGTTATTTCTCATGATTTAGTTGAGTGGTTTTTGAGTCCTAGTGTGGGCTTAGGATGGGCTTGCTTTCTCTCTGGGATGGATGGAGCCTCTCACTACAAATACTTCAGGAGTCTGAACAATACCAGTCTTGTTCTCATGCTGATAGAACACATCATAAGGCAATAGTTGAAGCTGACAGGCCTTTTTAGGCTGGGTTTAGAAGGGACAGAGAATCACTCCTAGTGCATTCTGTTGGTATCTAAGTAAGATTATGGCTAGCTGAGATTTAAAGTGGACAAAAAAGCTCCAGCTTTTGAAGGGAGTGGCTGTAAATTATTTGGAAACTTAAAATCTACCACACAGATGGTTTTAGGATCTTGAACTAGCAGAGAACAAACCAAGTAAAAATCTTTGTGTTCTCAAATAGACCTTTCATTCCTTTTTAATTTTAAAAAATTGTGTGTACTTGAATATATGTGTGGGGGGGGTGCTGGAAGAGGTTGGGAGAGGGCACTGGAGCCCCTGGAGCTGGAGTTGCAGGAGGCTGTAAGCTGCCCAACATGAGTGCTGGGAAATGAACTCCAGTCCTCTGAAAGAGCAGTAAGTGCTCTTAATCATTGAGCCATCTCTCCAGTCCCTACATTTTTTCCATTGATTTATTTTGTTTGGGGGGGTTGTGCATTTGCCATGGCCTGTATGTACAGGTCAGATGACAACTTTTAGATCAATTCTCTTCTTCCAACATGTGGATTCTAGAAATCAAACTCAGGTAGTCAGGCTTGTCAACAATGACCTTTACCTGCCAAACCATTTTGCTGGCCCCTCAGACCTTACATTCTAGAAGGAAAAGACTTACAGGAAAAAAAAAAAAAAAAAAAAGCCAGGTGTGGTGGCACATGCCTTTAGTCCCAGCACTCAGGAGGCAGAGATGGGTGGATCTTTTGTGAGTTCAAGGCCAGCCTGGTCTACATAGTGAGTTCCAGGTCAGCTGGGGCTACACAGAGACCCTGTCTCAAAAAGAATGAAAAAAAGTAAAACAACAGGCCATGGAGCTGAACATGCATCTGAAGAAGTATGCTGAGGCTTTTGGGTCCTGAACAACTCTATAGAGTATGGAACTCTAGAATTATATATATATGTATATATCCATCATCTGGCCTCTTTTTTTCCCGGGGTCTTGATACATAGCCCAGGCTGGCCTCAAACCATAGATCCAACTACCTCAGCCTCTCCAGGGCTGGAATTACAGATGTGCAACACCACACTCAGCAATATTGACTATTTTAAAGAAAAACTACTGTTTTGAGAGTACACTAGCTCAAAAGTTGACAAATCTTCCCTGTTTTAAAAAAATACTTTCATGCCGGGCATGGTGGCACACGCCTGTAGTCCCAGCACTTGGGAGGCAGAGGCAGGTGGATCTCTATGAGTTCAAGGCCAGCCTGGTTTACATAGTGAGTTCCAAGCCAGCTGGGGCTACAGAGAGACCCTGTTTCAAAAAGACCAAAAAAAAATTGTTACTTATGGTGAGATAGGTAATGGTATACCTGGTGTTAAATGCAAACAAATTCTCTACAGAAGCAGCTACTGTTGCAGGTGTCTGAAGTGTTCTCTAGAAATCACTCATGTGCAATTGGAACTTCTCCCAGTGGGTCCAGAGAACTCCAAGAACCTGAGGCAGTGAAGCTAATGAGGAACCATTACTCCATAGCTGCCACTTTTGTGACACTTGGGATTTCAATGGACAGTGGCACTTTCAAAAGTGTTTAGTTATTCAATTTTTTTGTTTTGTTTTTGAGACAGGGTCTATGAGCCCTGACTGACCTGGCTGGCTATATAGACCAGGCTGGTTTCAAATTCACAGAGCTCCACCTACTTTTGCCTCCAGAGTGCTGGAATAAAGGTATGTGCCACCACGCCCAGAACTAGTTATTCAATTTTTTAACCAGTTTGAAGTCATTAGCAAATCTTCAGGGCATCCTCCAAAAACTTGAGTCCAGTCTCTACTTCCCTTTATTAATACATGTGCATGTATCAGAGTTTCATTTTCTCTCAAATCAGTGAGCCCTCTTTCAGAAGCCATTCTCTGTGGAGACCTGTTTCTTGAGCCAGACAGAACTTATCAGCAGGCTGTTTATGAACAGCATGTTCTTCAGGGACAACCCATTCTTCATTCTGAGCAACTCTGGGGGCAGTGTAAAAGGAAAGCAGAAGGTTGGTGGAACCCTCAACAAGCAGAGCAAATACTTCTGGTGGATCTTGCTAGTAATGACAGAGGTCATGGGGCTGCAGAGATGGCTCAGAAGAGCACTGGCTGCTCTTGCAGAGGACCCAAGTTTGGTTCCCAGCTTCCACATTGGGGTGACTCACAACCATACACATAAGATTTATACACATAAAAATACATTAAAAATTTAAATGATAGAGATCATATTTTTTTTAAATTTTCTCTTTGCAGATGCCAAGTAATCACTATTCTGGAGGTTATGGTTAGAGTCAAGGTGACTAGTCCTATGTGGTAGCTCATATTTTTTTGTTTGTTTTAGGTGTATGAATGTTTTGCCTGTATATGGATATGTACACGCAGCCATGCAATACCCACAGAAGCCAGAAGAGGGCGCTGGACCACCTGGAATTGGAGTTAGAACTGTTAGCCGCCATGTAGGTGCAGCTCATATCTTGGCAACTGTTTCCTACCAACAAAGAGAGCTAAACTGACTATGATAACCCCTACAGAGTCCCAATCTGTATTTCTAGCAGCTAATTAGCTATCTTTTCAGGTGACTTTTCCCAACTGAACGTGTCTTGACCAGATTATTAGTGTAAAATTGCTAGCATCATGCCTGGAGAACTTTTAACTTTGAAAGAACTACTTAGCCCAAGGACTGAAGCAGCATCCATCCCCCAGGGCACTTTCCTTCTTATGTCTTTCCCTCCCTGGTGTGGTGCCACCATGAGGCTTGAGTGGGACCTGCTCCACTTCTAGCTCTGGAATTCTCTAGCATAAACCTGTACAGTACAATGTGGTTCAGGTATGGCAATCAGTTAATCTGACTGGAGAACAGAATCCCCCTGGCCACCAGACAGAGTCCAAGTTGGTCTAGTCAACAAAGTCAACCACTTTTGTCAAGATAGATCTACAAGGCAAAGTTTTCACTATCTCATTGTGTAAAAGTAGAAACATCTAGTCCCTGTTGCTAGTGGAAGTTACCTTATTGTAAGTTCTATTGTGGTGGTGGTAGTGGTGGTAACTTTGTATGCTGTGGACCCTGTGAAGGAAGAGGAGGAAAAAGATGAATAGGAGGGGGAAGAAGAGTAGGAAGAGGAAGAGGAAGAGGAAGAAAGAGCAAACGGAAAAAGGAGGAGAGGGATGGATGAGGGGGCCAGGGGAGAAGAACAAGGATGCAAAAAGGTAGAGGAGGAGTTAGTAGGAGCATAGACTGAACTGTGCTTGTGACCTAACTTCAAACTTTAGCCTTATATGAGCCTATGCTATTGAGCTGAATTGTCTGGCTTTTTTCTTCTATTGCTTGTATCTTAAAGTATCCTATATTATACAACTACACTACAAATAGTACTTTAAAATGAATCAATCACAAATATTTTGGGTTTTGTTTTGAGATAGAGTCCCATGTATCCCAGGCTGACCTTGAACTTGCTATAAAGCTGAGAATGACATTGAACTTCTGATTTCCCTGCCTCTATATACCCCAAGTACTAGGAGTGCAGGTGTTCACCACTATGCCCAATGTACAAGTATTTATTGAACATTAATGGAGCCACTGAAGAGATATTTCCCATACTGAGCATTTTATTTAAAATTCACCTGGAGATAAGGAGTGTGTATGTGTGTGGGAGGGACAGAGAACAACCTCAGGTGTCATTCTTCAGGTGCTATCCACGATTTTTTTAAGATGGGTTCTCTCACTGGTCTGGGGCTTGCAAAGTAGGGTAGCCTGGCTGGTCAACATGCCCAGGAATCTCTCTATCTCTGCTTCCCAAGCATGTGGAACCACACTCAATTTTTTTTTTTTTTGAGACAGGGTCTCCCTGTAGCCCCAGCTGGCCTGGAACTCACTTTGTAGACCAGGGTGGCCTCGAACTCACAGAGGTCTGCCTGCCTCTGCCTCCCAAGTGCTGGGATTACAGGAGTGCACCACCACGCCCAGCTCACACCCAACTTTTTTTTACATGGGATCTGGGTATTGAATTCCTATCTTTGTGCTTATAGGCAAGCACCTTACTGACTGAAACATCTCCCCAAATAAACATTTAAAAATTTATTTTGTGGGCCATGTGTGGTGGTGTAAGTCTTTAATCTCAGTACCCAGGAGACAGAGGCAGGCAGATCCACCTACCTCTGCCTCCTGAGTGCTGGGACTAAAGGCGTGTGCCACCATGCCCAATCATGAGTCTCAATATCTTAAACATAAAATACTAAGAAAAACCACAATACTTTAGACTACTTTGAATTACACCTACCATGTCTGCAGAAGAACTGAAAAACAACTTTGCACTTGTCAGATCTGGTGAATATTCTGCACTTCTCTACATTTCTTTCAAGAGAAGTGAGACATCTAAATATGGGCAGAATTGACTGTAACACAAACACATTGTAAACATTAAACAAGTATGGCTGTTTGATTAGCTTTTTAAAACCTAACAAAAGAAGTCTGTGCATTCATAAATGACATTTAAACTATTCAGTATAACAGAGACTTATACCCTATAAGATGAATATTTTTCCCACCTAGAAGAAAAACCACTTGAATTTACCTTTATTGCCAATTTACAATTTAAATTCAGTGGTATGTCATTGTCGGTCACTGTGGCTGAGGCTGACCATTGATAATGTTGAAAAAACACAGGTGAGAACAGGACATATCCATATGTTGAATGACAAGAATTCACAGATCTCAGAGCAAGCTGGAAAAATAAGTTAGTTATTTAGAAGGAGAAAACCAACTTTAAGTCATAGTTTAACTTTTAACACTGTTATGAATATCACAAATATGTCCAAACAAAACCATGAGGTGTGAACTATAGCCTGCATTGTACAATGTGTAGAATTTACATGTACACATATATATGTATACTGAACATGTTTATTAAATCTAAAATCTTAAATGATAACATTAAATAATTGTAAATGCCTACAAAGACCATAACTTTAAAGCATGAGTGACAGAAAGCAATATAAAGGGACCCTCAGCAAATTGGCCATCTCACACCTTGTCTAAGGGAAGAGACTGTGACTCAGCTTCAGCAACTCTGGGAATGCAAGGGTAGAATTATTGAGTTTCTGAATTTATTTTTTTATGTGCATGAGTGTTTTACCTGCATGCATTTAAGTGCACCTGTGTCACACAAAGCCTGTGATCAAAAGAGGGGGGTCAGATCCCCTGAAACTGGCAATACAGACAGTTGTTAGCTGCCATGTCGGTCCTGGAAATTGAACCCAGGGCCTCTGGAAGAACAGCCACTGCACTTAACCACTGAGCCATCTCCCCAGCCCAGGGTTTCTGAATTTTTAACAAAAGCAGGAAATTAAGATTTGCAGGTAGATGCTTACAATTTGTAAACAGAAATTATTTTAATTTTTTTAAAAATTGTTTATTTTTCTTTTATGTGTATGCATGTTATTCCTGTATGTGTGTAAGTGCACCCATGTTGTGCAGTGCCCACAGAGGACAGAAGAAGGCGTTGGATCCCCTGGAACTGGAGTTACCGATGGTTGTTAGCCGCCACTTGGGTGTTGAGATTCAAACCTGGGTCTTTTGCAAAAACAGCCAGTGGTCTTAACTGCTGAGCCATTTCTCCAGTCCCAAATTATTTAATTTTGTTTTAGGTGTGATGTAACTCACCTTCAGTCCAAGCACTTGGGAGGTGATGGCAGAAGGATCAAGAATTGAAGACCAGCTTCAGCTACTGAGTGAGTTTAAGGTAGCCTAAGCTACATGGCATCCTGTCTCAACTTTTTTTTTCAATTTTTTAAAATATATTTTTTATTATTTTTATTTTGTGTATGAGTGTATTGCCTGCCTGTATGTGAGTGCACCCGTGTCATGCAATGCCGTGGAGGTCAGAAGAGGGTGTCGGATTCCCCTGGAACTGGAGTTAAGGACAGTTCAGAGCTGCCATATGGGTACTGGGAATCGAACCCAGGTCCTCTGCAAGAGCAGTCTGTGTCCTTAACTGCTGAGCCGCTTCGCCAGCCACCCCCCTTTTTTTAATTTTTAAGGAAGGTGCTTTAACTCAGGGATTTGTGCATACTAAACATTAATTCTGAGTTACACCTCCAGCTCTACTGATTTAAAACAAACCCAATAAGGGTAGACAGATGGTTTAGCCATTAAGACCACTTGCTGCTCTTGCAGAGGACTTGAATTCAGTTTCCAGCACCCACATGGGGTGGCTGGGAACCACCTGTAACTCCAGCTCCAGGGGATCCAATGCCTTCTTTTGGCCTCCATGTGTATTTGTACACATGTACACACACACACACACACACGAATAAAAATTAAACATCAGGGCTGGTGTGATGGCTCAAAAGTGCTTGCTGTACAAGCCTAATGATCTGAGTTTGATTCCCTAGGTTCCATGAAAGAACCGACTTCCAAAAGTTGTCCACATGCATACCACGGTGTGCCCATACTATCACACATATATCACCCATACAAACAAATGCACACACACACACAAATAATAAGGGTCTAGAAAGATGTATCACTGGTTAAGAGTAGAGGATTCAGGTTCAGTTCCCAGCACCCACATGGTGGCTAACAACCAGCAGTAACTCCAATTCCAGGGGATCTAATGCCCTCTTCTGGTCTCTGTGGGCACTGACCACACACGATGCACTCACATACGTGCAAGCAAAACACTCATACACATAAAATAAAAATAAAATAAATTTTTGCCAGGTTTTGTGGCACATGCCTTTAATCCTAGAACTCAGGAAGCAGAAGCCTGTGGATCTCTATGAGATCGAGACCAGCCTGGTCTACATAGTAAGTTTCAGGCCGGTTGGGGCTGCAGGGAGACCCTGTCTCAAAAAGACCAAAAATAA
>NW_008343207.1:4328739-4367763 GCF_000622305.1 Nannospalax galili | reverse complement strand
GGCGGATCTCTGTGAGTTCAAGGCCAGCCTGGTCTACATAGTGAGTTCCAGGACAGCTGGGGCTACAGGGAGACCCTGTCTCAAAAAGAACCCCCCCAAAAAACATTTATTACAAAAATAATAAATAAAATTTAAAACAAAACAAAAAACAGTGCAGGCCCCACAAAAGTTTTTCGGGGGCTGGAGAGATGGCTCAATGGTTAAGAGCACTGGCTGCTCTTGCAGAGAACCCTGGTTTGATTCCCAGCACCCACATGGTGGCTAAAAACAGTCTGTAACTCTAGTTACAGGGTATCCAACAGCCTCTCTGTCCTCCGTGGGTACTGCACTACATGGGTGCACTTATGTACATGTAGGGATAACACTCATACACATAAAATAAAAATAATAAATTTAAAAAATTTTTATCTGAAAAAACAAGGAGGATGAAGAACAACACCTGGTAGGCCAGCAATGCACAACACTTACCTGTGTGTATGTGAACGAACTCAGAAAGGGCTATTTCAAGGAGAGATATTTGCCAAGTAAAACAGTGAATCAAATGATTTTCTGATTACTTCTATTTTTATGGATATGAGTGTTTTGTCTGCATGTATGTAAGTGCACCCATATGTGCAATGCCTGTAGAGGCCAGAAGAGGCTATAAAATCCCCTGGAAATTGGAGTTAGGGATGGTTGTTAGTCACCATATTGGGGCTGGGAACCAAATTTGGGTCCTCTGCAAGAGCAACCAGTGCTTTTAACCACTGAGCCTACTCTCCAGCCCCAGATTCTTTGAATTTTAAGTATACTTGTGATGGGGCTGGAGAGATGGCTCAGTGGTTAAGAGCACTGACTGCTCTTGCAGAGAAGCTGGGTTCGATTCCTAGCACCCACATGGAGGTTATGAACCATCCTTAACTCCAGTTCCAGGGGAATCTGAAGCCCTCTTCTGACCTCCCTGGCATTGCATGACACGGCGCACTCACATATATGCAGGTAACACTCATACACATAAAATAAAAATAAAATATTTTTTAAAAAAGTGCCACTATTGCACCAATGTCATTTGCTGTGCTGGTCAGTGATGTAGTTTTTAGGCCTTGAAGCTAGGGTTGGACCATTGGTTGATGTACCAGCTTGAGTAGTGCTCTCCAGAGCTATGAGAGCTGCCTGCAGGGGAGGTGGCTTCCAGGTCAGTTCCAGTTCCATTGCTCCAAATCCTGTGTCCAAAGTATATCCTGTCTTCAGCAATAGGGTCTTATCAAGTTCTGGGAGGCAAGCAAGGACTGTGGCAACAGCCTGTGTAATTTTGGGAGTCTCTTGGGCTACCCTGGCCAACAACTCAAAGGAAGATTTTTCCTGTCTGGCACTGTTTCTTGTTATGTAGTTAGTCTTCAGCTGTACTCATGGACTCATGGGGGGATACTGTATGTGTAATTTTTCAGTAGGTTTTTGGACTAATTCGATTCCCTCTGGTTTTTCACATTAGCTAGGGGTTAGGTTCCAAGTATATTCAAATATGTAAAACAAAGAAAGATGAAAGATGATTATAACCTCTGAATTAAACTTCAGTCTGGACTGGCATTTTGTTTTTTAACAGGGTCTTGCTTTGTAACTCAGGATTGCCTCAAACTTGTGATCCTCCTACCTTAGGCTCCAGAATGCTGAGGTTCTACCATCACTCCTGGCTTATCACCCCTTGCTTGCACTGAGATCTTTTAAGCACCTTCTCTTGCTTTAACATGTGGTCAAATGTTTAACTTTTTGTTTGGTATTTTTTGGTCTTTTTGAGACAGGGTCTCCCTATAGCCCTAGCTGACCTGGAACTCGCTATGTAGACCAGACTGGCCTCGAACTCACAGAGATCCGCCTGCCTCTGCCTCCCAAGTGCTGGGATTAAAGGCATGCACCACCACACCCAGCTTGTTTGTTTTTTGAGATAGGATCTCACTATGTAGCCCTGGCTGGCCTGGAATTCACTATGTAGACCAGGCTGGCCTCTATCTCACAGCAATCCTTCTGCCTCTGCCTCTGCCTCTGGAGTGCTGGGACTAAAGGCATGCCCACCAGGCCCAGTGCACTTGACTCTTTAGTGCTTTTACTTACACCCTTCTCAGATGGGTCTAGCCACAGAGCTTCACTCACTCGTGCTACAGTTTGTACTGCTTTCCCGAATACTATGGAAAAAGAAAGGTGCTGTTTATATTCTTTATAACAGTCAAAACAGATCATAGTACTACTTCGGCATGCACAGAACTAAAGATAAATTTATAAAGAACAGTAGGATCAAGTGAACAATTTGTTCCTGAAGGTCAGATTCTTCAACTGAGACTTCCTTCCACTGAATTAGTTCCTACCACATGTGCCAAATTCCCAGAGAATTTGAAGTAGGGGTTTTTAGTACTGTAGATATTACTCATCAATCCAAGTACTGGTTATTTGGAAATTGTTGGCAACCACTCTACCCAAACTTTACAACCTATTTTGTAACACACAGTTTTGCCTGGCTCTCCCATTCACTTGACACTTGATCTTAGCCAAATTCTGAAAAGTGCTTATCACTTGCTGTGATTCACAGGCTGTGTATACTATAATGGCATGCAGCCTCTTGGCTTCCATATGCTCAGGTTAAGCCACAAGGGTCCCAATTTTGATTTGGAATCAAGAGCTATTAGCTGGGCATGGTGGCACATGCCTTTAATCCCAGCATCCGGGAGACAGAGGCAGTCGGATCTCTGTGAGTTCAAGGCCAGCCTGGTCTACATAGTGAGCACCAGCACACACAGCTGGGGCTACAGGGAGACCCTGTCTCAAAAAGACCAAAAAAAAAAAAAAGAAAAAAAAAAAAAAAAGAGAGAGCTATTAAATGTAAAGCAAAGTGCAAGACCCTGAGAAGAATTAATCACAATTTTGCCAAATTTATGTAATGCAACTGAAAATAATGGTCCCGAATCCTTTTTCCTGAATATTTCTAAACAATTTCCTTTAAACTGATAACATTTGACTCTCAAGTTTAGGTTAGAACAAATAATCTAAAATCTATCTGGGAGTTAAATTGTTCAATTGATCCATACAGCATTTTTTAAAATATTATGTGTATGAGTGCATCATATGTATACAATGCCTGAGAGGCCAGAAGAGGGAGTCAGATCCCCTGAAACTGGAATTATGGATGGTTGTTAGCTACCATGTTTAAGTGCTGGGAACAGATACAGGGTCCTTTGTAAGAGCAGCCAGTGCTCTTAACTGCTAAGCCATCTCTCCAGCCCCCCATATAGCCTTTTATAGACTAATGATACATTGGGAAATACAGTATATACTCTTGATATACATAGTAAGAGCTCAATAAATTGGAAGAATTAGTGAATTAAAAAAATCAACAAAATTGGTCCTCTTGCAAGCAAATTCCCATAATAATGCTTTATTTGTTCTGATGTTCCCCCATCCCCCACCCCCTGCTAGGGGATGGAACCCAAGGCCCTGCACATATCAGACAAGCTGTGTACCAGAGCTGTCCCCAGCCTAGTATTCCCTTTTATAAGTGGCTACTTACAATATAGCTCCCATACTTTATTATGAGCTCTTTACAACAAATCCTATCAACGAAGGTGTTAATATTAGTCCCATGTTCCAGTTGAGGAACCGAAACCTCAAAATGACTTAATAGCTTTCCCTAGGCCATACATTTTTAAAAAGGGGAAGTGGGCGGGGGATAGGCGTGGTGGCGCACACCTGTAATCGCCGCACTAGGGAGGCAGGCGGAACTCGGTGAGATGGAAGCCAGCCTAGTCTACATAACGAGGGCAGCTATGGGGATCGGGAAGGGGTCGCGAATACAGCTCAGGCTGCTTTTCTCCAGCTTCTCCCACAGTGTCCTCATCACCCCAAGTTTCCTTTCATGTTCACTCAAGTAAAAACAAGGCTTAAGTAAAACAAGGTGGACCGTCACCCCATCCGCAGCCCGCCGGGGCCTAGTGAGCGGCGCCACGCTTCACTTCCTCAGCCCTTGCACAGAAAAGCAGAGGAAGAATGAGAAGACGACGGAGACACTCCAGAAACGTTAGACTTTCCCTTTTCTACGGGGGAAGGCAAGAACGGCCGCTCCACCTTTCACCTGACTGCCGTTCATCCAGCACTTCAGCACAGCTACAGAAGAAGCGGGCATGGCTGCGAGGCGCGGCTCGGCGACCAGGTTGCCGGATGTCGCGCGTTTCCCTGCCCTGCCCCGCCCCCACTGCTTCCTCCACAGAGCAGCTTTGCTTTCTGACTGGAAAGGTCCCATGTGGGCCGCCGTCGGGCAGTCTCCCGTGAACTTCGTGTTTCATTGGTAGTGGAAGAAGTGGGCGGGTCACCAAAGAGCCTGAGGAAGAGGGTGGTGGCGTTCGTGGCGACTGAGCGGAACCCAGTGACAGGATGGTGAGCATAACCGTGGCAGCCACCCACGTCCAGCTGTCGGTCGGGATGCTGTGGCGTCGGGAGCCGCGGGGAGGCCGGGGACGAGGGCGACCGGAGGCCTCGGCTGGCTCGGTTGAGGCGACGGCATGGGGGAGGGACGGGAGGATGCGGCCGGGCCTGGCGTTGCCCTCGGACCGGCCCTTGTCCGCTGCGCGTCCCGTCACGAGATCCGCACGCGCGAGCCGGGGGAGGCCTCGGGCCTGCGGCGGGACGGGGTGCGACCGCCTTCGTGTTGCCCGGCGTTTACTTGGCAGCGGTCCGCAGGTCCCGGAGCCGGGCCATGCCGGGACAGCCGGCCGGGTGCAGAACGAGAAGCCGCCGGAGTCCACCCCGCATTCGGCCTCCAGAATAGGCGCATCCATGTCATGTGCTTGGGCAGGCAGAGCTTGCCGCTGAAAAGCAGAAGTTCGTGGTGTGTGAACTCCTGGAGGTCTGAGGGAAAACTGGGTGAATACGTGCGTGCTTTGGAGGAAGGCCGAGGTTCGCTGTAGTATTATTGGAGAGCTTTGGCTGATTGGTTCTTCGCCCTCCTCCAGGCTGCTTCGGTTGCGACCCCTACAACCTTTCTCTGTAAAATAGAGGGAGCAGCATGCTACTGGGGAAGGCACGTTACAAATCAGGCTTAAGTTAGGGTCTCACTTTGTAGCGCTGACTGATCGGGAACTCACAGAGGTCCTCCTGCTCCTGTCATCAGAGCGTGAGTACTAAAGGTGGGCGCCAACACGCCCTGCTGATGCATCACTTTTCATATGGAAAAAGAAAGAACTGGGGAAAATATAGCATTCATCAATTCTTTTTTTTTTTTAATGTGTATATGTGTATTGCCTGCGTGTAGGTAAGTGCACCCATGTCGTGCAGTGCACTTGGAGGACAGAAGGTGTCAGATCCCCTGGAACTGGAGTTATGGACAGTTGTTAGCTGCCATGTGGGTGCTGGGATTTGAACCCGGGTCTTCTGCAAGAACAACCAGTGTTCTTAACCACTGAGCCATCTCTCCAGCCTTCATCAGTTCTTTTATAAACACGTTTTATTTGGCAAAGGAGAGAGACCTTTAACATTGTCCCATATCCAAAGTCTGTGGACCCCTGTTTTAGTTGCATAAGTGTTTTTTGTTTTTATCTTTAGTTGACATTTTCACCACTTGATAATGTATTCATATTAGTATATTCTCTATCACAAGTAATAATTTTCTGCAGCACTACTAGAACCCCAAACATAAGAGAATTAAAATAAGTGTACTTGAGGGATAACTAGATACCAAAAATCCAGAAAAATGTTAGTTTGTAATCTATTATTGAGTAATTTTCCAAATTACACACGTAATTTTTTTATGTAATGTCATAAAAAGTAAACAGAATGGAAAGCAAGAAGGATGGAAGTCAATGTGGAAAACAAGATTAGAAAAAGTAGGACAGTGTTCACTGGCAAATTTACAGTGTGTGGCTTAGCCCATGTTTGAAAATACAGCAAATGTTTCTTTTGGAATTGTGTTCAGCACAACTGATTTTTAACATTTCCTCTCATAACATTCAGAAATCATTAACCATTTTTGCATATTTATTTGGTATGGGTTTTTTTGTTTGTTCTTTTTAAAATTTTTATTGCTTTCTTTTAACATCGGTCATGTTTCACCCTTTTTTTTCATTCCCCTGTCTGCAATCAACTTCTTCATTCCACTAAGGCTGGGCACAGAGTAAGTTTCTTCTCTTAGCTCCTACTAACAGTGGTGGTTGGGTGGCTGATTACTGACTGGGTTTCTCACCCTTTTAAAATCTTACCAATAGGAAGTAACCAAAGTTCCATGCTTTTATTTCTTCATATGAATTTAACAAGACTGCCATTTTCAGAATCTTTTGCTGCCTCTACTGTATGTCTAACTTGATTTGTCAGTGTGGAATTTAGGCAAGGACACACCTTGACATACATGTGTCTTGTGACAGTATTTCCCTTATAACTTGGTCACCAGCAGTAAACCATAAGATTCTGCCCTACTGTGGATCCTTAATTTCTGTGTGGTCATTCATACAGTTACAGCATTATAGTGTTAATAGTCTTAGATATTCCTGGGGATAATACGTAGCACCTTGTAGAACTTAGGTCTGACACTAATGTGCTTTCTGGTACATGCCAATTGAACAGTTCATTTTTAGTCTCAAAACATTTTCAACCCATTCTAGACTTATACCCTCTTATGAATTCAGAGTTTTTTAAATATAGAAATCTATTTTACTTTTTCTCAACTGTCAGCTTCCCACATTAATTCTGTACTTCAACCCAAATCGGAAGGAATCCCCCTCTAAAATGAAGATTGTTCTGTATCAAGGTACTTTTCTTTGATTGCCAATAAGGGTGGATACTTTGTAGTGGTTTTTAGCTTTCAAATGTCTTGTCCACTAAGACCTGCTTTGAAACAGTATATGTCATTGAACAAATATCAGCAGAAACTAACTACTCTATAAGGAAAGAATCAAGCAACCTCTTTCAAGGTGTGTTCATTTTGTGGCCTTATGTTACTTCAGTTGTTTGTGTCCTTTCTTTGCAATCATTTTTATTTTTGTTTCCAGATGAATCAGGCTTGTATTAGTAATCATTCTAGTTTCACATATTTTGGTTTTTTTGGATTAATTTTAATTTACAAAGTTGTGACAAAAACCGTTTTCCTTTATTAAACATTTAATGCTCTCCTTGATGAGCTACTAAGAAATAGTCATTCCTTGAAAAGCAGTTAAAGAACATGTGCATTTATGAACTGGGAAGTCTGTATGGGGAAAATCTGGTCTAGAATGTGAGTGCTTGTACTAATCAACATGAAAAATGAGTTCTGTGGCTCCTCAGAGGACAGGTACTATTTTTAAAAGAACTTTTGAACAATATTCTGGTAAATGACTAAATTTAATGATTTTGTTCAGTCTTGCAATTTTTAAATTTCTTAGGATTGGCACTTTTTTTGGGGGGGGTCTTTTTGAGACAGGGTCTCCCTGTAGTCCCAGCTGTCCTGGAACTCACTATGTAGACCAGGCTGGCCTTGAACTCACAGAGATCTACCTGCCTCTGCCTCCGGAGTGCTGGGATTAAAGGCGTGCGCCACCACGCCTGGCAAGGATTGGCACTTTTAAAAAAAATTTATATTTTTGACACAGGTCTCACTATGTAACCTTGGCTTGGCCCGGAACACCCTATGTAGATGAACTCATAAGACATCCACCTGCCTCTGACTTTACTTTGTCATTTGAGACTGTTTCAGCTCTAAACTACCTCCTGCTAAATTCACTTATTTAACTAACTTTTCTGTTTAATGCTCTAAAGCACATAAGAGATTGTGATTTTTTTTTTTTAAGTTCAAAATTTATCCTGTGGGTATTCAGGTGCTTTTATCCTGGTAATAAAAATATGACAGTGAAGATTCCAATTAAGGAAAATAAAGATATCAAAAATTATAAAAAGCACATACATACGTATTTATTGAACCGCTAAAGCATGAGCTCTTAACACCCCTGTAATGCTATTAGTTTGAAGTAACAAAATCAGTGAATTTGGGTAATGTTCTTCAAATAGTTCTGTCTAGTAAGCATAAATTATAAAATTAACTCTTCTGTTCATTTTTTAAAATTTAATCTTTTGTAGGGGTGGTGTGTGTGTGTGTGTGTGTGTGTGTGTGTGTGTGTGTGTATGTGTGACAGTCTTACTCTGTGACCCTGGTAGCATGGAATGGGAACTTACTTGCTGTGTAGTCCAGGCAGGCCTTTTTTTAAAGCTAGGGTCTCCCTGTAGCCCCAGCTGCCTTGGAACTCGCCATGTACCAGGCTGGCCTCGAACTCACAGAGATCCATCTACCTCTACCTTGAACTCTTAGCAGTCCTGTAAGCCACCTGAGTGCTGGGATTGCAAGCATGAACCACCATATCTAGCATATTTCATTTTTTCATTTTTGAAAATCCTCTTGTAGCTAAATAGGTTACACATTACAGTTGCACAAATATGATTTACTGTGTAATTCTTCAAAAATACCAAATTCTGTAGGGCTCAGTAATATATTTTTCATTTTGCAATTTTTGTTTTATTTAGCGTGATCTGTAGATCTCTAAATGAATTTTTTTTTTTTTTTTTGAGACAGTATCTATGTAGCTGTGGCTAGCCTGGAACTTTGTCGACCAGGCTCTCCTTGAACTTGCAGTAGGCTTCTTGCCTCTGTCTGTCTAGTGCTGGGATTATAGACATGTATCCCACACCTGGTTATAAATCACTTTATTTATTTATTATTTATTTATTTATTTATTATTTTTTGGTCTTTTTTTTTGGAGACAGGGTCTCCCTGTAGCCCTAGCTGTCCTGGAACTCACTATGTAGACCAGGCTGGCCTTGAATTCGCAGAGCTCCACCTGCCTCTGCCTCCTGAGTGCTGGGTTTAAAGGTGTGCGCCATCACACCCGGCTTAAATCATTTTTAAATGCTTGATTTTATTCTTGGTAAATAAAATAGCACAAACCTTGATATCCAAGATAAGAGTGACTTAGAAGTGTACTGTATGTTTGTTTGTTGAAATATAATAGAACTATAGGAATAACTTCTGCTCTTTTGGGTTCTGAAATCTCTGACAAGTTTAAAAAAGGAATCATGGGAAGAGAATGTTGTTTTGACATCATGTTTAATATGTCTTATCTCACCTTGATACTTTAAAGTTGGTGTTGGTGTTAGGAGATCTGCACATCCCACACCGGTGCAACAGTTTACCGGCCAAATTCAAAAAGCTGCTGGTACCAGGAAAGATTCAGCACATTCTCTGCACTGGAAACCTTTGCACCAAAGAGAGTTATGACTATCTCAAGACTCTGGCTGGTGATGTTCATATTGTGAGAGGAGATTTTGATGAGGTGATGTATTTCCCTTTCCATCTATTCCATCTACTGCCCTTTTTGATTCTTCTTTACATAAGCTTTATCCTCTAGACTAGAATTTTTCCACTGCTAAGATCTTTTTTCTTTTTTTTTTTCAATTGAGACAGGGTCTCCCTGTAGCCCTAAGCTGGCCTGGAACTGGCTGTGTAGACCATGCTGTCCTCAAATTCACAGAGATTCCCCTGCTTCTGCCTCCCGAGTGTTGGGATTAAAGGCATATGTCACCATGCCCAACCTTTTCCTTTCTTTTCTTTTTTTTCCAGCTTTAAATATATTTTTATTTATTGTTTTTATTTTATGTGTATGAGTGTATTGCCTGCATGTATGTGAGTGCACCTGTGTTGTGCAGTGCCTCGAAGGTCAGAAGAGGGTGTTGGATTCTCCTGGAACTGGAGTTAAGGACAGTTCAAAGCCGCCATGTGGGTGCTGGGAATTGCACCCGGGTCCTCTGCAAGAGCAATCAGTGCTCTTAACCGCTGAGCCATCTCTCCAGCCCCACCTTTTCCTTTCTTTTAAAAGTTTCCAAGGGGGGCTGGAGACATGGCTCAGCAGTTAAGAACACTGACTGTTCTTGCTGAAGACCTGGGTTCAAATCCCAGCACCCACATGGCAGCTAACAACTGTCTGTAACTCCAATTCCAGGAGATCCGACTGCCTCTTCTGTCCTCTGTGGGCATTACATGACACGGGTGCACTTACTTACATACAGGCAATACACGCATACACATAAAATAAAAATAATAAAATATTAAAAAAAAAAAAAAAGTTTCCAAGGGCCTGGACATGTAATTCATTGGCAGAACACCTGAGTTTGCATAATGCCCTGGGTTTAATCTTCAACATCATGCAAATTTTTAAAGTAAATCTTTATTATTGCTTTTTAATGTGTGTATGAAATGTATTGCCTGCACGTGTGTAAGTGCGTCCATGTCATGCAAGCAAATTTTTTTCCCCCAAATATAAAATTATAGGATGGGAGCAGCACTGTTAGCTTTGATAGCTTTGCAAATATTTACAGATATATAATGAAATATTGGGGATAAGACCCAGGTCTAAACATGAAATTATTTTATGTTTCATTCATATATACCTTATACACACAACCTGAAGGTATGAAGTAAATTCCAGACCAACTTAGGCAACAAAGTAAGACCCTGTCTGGGTGAGGGGAAAATATAAAAAAAAAAAAAAATTAATTTCAACTTTGTCCATTAGTTATTAAATAAGATTTTTGGCAAATTATCTTCTGATCCTTAATATGATAGCAATAATTAACTTTTTAAGACCTCTGCCAAGTATTGTATCATTTAGAATAAATCTGATTCCAGTATAAAGAAATTATTTTCTATTTCTGGGAATCTTAAGCTTTTCAAAAAATATTTAACTTGGTGCTTTCAAAGCATTCCTTTAGAGATCTGCCTGCCTCTGTCTCCCAAGTGCTGGGATTAAAGGCTTGCGCCACTATATCCGGCCTTAATTTTAAAAATATTTACAAAATAAAAAGTTTGGGTAAGCTATGAAGGTAAAAGTCTAGGGAGATAAGAAAGGACAAACTACGTGTTTATTAGGATATAGGTCTGGTTTATTGAAAAATACAAACTAGGCTTCTATTTATGTTAAAGACAATTTCTAAGTGTTAAATTTCATTTCTAATTTGGTAGATTCACGAACCCTTGAGCCATGTTACCTGAGTTTGTATCTTACCTTAACCACTTAGTGGCATGTAACCTGGGGCAAGTTATTTCAGTTTCTTTGTGCCTCACCCATAAAATAGGTATCATGACTATCAATATGTCCTAGTTTACAGGTCATGTATCCTAAGTTGAGAAAAATCACAAGTTTAGGGGAATAATTTTTTTTAATTGCATTTATTTAGTGGGGAGTGGTTTATGCATGGTACTTATGGGAGTCAGAGGACAGTTTGTGGGAGTCAGTTCTCTCCTTCTACCATGTGGAATTCAAGGATAAAATTTCAGGCTTGGTAGCAAACACCTAAACCCACTGAGCCATCTCATAAGCTCAGAAATAATTATTCTTTAAAGCATGCCTGAAGAATACATATTCTGTAGAAATAAACTCTGTAAAGGAGTTGCCTGACAAAACCCAGTTTATATTGAATAAATTACGTTTTAAACATAGTTTCAGCCTTAGAGACTGAGAAGAAACCATTTTTATAAGTGCATTTGTTGTGAGGTATTCTCTGGAGACCTAGATGAGTTTGAATATTTTAACAAATTGGTTAAGTATCACTTTTTCTAAAGTGTGTGTTTTATGTCTTATTTCTTGTATTAGAATCTGAATTATCCAGAACAGAAAGTTGTGACTGTGGGACAATTCAAAATTGGTTTAATCCATGGACATCAAGTTATTCCGTGGGGAGACATGGCTAGCTTAGCCCTGTTGCAGAGGCAATTTGATGTGGACATTCTTATCTCAGGACACACACACAAATTTGAAGCATTTGAGCATGAAAATAAATTCTACATTAACCCAGGTTCTGCCACTGGGGCATACAACGCCTTGGAAACGTAAGTAGTGTACAGTGTAGGAATGGAGCTTTAGTAAAGTTAATTATATGTGTAACAGTTCATAAATGAGAAATACGGTAAATAAGTTCTTGTTAAAACTTTTGGTATTCCTTTTCTTAATATGCAAGTAACAGATTTCTCCTTGAGTGCAACTTATCGTAGATTAAAATTTTATAGTGCTGTTGCTTTTTAATACAAAACACTGACATTATTTTTCTTGTTCCAGAAATATCATTCCGTCATTTGTGTTAATGGATATCCAGGCTTCTACAGTGGTCACTTATGTCTATCAGCTAATTGGAGATGACGTGAAAGTAGAACGAATCGAATACAAAAAATCTTAAAGCCAGACCTGTCTTGATAATTTCCTGTTTGTTTTTTCATTCCCTTGTTCAGATCAAATAATTAAACACTTAAGAGCTACATAACTGTATCACTTTTATAATATTTGCAGTAAAATGTCTTCTCTGTTAATACATAATTGCTCTAAGCTTGTAAACTATATTTAGTTTGCAGTATATGGTTTCTATGAAAATAAAAAAGTTCTCTACACAGTACATGGTCATGTTAGAAAAAGTTAATCTTTGTAAATATCTTCCAAATTGGTATTTAGACTTTATTACAAAAACTAGTGCATGAATAGAAGGAATCTAGGCTTTCTGTATACATTTTTCTCTTCTCCAGTAATAAATGTTTACCTTTCATTTATACTTTCTTGGAAACCTGTGTTCAATTTAAAAACATAAAAATGAGAAACCAATTGAAAATGCAGATGTATTAAAGAGGTAGCAGATGTGGTGGCACATGCCTGTAATCCAGCACTCAGGAGACCTAGGTAGGAAGATTGAGAGTTTGAAGTTAGTCAGAACCTGTCTCAAAACAAAAAGGACATGGATAACATGAACTTTCTGAGCTTGCTTACAGCATATGTGTCTTAATATTAGACCTGTTCCATCTTAGCTTCTCAATAATGTACCACACTGTCTTAGTAAATAAGCATTTACTTACTTGAGTCTAAACTGTTGCTGCACTTGTTTTTGTCAGCATTTAGCAACAAAGTTTGGGGTTTTTTTTTTTTTGTTTTTTGTTTTTTTTTTTGAGACAGGGTCTTACCATGTGTTTCTGGCTAACTTGGAACTCACTATGTAGATCAAGCTGTCCTCAGATTTACTGAGATATGCCTGCTTCTGCCTCCTGAGTGCTGGGATGAAAAGTGCACACCACTACACCTGGCTTGTACATAGTTTTTGTTTTGTTTTTTTAAGATTTACTTTGTTATTTATGTGTATGTATGTGTTTCTTGAATGCACATGTGGGCACCCACCCAGACCAGAAGAGGGCCTAGGATCCCCTGGAGCTGGAGTTATAGGCAACTGTGAGCCACCTGATGTGGGTGCTGAACAAATAGCAAATATTTATTGAGCAAGTTGGGGTTTTATCTCTACAAATGCTATTCTGTATCTGGATATGTTTCAGTTTTCCTATTTTGGTCAAGAGAAAATGTACAGAATAATGTTACTATTTTAGAACTGATTATAAACTGAAAGAAGGAATTGATACATTTGTTAGATTTAAAGAAAAATTCAGTTCTATGTGCCAGGAAATATTTTAATTGTTTCTAGCAAAAAATAAGCATACATTATACAAATATCATTGGTACACAGTACATTAGGCCAAGAATATTGTAAATTTCTGAACAAACCAAAATTAATGACTCAGTGGTGAATATCACTATCTCATACAGAGGATATAATTGTCCACCTTTGGCACAGTATCTGGATGTCAGCTGATGGTTTAATTTGGTATACAACACTCAAGATAACATCAGATTTAACCCTGTTCTTGAATTGACATTGACTGCATGCACTTATTCAGTAAATTGTCTTCCTTTTTTTCTTCAATCATATATGGTTCAGAATCATTTGAAGAAACTGACGGAAAAATAGTTTATAATGTCAGTTTTGGAAATAAAATTCTAAGTATTACTTTCAAAATGACCCAGCTTATTAATAAGCTATTAGCAAAGACAAATTGTCTGCAGTTTTCAGCTTTAGCCTCCCATTTGCCCCAATTCCTTAATATAGAGTCAGAGTACTGTATTCTAGCAGTGACTGCGTAGCAAACTGAAGTACTATATTCCCATTGACTTTCAAAATCTCTTGGGAAGTTAGTGTGTGTGGTCAGTTATATGTTCATTGTCTCTCCATTTTCCTTTAGTTCCCTCTCATTGGGGACCAGAACAGTTTTTCTCCTGCTGGGGTTTCCCTTAACTTTTTAGAACCAGACTTAACTTTCTCCCCTCCCCTTTCCCTTACCTTGGGTAGGGATAATATGTTAAGCAGTGACTAAGAAATACTTTTATTTTTTATTTTTTGGTTGTATTGGGGGATTGTCATAGAGCCTTACACATGCTAGGCAAGCCTTAACCCAAAAATGTAACACTATTATAGCACAGTTTAAATACTACAGCTTTTGTTGTACATTTTTGGTGGTGGTGGTAGGTTTTTTTGAGATAAGACAATCTCGTGTAGCCCAAGTTGACCTCAAACTCACTAAATAGCCCAGATGACTTTGAAGTCCTGACCCTCTTGCCTCCTCCCAAGTGCTGAGAGTACAAGCCTGTGCCACCACAGGTGGTGATAGAAGTCTTTCTCCTTCCTCCTGGTTTTACCGTACTCCTTGATGCAGAAGCACCATGTGTCTCCTATTGGAGATGTTTGCATTATTTGGAATTTGAATGAGAACATCAATTTAGCTGATCCAGAAAGTTATTTCTCTGTGTGTGAATATGTACACGTGCCATGGTGCATATATGGAGGTCAAAGGACAACTCTGAGGAGTCCTCTTCCACCATGGATTCTGGGGCTCAAATTTAGGTTGTTGGACTTGCATGGCAAATGCTTTTACCTGCTGAGTCATCTTGCAGGTCCTGATCAAATTTATGGGTGCAAATCCATAAGATATATTGTAAAAGAAATGGCATAGACAGGTGTGGTGGCATATGCCTGTACTCCCAGCACTTGGAAAGCTGAGGCAATCCTGGGCTATAGACCCTGTCTTAGAAATGCAAAAATTCCCAAAGTGTCATATCCCATTCAGCTCAGTAAAGAGGAAGTAGTCTTCCTCATCCAAGTTTAGCAAAGTGAACATATTAGGGAATGTGATCAATATCACAAGGCTACCCTTCAGATAGAATTTGGTAGAAACAGCCCTTCTTTGTTTCTCATTGGTCTCCAAAAGCAATGTATGATCATTTCAGGTGCTGCTACACTCAGAGTCCCCTCTTTCCAGCTGGTGTCGCCATGTAGTGCAGGAGAAATGGCTGTTTCTGAGTAGTGAGCGCTGACACAGCTCGTGTCATGAGTGAGGACACTTGTCACACAAATCACCTCTGTTATGAGACCCTGCCACTATACCTGCCTGGCTTTTGTGAAATGTGATGAAACACATGCATGTACTGCCTCTTCATTAAAGTTCTCAGCTAGCTCGAGTTGCACATCTTAACAGTGTTCCACAGATAACACTTCTAGCCTATGGTGAGTTCTGGATGCTGAAACATGGAATAAGGGGTTCATTGTAGGACACAGGTTAACAGTCTTACTGAAAGGATGGATGTTGAGGAGGCTGTACATCTTTACATTTTCCATGAACAAATTCAACTGTTTACTTAGTCAAAAGAGAGAAATTGCCATTTATTAAAGTATGTAAATGGGGCTGGAGAGATGGCTTACTGGTTAAGAGCACTTGCTACTCTTGCAAAGGACCTGGGTTCTGTTCCAAACACTCAAAATTGCCTTCAACTATGGTTCCAGGGGACTGTGGGCATTGCATGCACGGTGTATATACAAACAAGAAGGTATATACACATACACATAAATACAATTTTGGCAGCTAACAACTGTCTGTAACTCTAGTTCCAGGGGATCCGACAGCCTCTTTTGTCCTCCGCCGGCATTGCACAACACAGGTGCACTTACCTACAAGCAGGCAATACACACGTACACATAAAATAAAAATATTGGAAAAAAAAAAGGATTCAATGACTCTGGCTGCCATTCTACTCAATTCAGAAGTCCATTGAGCTTTGAAAGCACCAAAGGAACAGGTTCCTAAGGGAAGAACCTTAGAAGAATAAGGAGGGACTCAGCTGTCAGCAGGTTTTAGTCCCTACATACCTCTTGATGGTGGGCATCTTGCCTTTTTTAAATAAACACATTTTATATATTTCGTGTGCCTGTGCACATACGTGCAAGTGCTATGGCACAAGTGGTCAGAGGACAACTTGCAGGAGTTGGTTCTCTTCTCCTACCATGTGGGCCCCAGGAATCAAAACCAGGTTCTCAGGCTTGGTGTCAAACAACTTTACCTGATGAACCATCTCACCTGCCCTTGCCTTCTTAACATGATTTTTGAAGTATAAGATGGTACCTTAAAGCAACTCAGGTTACTCAGTTTCAACTAAAATCTAGAAGCCAAAGAGCAACTATCTCTGTGGGGCATAATCCCCGCAGGATAGTTGGTTTCTGATCTGAATTTTTTTTTTTTTTTGAGACAGCTTCTCTCATAATCCCAGGTTGGCCTTGAATTTGTTGTATAACTGAGAATGACCCTGAACTTCTGGTCTACTTGTTTTCATTCCCTGAACACTCAGATCACAGGGGTGTGCTACCATACCTGATTTTTCCTGTCTAATTTTGACTGAGTGTACTACCTGTTTAAATAAATGTATCTTTATGATGCAAGACTCAGCTATTTATGTATTTATATACACCCCCCCACACACACACATACACACAGGCAGAATTGATATTAATGAACAGGTAATAAGTCCATAGAAGGGTAAGAATATTGGCCGGAAAAACTTAACCTGTGTACAAAAATCTATTGACTTCAATTCAATGCTCTAGAGATAACATTTCTAGCAATAATGGGGGTTTTGTTGGTTGGTTGGTATTTGAGACAAAGTCTCAAATGTAGCCTAGGCTAGCCTCAATTCCTGATCCTCCTGTCTGTACCTCCCAAGCACTGGAATTAGAGGTATGTACATTGCACTTGAGTTTTTTGGTTTGTTTAAATAAGGTCTCAGTATGTTATAATGGTGGTCTCAAACTCTTGGGCTCTAACCTCCTGCCTCAGTCTCCCCAGTAGTTGGGATTACAGGTACATGCCACCATGCCTAGTTCTCACAGCTGTCATCTTTTTTTTTTAATTATTTAATAACCACATGATTAGAAGAAGCATTTCATTACAGCATTAATGACATATTCAATAACAATTTTCTGAGCTAAGATGAATCTTTTTTCAAAATTGGCTGTAAATATGTTCACAATTGAATTAATAGTTATACAATACTGAACTCAGTATAAACCCTATAAGACATAAAATTGAATGAGGTTTTAAGCTTTAAAAAAGATCTCCTTTCATTATTAAAATACACAGGTTCATACAGAAAAACTCATTTTTAATGCTACTAACACTTAGATGTTTGCACACACGTCTCTAATATGTATCTGATTATTACTAGTCACAATTGGTTACTTTCTGAGATCCTTGGCACCAGAGCATGGATGTAAAATCATCAGGTAGATTTCAATGATAATGTTTTTCACCTCTACTAATTAACATGAAGCAAATTTTTATGCTTTTTTTCAAATACAACTCATTTTACTTTTTTTTTTTTGTATTTTATAGGACATCCCAAACAATCTTTTCTATATACCCACATCCCAAATGGCACCCTCCCATAGTCCACCCCCCTACACACACTGGAGCCCATATACTCTGTAATTCCTGTTACTGTCCACTGTGTTGTTGGTGCCTCCAGCTGTTCCCCAGTGCTTCTCCATCCGCTGAATCTAGTCAGTCTATCTAGAGTTCCTTGTTTTAGGAAGATCAGCTCTTCCTCATCTAGTGGCAATCAGTTGCAAATATTATAGCTGACATCTTTAATGAACACCACAAGCCAACAACAGTTGTGAAATACTTACTGTGTTCTTTACCTATTTCCTTCTCCCTGTGTAGCCCTGGCTAGCCTGGAATTCCTTACGTAGACCAGCCTGACCTTGAAGAAGAGATCTGCCTCCCTCCATTTTTGTTGGTTTTGTTTTTGTTTTCTGTTTGCTTGTTGAAGCTTGAGGACAATTTTATTAGAACTTGAGGAAAAAAAAGAAAAAAAAACACGGAGAGGCAAGCTAACAATCCCAGTAGCTGACGGGAGAGAGAGAAAAAGTCATGTCTTTTAAGTTAGGTATGGGGGTTAGAGAAACAGAAAGCCCAGAGTGCTAAGAAAAACACTTGGGCTTTTGGCCAGTGCCTGAAAGAAAAAGGGAAAAGTTAGTTTCTTCAAATTAGGTCTCAGAAAGGCAGGCAGGCAGGCAGGCTCTGCGGTGCTACATGATGGAAACTTTGCAGGAAGCTGCTTTCAGTGCCTCCTTGATGATATGCTAGAGAGGGTCTGGAGAGATGGTTCAGCAGTTAAGAGCACCAGCTGCTCTTCCAAAGGTCCCAGGTTCAGTCCCAACACCCATGTGGCAGCTGCCAGTAACTCTTAATTCCAGGAGGGCTCTGACGCCCTCTTCTGGCCTCCACAGTCGTATGACATGGGTTCACATACATGCAGGCAAAACACTGATACACAAAAATTTTAGCTGGGCATGGTGGCACATGCCTTTAATCCTAGCACTCCTGAGGCAGAGGCTGGTGGATCTCTGTGTGTTCAAGGCCAGCCTTGTCTACACAGTGAGTTCCAGGCCAGCTAGAGCTACAGGGAGACCCTGTCCCAAAAAGACCAAAAATAAACAAAAATAAAATTTAAATTTTAAAAATCGAAGTGAGGTGGGCTGGAGAGATGACTCAGCAATTAAGAGTACTGACTGCTCTTGCAGAGGACCTGGGTTCAATTCTCAGCACCCATACAGTAGCTAACAACTATCCATAACTCCAGTTCCAAGGGAATCCAATACTTCTGACCTCTGTGGGCATTGTACGACATGGGGTGCACTCAAATGCAGACAATACACTCATAAAAATAATTATGGAACTTTCAAAATGGCTCAGTGGATGAAAGCCCCTGCCATCAAGTCTGAGTTCAATCCCTGAGTCCCACATGGTGGAAGGAGAGCAGCAACTCCTGCAAGTCATCCTCTGACCTCCACATACATACACACACAAAGTAATTTTTTTTTTACTTTTAATTTCATCCACTTACCTTTAGAAAGGACGCATCTGTCATTGATTTAGGGATGAGAATTGTTTGAATTTGAGTAGTTTTCCATAACTCCTACAGCTTGGCAATATGTGAATGTACTTTATATCCCTCTTTGAATCTATCTGTAGGCAAAGACAGTGTGTGAATTTCTGAAGCAAAGATCGTTAGTAGTATAAAGCTCTTTATGTGTATATGAGTTTTAATATTTTTAAAAATATTTTTATTTTATGTGTATGAGTGTATTGCCTGCATGTGTGTGAGTGCACTCATGTTGTGCAATGTTGCAGAGGTCAGAAGAGGGCTTCAGATGCCCCTGGAACTGGAGTTAAGGACAGTTTTTAGCCACCATGTAGGTGGGAATCAAACCCAGGTCCTCTGCAAGAGCAGTCAGTGCTCTTAACTGCTGAACCATCTCTCCAGCCCCATTTTAAAAAATATTTTATAATTATTTCTATTTTATGTGTATGAGTGTTTTGCCTGCATGTGTGTAAGTGCACTACGTGTGTGCAATGCCCACAGAGGACAGAAGAGGGTGTCAGATCCCCTGGAACTGTAGTTATGGATGGTTGCTAGTTGCCATGTGGGTGCTAGGAATTGAACCAGGGTCCTCTGCAGAAACAGTACTCTTAACCACTGCACCATCTCTCCAGCCCCCAATATGGGTATTTTAAGTCAGTTAAATTTGAAGGAACTGTATCATATAGTCTTTGGTTTTAGAGCACACAAACATCTTGAATTGACATGTCTCCAAAGATGTAGAAATAGCCAATAAACACATAAAAAGATGCTCAGAATCACTAATCATCAGATAAATGCAAATAAAAATATTTGGGCCAGTAAGATGGCTTAGAGAGTAGATACCTGCTGCACAATCTCAGTTCAGTCCCTGGAATGTAAAACAAAGGAGAGAACTGACTTCAAGTTGTTCTCCGACCCACACACACATACCTTCACATGCACACACAGTAATTTAATGACTATTATATTTATGTATATACACACACGTTTGCATTTTTTCTAAGTAGCTGACAGGCTATAATTTTCCAAGGAAAAGCAAAGTGAGTACAGATTTGCTTATCATTAAAATTTTTCAAAAATTTATTGTATATATGTGGATTGTGGAGGCAGGGACAAGGCTTATATAAGTCAGAGAGTTGTGGAGTTGGTTCTCTCCTTCTACCTGTGCATCAGTTCCAGGGATCAAAGTCAGGATGTCTGACTTGCATGGCAAGTGCCTTTACCCACTGAGTCATCTCACTAACCCAGTATCATTTGAATGAAACGATCACTACTAATATATGTTGTGTTTATTGCCAGTGCCAGCCGGCCAAAACGGAGAGTACCTGAAAGGGGGAGTGAGGATTGAAAGGAAAGGAGACAGAAAAGATGCTTGGGAGGGCTCACAGTGAATACTGCAGCCTTGATTTATTTCAGTTCTGCCTTTTTATACAGAAGAACTCAATTAGTTACAACTGCTGTTTTTCCCCACCTGTATCTGAGGGTCAGCAAGCGGTCAGATCAAAGGCTTCCACTATTGCAGGTGTTGTGAGGCTCTCCATATAAACATATTCCTCCTAATAAGGCAGATTAGATACTGGTGTGCATAACACACACTCAGTAAACAAGCCTGACGCAGCTGAATGATTAGCGGCTCCCGACAGTTTATTTATTTAATATACATTCCCATGCCACCAAGGCCAGTAAACTCTACCTCCCTTTACCCTTCTGCAAAATTTGCAAAAGGCCTTTAGGAGCCTGTTTTTACTCCCTGAGTATATTGCCTGCATGTATGTAAGTGCACCCATGTCATGCAGCGCCCACAGAGGTCAGAAGAGGGTGTCAGATCCCCTGGAACTGGAGTTACGGACAGTTTTTGGCTGCTATGTGGGAACTAAACCTGGGTCCTCTGCAAAAGCAATCAGTGCTCTTAACGGCTGAGCCATGTCTCCAGTCTACCTTATGTCTACTTTAAAAACTGTGGGCTAGGTATGGTGGTGCATGCTTTTAATCCCAGCACTCAGGAGGCAGAGGCAGGTAGATCTCTGTGAGTTCGAGGCCAGCCTGGTCTACATAGTGAGTTCCAGGCCAGCTGGGGCAACAGGGAGACCCTGTCTCAAAAAGAACAGCCGGGTGTGGTGGTGCACACCTTTAATCCCAGCACTTGGGAGGCAGAGGCAGGTGGATCTTTGTGAGTTCAAGGTCAGCCTGGTCTACATAGCGAGTTCCAGGACAGCTGGGGCTACAGGGAGACCCTGTCTCAAAATGACAAAAAAAAAAAAAAAAAAAAAAAGAAAAAAGAACAACAAAACTCCATTGTGCAATTAGTTACAACTTGGCTTCTCTCAGCTCTGTAATTTACATGTATTACCTGCTTTATACTACTCACCAGTACCTTTGGAATTCTGGAAATAAGAATGTTCAGCTGATCTGTTAGAAAACAATATGCATAATATGCAATAACTGGCAAGTTGATGAACACTAAAGGTCCAGTTTCAAATGGCAAAGGGACAGCATTGCATGCTATTTTCATTTTCCTCAGACGTCTTACAAATTTTCCCTTCCAATTCAGTTACAACTCTAAGCTTTTTCTAAGTGAGCCATCAGATTTTTATCATATTAGGATGTGTTACTGTCACTGAGACTGAGTTGTCAGCTTGAAACACCTAGGAAGAAATCTCATTTGAGGAATTTCCTCCGTCAGAGTGGCCTGTGGGGCATTTTCTTAATTGTTAAAATTGATATAGGAGGGCCCAGCTCACTGTGGGCTGTGTCATCCCTAGGCAGGTGGACCTAGGTTATATAAGAAAGGTAGCTAGAGGAAGTGAGCCAGTAAGCAGTGTTCCTTGGGAACTCTGCTTCAGTTCCCACCTCCAGGTTCCTGCCTTGGCTTCCACTTAATAGTGAACCACTGAAAGGTATAAGATGAAAGAAACCCTTTCTTTCCCAAGTTGGCTTTGGTCAGTGTTTTATTGCAGCAACAGAGACGCTAACTAGGATACAGGGGGTAGAACCTAGGGCTCATAACTGCTAGGCAAGTGCCCTATCACTGAGCCATATCCCCAGACTGATTTTAAGTCAGATTTTATCTCATTTTTATAGCTTCCTAATTCATTTCTACAGTGAGTCAATTAAGTAGTTTGCATTCTTGTTCTATCCACAGGATATCCTTCTTGTTCTTTAATAAAGTAATTTAGATACTGAAAAAAAGTGATTGTTAAGTGGTACTGGAACTGCTAAGTTGGTTGTTAATGTTTCCAGTTTTGTTCAGGTTCTTTTTACTTTTCTCAAACTGTTTCCTGCAGTTTATTCAAGTCTATTCAGTGACCATGAGTTCATTGATCCAGCACTCCTTCAAGCACTGTGAAGAACAGAAAACAGAGGATCGCACCCCATCTTTGAGCTATATGTCTATATTTGTATCTCTCTATATATACATACATTATATATACAAAATGACCCATTGAACTGGCTCAGCAAACTTACCTAAGTTACTCCATTTTGTTCAGAGCCATTTCAGCAGCAACTTTGCTCCACACCGAAAGGAAAAGGGGGGCAACCTTGGGCCTTGGAAAATTGCCCTCGCCATGAATCATGGACTGTGCTGATTCCAGATATTATATTTTTACTAACCAGCTTGTTTTCGCTTCTGCAACCTGCTTGCTGTCTTGGGTCGCCCTGACACAGGGCACAAGACCACCCTTGTTATCCTGTTATTGTATGACCACCTAGAAGTTATTTACCTTGACTGTCTTATTTTACTTGTTATGGCTAAAGCAGTTGGCTAGTTTTTAATGTCACAAAGTTGAGTGCCAAGTTATATGACTGTATCGCTTATCTGTACAATGACTGGTTGTTAATTAATAGAATCAAAATACTGCTATGTTGTACAAACCTGATTGGTTCACAAATGTCCTGTTTTAATAATAATTCTGTAATCCTATAAAAACTCTGACTTAACAATCATCAGGGCTGCTTCTACTCCCGAGATAGACAGCCCGGCGGTCGAAAATTAAAATTTACCTTGCTACTTTTCTTAAAGTGGTGTTGGTGATTTTTTACAAACTCTGTCCTATAACAGCCATGGGTTCAGCATGAGCCACAATTGTGGACCTAATTGATTGAACCCCAGACATCCTACTGCTCTTGATTTTAGGGAACAAAGCAAGGAGATGCCCACAGCAATTACTTCAGCTAACTGACCTCACCACCCAGGAAATCTAAGTTAAAACCCGCCCATGCCAGACATGGTGGCCCACTAGGGAAGCTGGCGGAGGAGGATCTCCCAGTTTGTGACCACCTGAGCTATGTAGTGAAACTCTGCTTGAAAAAAAACATTCGACCAGACTTGGTGGCCTTACATCTGTTACCCTAGCACTCGGGAGGTGGAAGCAGAAGGATGAGTAGTTCACCTCTAGAACATAAGAGTTCAAGGCCTGCCTGAGCTACATGGAACTATTTTTAAAAAGTCAAAATCAAGGTGCCTGTAATGGGCATAGTCTTCTGTCTCGCGGGCGTTTGGCTAGCCCTGACAGGAGGCCAGCGTCCCAGGAACTGGTCTGGTAGCTGCGGCACTTCTCTAACCCTCCCGGGACACATTCACATCCTGCTCGGAGGTTCTGCTGCGAAGCCTTTCCACTAGCAACCGGCAACCTCCACTTCCCTGTCCGGTCTCCCAAATGTCCCCTTCCTGTCACTCGCGCCACCTCTGCAGAGTCCCCCAAACCTCCGGGGCTCACCCGCCACCGTCCTCGGTCCCAGCCCTGGCGGTCGGCTCCACAGCCCCGGGACAGTGGCTCGGCATCTTGTCCGCACGCGTGCGCCAGCGCCGGCGGGCGGAGCCCGGTCGAGAAGAAACGGCTGCACCGCCCCAGGGCTTCGCTCCGAGGCTAGACCCGGGAAGGCGGCGGCCCGGCTTTGATGCTGGGAGTTGGCATCCAGCGGTGAGAGGGACGCATGGCGGGAAGGCGGTAACGCACCCTCCCTGAAACAAAAGATGCCTTCCAGCTCAGTACTCCAGACTCTCGGCGGACCTGCAGCTCGGGGTGGTTACCCTCCAAGTCAAACCCAAGAAGGTGCGACACTAGGCACGGAGCGTTAGTTGCCAACGAACCGCTACCGCCTGGGCAACCGGACTCCGCCGGTCTCAACGGCCGCCGCCTTGCAGCGGCGCACGTACACCTTCGAGTCTCCGCCTCCTCGGTTTTCCTCCGCACGCGTTTCTCCGAAGATTTGGCCCTCGGGACGCCCGGTAGTCAGGCGTGTCCTAAGCACCAGAGCCGGAAAAGGAATCTAAGTTGCGATTGGCTCGCACCTTGTGTTCCGGGAACGCTGGGTACAGCGCGAAGGCGAGGGCAGACTGAGAAGAGTGGTGCGGACCAGAGCCGGCATGCCTCGTTACGCGCAGCTCGTCATGGGCCCGGCGGGCAGCGGGAAGGTGGGTTTGTGGGGCTGGCCCCGGGGTACCATAGGTAATTAGCTTCTCTCTGTGCCTTCTTTGGTTTTATTTGGGAGTCATGGCAATTGTTAACAGTTATTGGGGGGCTCGGAGAGAGGGCTCAGCGGAGAAGAGCACTGGTTGCTCTCGCATAGGACTCGAGTTCGGGTCCTTGCACCCACGTCGGGCGGCTTAAGACAGCCGCCTGTGACTCCCGCTAGCTCCTTGGGGATCCGACATTTCTGGTCTCCTTAGACATCTGCACTAAAGTGTACGTGACCCTCCCACCCTTTGGGATAATTAAAATAAACCTATAATAATCTGTATACTTATGCTTCATGTACTGCGCCGGGCACCTCGTGTTTTTAAAAGCACCGGCTGAGCCAGGATCGTCTTCCCAAATTACAAATAAGACACAGAAAGGTTAGTTCCTTTTTCAAGATCACAGAAATTAGTAGTTTGAGCCAGGATTTGAGTTCAGTTTTGTTGACTTCCAGAACGTGATTTGTCATTTACTCTTCCGCAGAAGTTTGGGTCCTGGGTTCCGGTCTAGCTCTGGGAGGGTGGAAAAAATGTTGGAACATGGATTTCTGCATTCTCCTTTTTAAGGCGATTATTAGGTGGTACATTGAGAAACAGCTTATATATTGAGAAAGTTCCATCTGTTTTCATTTCACATCCCAGGAAGGGAGGTCTTGTTTTATGTATCTTGAACACTTAATTCCTGAGTCTTATTTCTAATAGTAGATTTTAGATTTGGCTTTTATTTTTGTTCTTTTAGTCTTTTTTATGTGTATGAATGTATTGCCTGCATGTGTGTAAGTGCACTCCTGTTGTGCAGTGTCTGAAGCAGTCAGAAAAAGGCGTCAGATCTCTTGGAACTGGAGTTTAGGACAGTTGTTAGCTGCTGTGTGGGTGCTGGGAATTGAGTCCGGACCTCTGCAAGAGCAGTCAGTGCTCTTAACTGCTGAGGTATCTCTCCAGCCCCTTTTTAAAATTTTTTATTTTATTTTATTTTATTTTAATTTTTTTGTTTGAGACAGGGTCTCCTTGTAGCCCCAGCTGGCCTGCAACTGTATAAATCAGGCTGGCTCATAGAGATTTGCCTACCTCTGCTTCCCTAGTGCTGGGATTAAAGGCCTTACCCACCAGGCCTGCCCTAGTCTTGGCTTTTAATAGGCAGCAGCAGTATTAGCCCACCAGGGTGATGGTATGCCTTTGATCCCAACATTTGGGAAGCTGAAGGTAAGAGCTATATGACAAGACCCTGTCTCCAAAAGGAAAAAAAAAGACCTAAAATCTAGTGTTCTAATTGGTGGAGTTTGGTGACATGCCCACCTCCTGGTTAAGGTAAGGGGAGCTGGTTGTTAGAATAAGAAAATGAAGAGTGAATGCAGAGGCATTCAGGAGTGGACTCAAGAGTTGGTAAACATCATATAGCTCCTGCCATGCCCTGAGTAGGCTTTCAGTATAAACTGATTCCAGAAATGAGGCTGGGGGACACATGCCTATTATCCCAGCACTGGGTAGACTGAGGCAGGAGCAAAGTTGTACGTAAAAAATAATAGAGCGCTAGAGATGGCTCAGCAGTTAAGAGCACTTGCTGCTCTTGCTAAAGCCCTGGGTTTGAATTTCAGCACCCACGTGACGGCTAACAACTGTCCAGTTCCAGGGATAAAAAATAAGAAAAACCAGACCCTTTAAAATAATAATAGTTGGGCGTGGTGATGCACACCTTTAATCCCAGCACTGGGAGGCAGAGGCAGGTGGATCTCTGAGTTCAAGGCCAGCCTGGTCTACATAGTGAGTTCCAGGACAGCTGGAGCTACAGGGAGACCCTGTCTCAAAAAGACCAAAAAATAAATAAATAATAATAATAATAATAATAATAATGATAATAATAAGTTAAGGCTGGGGATGTAGCTTAGTGGTAGAGTGCTTTCCTAGCATACACAGTGCTCTTGAATTCAGTCTCCTGTACTGTTAAAAAATAACAATAGATTAAAAAATCAACATGCCTTTAATCCCAGCACTTGGGAGGCAGAGGCAGGCAGATCTCTGTGAGTTCAAGGCTACCCTGGTCTACACACTGAGTTCCAGGACAGCTGGGGCTACAGGGAGACCCTGTCTCAAAAAGACCCCCCCCAAAAAAAGAAATCAGGGGCTGAAGAGATGGCTCAGCAGTTAAGAGCACTGAGGACCCAGGTTCAACTCCCAGCACCCACATGGCAACTAACAACCATTCATAAACTCCAGTTCAGGAGAATCTGATGCTTTCTTCTGACCTCTGCACGCATTTCACGGCATTGGTACACTTAAATTCATGCAGGCACTCATACACATAAAATAAAAATAATAACTGGCCTGGAACTTACTATGTAGACCCAGGCTGGCCTTGAACTCAGATCTGCCTGCCTCTGCCTCCTGAGTGCTGGGATTAAAGGCGTCCACCACCATGCCAATATAATTATTTTTTTCAGACTAGATCTTACTATGTAACCTACCCTGGCCTTGAACTCAAGATCCTTCTGCCTCAACTTTCCTAATGTTGGAATTATAGGTATGCATTACCATGCCTACAAAAGGCTGTATATAAATTTATGGCTCCCTTCACAATTTTTCCCAGTAAAATATTAAGGAAATAATATTAGGAGCACTAAAACAGAGTGGAAAAGGTGAAGATATTAATCACATATCATGTTTGGGAAGCTTTTAGAGTCTTTGTAGGTACTGTGTTATAAACAACATAAACATGTTGTTCTGAGTGCCAGAGATGTGCATGTGACTACAATGTGGCCTTTACCTCCCCAGAGCCTATAGTCTGTTTAGGAAGATAGATAGCTGGCCTGTCAGTCACAGTACATATTGATGCCTGGAGAAGGCATCCTACTCTTGAGTACTGTATATAACAGGGAAACATAGGTCAGTGGGGTGGCACACGCCTTTAATCCCAGCACTTGAGAGGCAGAAGCAGGTGGATCTCTTTGAGTTCAAGGCCAGCCTGGTCTGTATAGCAAGTTTCATGCCAGCTGAGACTACAGGGAGACCCTGTCTCAAAAAACAAAAGAAGCATAATGGAGGTTGTTACTTCTATATTTTATATTAATTTTGAGCTATGTTAACATTCCTGCAGCCCAGACCACCCTCCCAGTGCCTTTCCCCTTACTTTCAGCCAGTGTCTTAGATGAAGGCATAGGTTTGGCTTGAGTAGACATTGCCCTGAAGAGTATGGAGAATTCTTTGGGGGGTATGAGAAGTTGTATTACACTACCCTTCATGCTAACCACCACCACCACTTGCTTTGTAACATTACAGAGCACCTACTGTTCCACCATGGTCCAGCATTGTGAAGCCCTCAACCGGTCTGTCCAGGTGGTCAACCTAGATCCAGCAGCAGAACACTTCACCTACCCTGTGATGGCTGGTAAGTCTTGGCAGAACCTCTCCCTCGGGCATAGTAAAGCTCAGAAGCCAGTGAATGCTGGTTGCTCATGCCAGAAACTGAAATCAGTTACTACAGGCTCACCCAAGGTTTCATGGTGAACAAGAGGCTGAAGGGTCATTTGGTGATATGTGTTTGTAGGTATTAGTGTGACAGCATCCTTTCTTGGGCTTTGGTATGAGACTTAAAAGTGAGTGGAAGCCAGGATTGTAATGGTGTTTTGTTTTGTTTTGGGGGGTTTTGTTTGTTTGGCTGGTTAGCTGGTTTTTGTTGTTTTTGTTTTGTTTTGGTGTTTTTAAAACAGGGTCTCCCTGTAGCCCCAGCTTGCCTGGAACTTGCTATGGAGACTGGACTGGCCTTGAACTCACAGAGATCCACCTGCCTCTGCCTCCCAAGTGCTGGGATTAAAGGTCTGCGCCACCACACCCAACTAATAAAAATTTTTTTAATTGGAAAAAAAATAATAAAGCTCAAGTAAAACCTGTTCATTTAGAATGAAGATAAATATTTGGGTCCACAGCAGTCTAGGCATATAAATCCCTGTGACAGATGACCACATAGTAGGAGGGAGCTTGGCTAGAGAAAAGGACAAAGACTAAACCTTGAAGTTGTATGTTCTTCTGATTCTAGTAGAAGAGAATTCAGTAAGGTAGGAGGAAAGTACAGCATCGGAAAAGATAAGGGAATTTATTTTATGTATTTATTTTATGAGACAGGGTTTTACTATGTAGCCCTAGCTGGCCTCAGACTCAGAGATCTGTCTGTATCTCCTTGAGTGCTGAGATTTTAGGCATGTGCCACCACACCTCACTCTTTTTTTTTTTAACACATTTGATTCTTACAGGAAATTCTGTGCCTTGAAGTTTTCACTTAATACACCTGGGAGACTATATCAGTACTGGAAGAGAGTCCCTCCCTTTATTTTCTATTTATTATTTTTATTTTATGTGTATGAGTGTATTGCCTGCATGTGTATAAGTGCACCTGTGTCCTGCAATAATACCCTCGGAGGTCAGAAGAAGACATCAGATCCCCTGGAACTGGAATAAAACAGATGGTTATTAGCCACCGTGTGGGTTCTGGGAATCGAATCCAGGTCTTCTGCAAGAGCAGTCAGTACTCTTAAATGCTGAGCCATCTTTCCAGTCCCCATCCCCTCCCCCCATTCTTATGTTTGCACAGTATCCACTGTGCAGTGTCTGTCGTAATTTATGTATTCTGTTCCCTATTGGTGGATACTGGTACATTGAAAAAAACATACATATACAAGTTATAAATTTTGTTTTTTGTTTTCTTTTTTACTTTATGCATGTGTGTCTGTCACATGTATAGTGGTACCATGGGAATCCACAAGAGGACATCAACTCTCTTGGAACAGGAGTTACAGGCAGTTATAAACAGCCTGATGTGAGTGCTGGGAACTGAACTCTGGAAGAGCAGGCAGCATTTTTAACCACTGAGCCATTTCTCCAGGACCCCCACCCCCCCCGTACGTGTGTGTGTGTGTGTGTGTGTGTAAGTAACTGAACCTGGAGTCTGCAAGCCCCAGCAGTCCTCCTGTACTCACCCTTACAGCACTAGAGTTACAGGCCTGTGGTCATGACCAGCTTTTAGCATGGGTCCTGGAGATTCAAACTCAGTTCCTCATGCTTATGCAGCAAGTGCTCTTACCCACTGAGCCATTTCCCCAGCTCCACACATGGGTTTTTATATACTTGTTAATTACTACTAGGAAGGATAATAATTTTCAAGTGGACACTCATTCTGGTCCCTGCCTGGCTCTTCAGACATACGAGAACTAATTGAGGTGAATGATGTGATGGAGGATGATTCTCTACGGTTTGGTCCCAATGGAGGATTGGTATTCTGCATGGAGTACTTTGCCAATAATTTTGACTGGCTAGAGAACTGTCTCGGCCATGTAGAGGACGACTACATCCTTTTTGACTGTCCCGGTAAGTCAGTGACATGAAATGTGTTGTCTTCCCTGAAGTTGTGATAGTTGTGTTCGCCATGGGAGATAGTTGTATTTATAGTTCTGAACTACTGCACTGAGATTCAGTTTATTCATTGAGTTTGTCGAGTGTTTACTTTTTGCATTGAGAATGATCTAGTGAACAAGGGAACTGGGGTTACTGCCATGGAATTACAGCCTAGTGACAAGCAAGAGCATATAAATGAAGTCACCTTATGACAGGTGACTCACAGAAGTAACACAGACTGTCCTACAGCAGAGAGGTTCAGGGGGCTTCTAATGAATTGGCCTTTAAGCTAGGCTACAGGATGAAAGTGAGACAGTTGTATAGGCAGAGGGCAAAGAGGTCGGAGTATCTGGGACACAGCGAACAAAGGTGTCATGAGGTGAGACTGGTAAGGTAGGTAATCTCACACAGCTTCTCATGGCAAATTGTGAACTTCAGACTGGAGCTGAACTCAGCTTTGTTCATTTGTGGCCCTCATTTGTTTTTTGTTTTTTAGGTGTTTTGATATTTTTTATTTGTTTGTTTATTTTTCATTAAACATACATAACCCTCTGAAAAGTATATATCATAGATGTAAGGCTTGGTGTATATTCCCGGATAGATCACCCCTTTGTGCTCGGGTTTTTGTTTTTCTGTACTGGGGATGGAACCCAAGGCTAGTTTGTATCAAACAAGCACTCTGCCACTGGGCTGCTTCCCTAGCCCTAGCATTGGCAAAAGCTAAAGTATGAAAAACTTCATTTTCTCCATGAAATGTGATAATCTGCTTTTCCCAAGGAGGCAGCACCTTAGGCTTTATGGTTGTTTTGAGAGGCTGTACCACCCCTTAAAAATTGAGTGGAAAAACAAAACAAAAACAAAAAAACCTGAATACACAGGTTTGGGGTATAGCTTAGTCATAGAGCACTTGCTTAGCACACCCAAGGCCATGGTTAATCCCAACATCACAAACAAAAAAGCAAAACACCTGAATATATTACTAGAAATTGACTCTTCCCCTTCCCCCACCCCCAGTACTGGGGATTAAACCTAGGGCGTCATACATGCTAGGCAAGCATCCTACCACTACACAACCCCCCTTTAATCCATGGGAGCAACCTGTGTTCTCTGTGTAATGACGTACTGTTCTCGTGGTGTTCTTCCCATAGGTCAGATTGAATTGTACACTCATCTGCCTGTGATGAAACAGCTGGTTCAGCAGCTCGAACAGTGGGAGTTCCGAGTCTGTGGAGTTTTTCTTGTTGATTCTCAGTTCATGGTGGAATCATTCAAGGTCTGAGGATTAACTAAAAAGTAGACTTGGGGAACTGGAGAGATGGCTCAGCAGTTAAGAGCACTGACTACTCTTGCAGAGGACCTGGGTTGGAGTCCCAGCACCCACATGGAGGCTAACAATCATCCATAACCCCAGTCCCAGGGGATCAGGTGCCCTCTTCTGACCTCCATGGGCATTGCATGACATGGGTGCACTTACACACATGCAAGCAATACACTCATACACATAAAATAAAAATAATAAATAAGGGGCTGGAGAGATGGCTCAGTGGTTAAGAGCACTGACTGCTCTTGCAGAGGACCCAGGTTTAATTCCCAGCACCCCCATGGTGGCTACAAACCGTCCTTAACTCCAGTTCCAGGGGAATCTGAAGCCCTCTTCTGACCTCTGTGGCGTTGCACGACACGGGTGCACTCACATACATGTAGGCAATACACTCACACATATAAAATAAAAATAATGAATAAAATTTAAAAAAATATTTAAAAAATAGATTTGGGGAACTGCTTATGAAATAAAAATTGAGACAAATAGGTGTTATATAAAGTAGTGTATTTTTAAAAAACTAGCTGGGCATGGTGGTTCATGCCTATAATCCCAACACTCAGGAGGTTGGGGTAGGAGGGTTTCTGTTAGTCCAAGGCTAGCTAGGGCTACATGTCTCAAAAAAATCAATTTTTAATTTTCTAAGGTTAAGGACTTTTTGTCTAGTTTAGAAACTATCTAAATCAGTTTTACTTCTCATTAGTAGCTCTTCAAGAGTTTGAATTTGAGAAAGGAGGCTAACAATGCTATTTAAATTGAGAAATGTGATCACTGTAGATTTATTGATTGACTGATTTGGGACAGAATCTTGCTATGTAGCAAAGGCTGGCCTAGAACTCTATCCTCCTGTCTTAGCTGGGAATAAAGATATGCCACACCAATCTGGTCACTGTAGATGGAGTCTCATTTTTACCTTTGGAGTCAAGGGTCAGCCATCTGATTAGCACATGTCTTTCTGTAAGATTGGCATTCTTTCATTTGGGCCAGTTTTCCTCCAGTGAATTGGGAGAACCATATTGGCAGCAGCTGGCTCATCTTCCCTGTTCTGATTTCTCCTTCAGTTTATTTCTGGCATCTTGGCAGCCCTGAGCACCATGATATCTCTAGAAATCCCGCAAGTTAACATCATGACGAAGATGGATCTGCTGAGTAAGAAAGCTAAGAAGGAAATTGAGAAGTGAGTTCACTGATCTTGTGTTCCTGGCAGAGCTATGGAGATGAGTTCCCTGTGTCACTGAGACGTAAGGCTCTCTGAGACTAGTTTCCCACTTATTTTTAAAGGTTTCTAGATCCAGATATGTACTCTTTGTTAGAAGATTCAACAAGTGACTTAAGAAGCAAAAAATTCAAGAAGTTGACTAAAGCTCTATGTGGACTGGTAAGCTTTAGAAATGTAGTTTTTTGGGTCTTCTCTAAATGACTTGGTCAAGTGTTTGTGCACATCCAACTAAGTTAGTGGCTGTTGTATGGGCAGTATAATCCAACTGTATTTCCTGCAAAAGGGGATGGGGTGGGCTGGAGAAACGGCTCAGTGATTAAAGTACTTGCCAATCTTGCAGAGGATCTGACACCCACTATGCCCTCTATGAGCACCCACACACATAAATAAAATTTAAAAAATAAAAATAAAAAGAAGGTAGTACAGTCTTAACACATCTGTTAGTTTTAGCCTTTCAGATAGCTCAAAACTGTTTGTGCCTTTATGACACTCTGCTGGGTGTGAAATTGAGGTAAATACCCATGAACCAGCTTCTGGTTAAGTAGGAAGCCAAGATGTGTAGGAGCTGGTCAGAGGTGGGAAGGTCAGTCACGATCTGCTGCTCCTCTGTCTCTGCCTATCCCTTTCCCTCTCCTAACCCAGCATACTAATTTGGTTTGGGTATTTTTGGGTTTTTTTTTTGTTGTTGTTTTGTTTTGTTTTGTTTTGAGACAGGATCTTTCTGTAGCCCTAGCTGTCCTGGAACTCTCTATGTAGACCAGGCTGGCCTTGAACTCACAGAGATTCGCCTGCCTCTGCCTCCTGAGTACTGGGACTAAAGGCATGTGCCACCAAGCCTGGCGTTAATTGGTTTGTTTTTATTTTACATTTATTTGTGTACATGTGTGCACAAACACACATGTGCAGGCATGTGTGCCAAGGCATGCATGTGGAGGTCAAACAGCCTGTGAGAGTCGGTGCTCTCCTTCTATGTGGGCTCTGGGATTGAACTTAGGTCATCAGGCTTGGTGGCAAGCACCCTTATCCACTGAGTCATCCGACTAGCCCAGCTCACATCATAAGAAACACAAATGATTATAAAACTCAGCCTTCGGGAGGCAGAAGCAGGCAGATCTCTGAGTTCTAGGCCAGCCTCGTCTATTAGCAAGTTCCAAGCTAGCCAGAGCCACATAGTGAGACCCTGTCTCAAACTAATAAACCAACCTCAAACCCAAGATGAAAATAATAGATGTTGCACAATCTTAGAATGAACCTTTCTTGAAATCCTCAATTTGTAGATTGATGACTACAGCATGGTTCGATTTTTACCTTATGATCAGTCAGATGAAGAAAGCATGAACATTGTATTACAGCACATTGATTTTGCCATTCAGTATGGAGAAGACTTGGAATTTAAGGAACCAAAGGTAATTTCTGATTTGGGGTGCTTCTTGGCTTTGGAGAAAAATGGTAACCAGCACTTACTGGCCTCCTGGTTAATCTCAGCACCACCTTATTTTGTCTTGGTGTGGCTGTTATCTGGGCTTTCCTACCTTGTCCCCAAAACTGACACTTGTGTTTAACAGGTGGGTTTGGCTTCACTCTTACCTTTTTTTGAGGCAGTATTAAGTTTCTGCACTGGGAACTTAAGGATATATACAGAAGGGGTAGAATCTGTTTGGACTTAAGTGGCTTTTACACGCGTCACTGAGGAGACTCAGGATAGCTGTCAGAGCACAGTCAGAGGTCATTGACTGAGGATCATCGTGAATGTGGTTTAAATGACAACACTTCGCATGAGTTATAAGCAAGTCAGTTTACATCTGGAACAGTGCTGTCAGTCTTAGATGCTCTTATCATTAATGATCACATATGAGCAGTACCCAGAGCTAGCCCTGGATACTTGTTCCATATAGAGCCTTACCTGAACAGTATGTAGGCACACACTAGGCTGAGAGGAATGAGTGCATTTTCTATTTCCTTTGTGTCAGGAACATGAAGATGAATCTTCCTCCATGTTCGATGAATATTTTCAAGAACGCCAGAATAAGTGAAGAGCTTACTGCAAAGTGACTGTGTATGAAGCATGCAGCCACATCAGCAGAGCAGTCTCCTGAAGGATGTGATGTAGGAAGCTACTTATTTTAATGAGAAGAATACCCAGCTCTTTGCCTAGAATATGCCTGAATTAAGTTCTGGGTTATTCTGAAACTGCTGCTCTTTCAAGTGGGATATTTTATTCTGACAGCATCATTTTGGATTTTAAAACTCAAAGTTGGAATCAATGCACAAAGATTTGTATATAATATAAATTAACTGTACTGTACAGTTATGGCCAGTCTAACTTTATTTTTATAGTTGGGTTTTTGTTTTTGAGGGGATTTGGTTTTGGTTTGTTTGTTTTTGGAGAGGCTTAAGTTTTTGTGATGAAATATATATCTACGTCCAAATGAAAACAATATGGAAGAATATACATAAATCTTATTTTCCTATTATTTGTATAATTATGATTAAAACTTTTGAGATATATATGTATTATTAGAAACAGAAAGTCCATATCTTTCATTACTCTCTTGTTTTCCAGGCAGAATTTGAAAAACAAATTCCAGGAGGATTGGGACTAGGAAGACCCTGTTTGTAAAAAATAAAATCCCTTCTGTTCTGGATTAAGAAATGAAAAGAGAGAGAGAGAGGTGGGGGAGGAAGGAAGGAAGAAAAAAAAATCCAGAAAACTCTCAAATGGGTTCATTTCCCCAAGTGTCAAAATGTAGGCAGAGTTTGTTTAGAAATCTAGTTTAAATCTATGTAGATATAATCACTGATGCTCCTAATCCCAGCACTCAGGAAGCAGAGGTAGAAGTCCCATGAGTTAAAGCCAGTCTGGGTTACATAGTGAGACCTGGTCTCAAAAATTAAATACATAAATAATTTTGGTTTGTAGTCTCTGAACATTTAAAAGTTTAGATAGTCCTTGAATAGTACATACTCAAAAACAAAAGAAAGAATTTTCTTTTTCTTACTGCTACATCGAATTATGTTCAGGATTTCAGTTTGTGGATGTGGGGTGTGTGCAGGCTGTGGGGAGTGGCTAGTCAGTAGATACTTCTAGCACCCCTACACATCAGGCTGTCAAAGCAAGGCTGTCTTACTGGGTATTGCTAGGCATTGCATTATGAAACATTTTACATAATCCCTTTCATTTAATCCCTGAAACAGGCTTAAGGCTTCACTGGTTATTTGGTGACCAATCTGTCAGCTAACATTAAGTAAGCTCTCAGAGAAATCATTTTATTCAGGTTACATTTTATTACTTTGGCTTAAAGGAACAAGTCTCCCTAACAGAGTCAAATTTGATGTATTTTCATTAAAGAAGGCAATTGAGGAGCCTAAGGTATCTCTGGTAGCTTGTACCTGGATGCCCAGGCTCTGGAATTGGGTGTCTGTTGTGGACTGACAGAGCTGCTCTCACAGGACCAGTCTGGGGAGACCTCCATAATAGGAAAAGACATACCAGACTCTTGTTGAAAGAGTAGGAATGCAGAGAAAGAAACATGATGAGCATTCAATGGTGACAGTTCAAGATTACAGCTAAGGAGGTTTATCTGCCCTTTATTCCCATGGTGGTCCCTGTCTGTCTCACCATGACAGGAAAAAGGGAGCCAGAAACACCTCAAATAGGCACCAGAAAATCAGATACCTGTAATGCCAGCATGCAGGAAGTGGATTTAGAAGAATCATAAATTCAAGGTAATCCTTGAGTACATAGCTAGTTTGAGGTCAGCCTGGGCTACACGAACTCATAGTCTCAAAAAAACAAGAAAAAGGGCCAGAGAGGTGGTTCAATGGGTAAGGGCTCATGTCAACAAGCCTGATGAATTGCGTCAAAATCCCCAGAATTCACAAGGTTTCCGGAAAGAGAATGGCCTGTGGGAATCAGTGTTTTTGTTTTTTTTGTTGTTGTTGTTGTTGTTTTATCTTTTTGAGGCAGAGTCTCCCTGTAGTCCCAGATGTCCTGGAACTCACTATGTAGACCAGGCTGGCCTCGAACTCACAGTTTTTTGTTTTTTAAATATCTAAGCGGGAAGGCTAAGGTAGGGGACTGAGCGGTGTTGGATTTAAAACTGGCCAGAGGATGCTTTGCCAAGAAGGTGACCTCAGGGAACACCGGAGATGGGTTAACTACTGGAAGGGGCTTCTAATTCCAAACCATTCTTTTTCTATGCACGTTTTACGCATGCGCCAAATCTCTGGGCCCTTCACGCGTGCTCTGGCGCTCCTTGGCGTTTCTTGTGATTAAGCGCAGGCGCGGACAGCCAGGCCGGAAATGCGACTCGACTCGCTGACCTCTTCCGGCTTACTTCCGCCCACTCCACCCTGGCTCACAGGTCGGAAACGCTGTTGCTTCGGGTTGAAACCGGAACGCTGCCAGGATGCCGGTAAGGCTTCGAGCCCCGCGTGCAGGGAGGCGGCGGGAAGCTAAGGAGAGGCGGAAGGGCCAGCGCTGGAAGGCCGGAGCCGGGGGACGGCCTGCGGCGTGGGAGACCGCCGCCCTGCCTCCCAGTCCTCCGGACACTCTTCCTCCAGCCCCGGCCCTGCTCTCCCGGCCTGCCTCTTCCTCCAGCCCTGGCTGTGCTCTCCAACCCCGGCCCTGCTCTCCCGGCCTGCCTCTTCCTCCAGCCCCGGCTGTGCTCTCCCGGCCTGCCTCTTCCTCCAGCCCCGGCTGTGCTCTCTAGCCCCGGCCTGGCTCTTCCTCCAGCCGGGGCTCTGCTCTCCGGCCCCTGCTCTTCCTCCAACCCGGGCACCTTTTCTTCAGCTCTTGCTCTTTCCTCTAGTCCCGGCCCTACTATCCAACCTGGCTCTTTCCTCCAGCTCCCGTCTCTTTTCTCGCCCCACTGGTCACCAACCGCCAAGCAAGCAGGGTTTCCAAAGCCTCCGCGAAGCGAAGAGCGATGCATTTTTAATTTTTCGTTTTTGGTTTTGAATCTAAGGTCCAGCTTCTCTTTTTTTCTTTTTTCTTTTTTTTTTTCCACCCTATCACTTCCACTTCCTCTTCCGCCCCAGGGGCGGGTCCGCCTGCTTCTTGTCACCTGTCAGACTCAAGTCCTCCCTGCTCCCCACCCCCGTCAACGCTAGTTGCCAGGTGTTTCCTTTTCCGTGTGCATCCTAGTGGGAGTAAAAATTGATGATGGTGCGATAGTTCTAAACAGTCTCCGCTCCATTTTTCAGATTAGTAAAGGAAGTGGTTCAGTAACATACACATTCATCATTACTGAGCCGCCCCCCCCCTTAGTTTCCAGCAGAAACTAAGGTCTGTGCTTAAGGAGACTGCATTATAATTAGGTAGACAAAATTAGGAAATAGTTTCAGATTGTTACAGATGGTATAGAGGAAATAGATGGATAATAGTGGCACTTGTTGGTCATCCCAGCACTTGGGAGGCAGAGGCAGGAGAATTCCAAGTGTGAGGTCAGCTTGTACTATATAAGGGAAAGGCTGTCTCCAAAAAGGGGGAAAAAATAAAGAGGCTTGGGAGATTCCTCAGTGGGTAAAGTGCTTCCTGTGCAAGGGCACAGCAGCCTGTGTCTCTAACCCCAGCCCTGAGGAGGCAGAGATAGGCAGATCCTGGGTGTTCATTGACTAGACATTCTAGCCAAGTTAGCAAGCTTCAGATTCAGTTAGAGATCTTGTGACATAAAATAAGGTGGTAGTAGCTGGGGAGAGGGTTCAGTGGGTAAAGTGCTTAGTGTACTAGCATGAGGACCAGTGATACATCCCCAGTATCCACACAAGAAGTGGGGGAGGCAGGCTACATTTGTGATTACCAGCATTTGGGAAATGTAGGGGCTCCTTGGCCAACCAGCCTAGCGACTTGGTGAGCTCCAGGTTCAGGGAGAGACCTTATCTCAGAATAAGGTGGGGCAGCAGTTAAGGAAGACATCTGGTATCAACTTCTGTTCTCTACACACACACAAATACACGTACATGTACACATACATAACCACACACACAAAAGATGGAAAACAATTGAAGAACACACCCAGATTTGACCTCTGGCCTTCATGCATGTATACATACACAGACACACACACAGGAAAAAAAAATTCCTTGTGAAGGAGACTGCTGTAAATAAGGTATACTTGTATTAAAAAGGAGCAAGCCATAGTTCCATCTATGTGTATATGTACTGGGAATTGAACCCAGGGCCTCATGTGTGCTGCACAGATGCTCCACCACTGAGCTATATCCCTACCTCCTTTTTCCTTTTTATTTTGAGAGTCTCACTGAAGTTGATCAGACTGGCCTTGAAATTGTGATCCTTCTACCTCCCAAGTAGCTGAGATTACAGGCCTGCATCACCATGTTCAGCTTAGATGTTTAAAGAATTTTAAAGTTGACACCTCAGGCTGGAGAGATGGCTCAGTGGTTAAGAGCACTGACTGCTCTTGCAGAGGACCCAGGTTCGATTCCCAGCAACCACATGGCGGCTAGAAAGTATCTGCAACTCCAGCTCCAGGGGATCTGATGCCTTCTTCTGACCTCTGTGGGCATTGCACACTTACATACATGCAGGCAAAACACT
>NW_008343207.1:4193605-4326636 GCF_000622305.1 Nannospalax galili | reverse complement strand
TTGTGGTTTGTGGTTTTATAAATTATAATATCAGGAGCTAAAGAAATTAAGAGCACTTGCTGTTCTTTCAGAGCACTACAATTTGGTTCTCAGCACCCACATTGGGCAGTTTACAACTAACTACCTGTGCTCCAAAGGCCAAAGGATCTGAAACCTCATCTTCTGACCTCCTAGAGCACCTACACACGTGTACACACACACACACACACCACACACACACACACACAGTCCTAGCTGCAGGCCTGTAGTCCTAGCACTTGGGAGGCAGAGGTAAGCATATCTGTGAGTTCAAGGCCAGCCTGGTCTACATAGCGAGTTCCAGGCCAGCTGGGGCTGCAGGGAGACCCTGTCTCAAAAACGCCAAAAAAAAACCCCAAAAAAACCCAAAACTAATGATTGGGTCCTGACTAGCAAGAGGGTGGGTACCCTGATTTATTTGGTCTTAGACTGCTTCTGTAGTAGAAATGTTCCCACTAACTACATTTATGACATGGAACATAGAATATGAGGAACTACACAGTCAAATCCCATTATACAGTATTTCTAGCCTAAGGATATAAGCACTAAAGAACTGGGCGGAGGAGATAACTCTATTGGTAAAGTACTTGCCACTCAAGCATGAGAACTTGAATTCAGTTCCCAGAACCCATGTAAAAAACTAGTGTAATGGCATGTGCCTATAATCCCAGTGCTGGGAGGCAGAGATGGGAGCATCTCTGGGGCTTACTAGCCAGCCAGTCTAGCCAATTGGTGAACCTCAAATACAAAAGTAGGGAATGATTAAGACACCTGATGCTGACCTCTGACCTGTACATACAAACATGCTTGCTTATCCATGAACATGCAGCAAAAATAAAAGGGGAAAAAAAAAAGGGAATCTTAATAAGCGTAGACAGCCAGGCGTGGTGGTGCACACCTGTAGTCCCAGCACTTCAGAGGCAGAGGCAGGCGGATCTCTGTGAGTTCAAAGGCAGCCTGGTCTACATAGTTCCAGGACAGCTGGGGCTACAGGGAGAACCTGCTTCAAAAAGACCAAAAAAAAAAGCATAGACTATAGTAAAATGCATTTTTTATTTATTTATTTTTGTCTTTTTGAGACAGGGTCTCCCTGTAGCTCCAGCTGGCCTGGAATTCACTATGTAGACCAGGCTGGCCTTGAACTGACAAGAGATCCACCTGCCTCTGCCTCCCAAGTGCTGGGATTAAAGGCATGCCCCACCACGCCCGGCTTTAAATATATAATTTAATTATAGGTTTATATAATTTAGTTTTAGGGAATGTCTGTGCTTAATGACCAGCTTGCAGAATGTCTCAAAATTTACCTGTTGGTCTTCTTGAGACAGTGAGAGCTAGCTCCACATCATTGCTGTCGACCCTTCTCCCCAGTCTTGGAGTTAATCTTGAGCAAGTTACTCTTTCTTTGGAAGAACAGACTTGTCTCTTCTTTGCATTTATTTTCTTTCTATTCCTGTATTCTTCCCTGGATTGCCACCACAGGCCTACCACTCTACTCTCATGGACCCAGATACCAAACTCATTGGAAACATAGCACTGTTGCCCATCAGAAGTCAGTTCAAAGGACCCGCTCCTCGAGAAAGTAAGTCTTCAACTGTTCTTCTCCAGCTTGGGTACAAGATGTCTGACAGACTGACACTTTCTTTTTTAAAAATATTTATTATTGGGGTTGGAGAGATGGCTCAGCGGTTAAGAGCACTGACTGCTCTTGCAGAGGACCCGGGTTTGATTCCCAGCACCCACGTGGCAGCTACGAACCATCCTTAACTCCAGTTCCAGGGGAATCCAAAGCCCTCTTCTGACCTCCACAGCATTGTACAACACAGGTGCACTCACATACATGCAGACAATACACTCATACACATAAGATAAAAATAATAAATAAATAAAATAATAAAATATATTTTTTAATTTATTATTTTATGTGTATGAGTGTATTGCCTGGATGTGTATAAGTGCACCCATGTTGTGCAGTGTCCAAGGAGGTCAGAAGAGATTAGATCCCCTGGAACTGGAGTTATGAGCTGTTGTTAGCTGCCATGTGGGTACAGGGAATCAAACCTGGGTCCTCTGCAAGAGCAGTCAGTGCTCTTAACTGCTGAGCCATCTCTCCAACTCTAGCATCTGATGTTTTCAAATCAGGGAAATGCTTAACTCAGATTGCTTGTTCGCCTTCTGTTTGCTTGCTGCATGTTATATACTTTAAACATTTGAAGATCACAGTTACATGTTGTATTTCATAAGAAACTGTATTATCACATATAACTTCTCCAGGATGTTTTGTAAACCCCAGGGGATATATGGCTGGGGATGTGGCTACATTAGTATGATGCTTGCCTAGAATGTACAAGGCCCTGTTTCAATCCCCAGCATAGCATAAACCAGTTGTTTTGGCACATGCCTGTAATCCCAGTATTAGGGGTGTGGAGGCAGGGAGATTGGAAATTCAGAACCATCATCCTTAGCTATTTAGCAAATCCCAGGGTGTTCTGGGTTACTTGAAACCCTGTCTCAACCAAAAAGAAAAGAAAAGAAAGAGGAAATGTGCTTAATTCTGGCCACGATTGCCAGTTACTGTCAGTTATTTCAAATGAATCTAAAGCCGCTTCCTGTGTTAAATACAAAGTCCCCAGCCTTTCTCTGTCACCATGCTGGAAAAAACAAGCAACAGAAAGTATTACACCAGCATAGTGGTGTACTAGGGACACTGAGGCAGAAGGATGGCTTGAGTCTTGTGGTTCCGGGCCAAACTAAGCTCAGTTTGCAAAAAGAAAGAAAAGAAAAGTTAACCTTTTCCCATCTAAAGTTGTTACTTGGTCGACTAGTTTTCTTAAGATTTATTTTTATTTGTATGATTGTATGTATGTGTGTGTACCAACTCCCTGCCTCGTGCCCATGGAAGTCAGAAGAGGGCATCAGATCTCCTAGAACTGTAGTTACAGATGGTTGTAAGCTACCATGTAGGTGCTGGGAACTGACCCAGGTCCTCTGCAAAAGGAGTGAGTGCTATTAACCACCGAGTCATCTTAGCCTTCTTTGTCAACTTTTAAAAAATAATATTTTTGTTTATGTGTACATGTTTGTGTGTAAGGGCATGCATAGGCTACAGCACACATGTGGAAGTTATAGGATAAACAACTGAGCCATTTCCCTGGCCCCGTTATCAGTTTTATCTGCTGAGCTGTCTCCGTGGCCCCCTTTCAACTTTTTTAGAATTTTCTTTTTTCATAATGCCTCAGTATTAGATCATTTTTGGATATTTGAGAACAGGATCTCATTCTAAAGCCCTGATAGGCCTGGAAGGCTAACCAGGTGAGCCTCAAATTTGAGGTTATCCTCCTATCTCTGCCTCCTAAATGCTGAGATTATGGGTATGTACTGCACCTGGCCTCAAAGTACTCCAGTGTGCTTTGTAATGTTGCTCATTTCTAATTCTTTTTTTTTCTGAATTTTCTTTGCTTTCTTAGGAAGTTTGTTTTGTTTTGTTTTTTGAGACAGGGACTCACTATGTAGCCCTGGCTGGCCTGACCTCACTATGTAGACCAGGCTGGCCTAGAACTAACAGAGATCTACCTGCCGCACACACTCCCCCTCCCCTGGCTTTGTTTGTTTTAGTTTTTGTATTTTAGATTCTTGGTTTGTCTAGTGTTTTGTTTTGTTTTGTTTTGTTTTTGGTCATTTTTGAGATAGGGTCTCCCTGTAGTCCCAGCTGTCCTGGAACTCACTATGTAGACCAGGCTGGCCTTGAATTCATAGAGATCCACCCGCCTCAGCCTCCCGAGCGCTGGGATTAAAGGCATGCGCCACCACGCTCGGCTTGTTTTGTTTATTAAATTTTTATTTATTATTTTTATTTTATGTGTATGCCTGTATTGCCTGCATGTAGGTAATTGCACCCGTGTCATGCAATGCCCTTGGAGGACAGAAGAGGCCATCGGATCTCCTGGAACTGGAGTTACGGACAGTTGTTAGCTGCCATGTGGGTGCTGGGATTTGAACCCGGGTCTTCTGCAAGAACAACCAGTGTTCTTATCTACCACAAGAAAAAGAAAAAAACTATGGCAGAGTTGAACCTAGAAAAAAGTTAACTTTCTATACTGTTTGTGACTCGTGTCCTTTTTCTTGCATTCTTCCCTTCCTCATTGCCTATATCACCCTCTGTTGGTCTTCTTTCTAGATTTTCTACTACACGCACACCTTTACCTGATTACATCTTAGATATATACATACATACGTTATGGGCTAGGATCCACATATGAAGGAGAACATAAAGTTTCTTTTCTTTCTGATTTTGGGCCACCTCGCTTAATATAGTTTTCAAGTCCATCCATTTTTCTGCAGATTTCATGATTTTACTTTTCTTTAAAGCTGAATGTTTCCATTTTGTATATGACCACATTCATTCATCTGTTGATGGACATCTGGGTTGGTTCCATTTCCTTGCTATCATAAATAGATAACAATGAAAATGGATGTGCAGATAATCTCTGTGGTAGGATATGGCATCCTTTGGAGTGAAATAGCTGGGTTATGGGGTAGTTCTGTTTTTAATTCTTTGAGGAACCTCCAAACTGATTTCCAATATGGCTGCATTAGTTTACAGTCCCACCAACAGTGAATAAGGTTCCTCTTTCCCCACATTATCTCATATTTGCTATCAGATTTCTTGATGATAGCCATTCTGACTCAAGAGAGGTGATATCTCAGAGTAGTTGGAATTTGTATTTCCCTGATGATTCAAATAGTTATTAGCCATTTATGTTTCTGGTTTTGGAAGTATCTGTTCATTTCATTCATCATTTGTTGACTGGCAGTTTTGTTTCCTTGGCATTTAGTTTCTGTAGTTCTTTGTAAAGTATCTTGCTTTTTTAAAATAAGTATTTTATTATTTTAATTTTACGTGTATGAGTGTATTGCCTGCATGTGTGTAAGTGCAATGCCCGCAGAGGTCAGAAGAGATCATTGGATTCCCCTGGAACTGGAGTTATAGACAGTTGTTAACCACCATGTAGGTGCTAGGAATTGAACCTTGGTCCTCTACAAGAGTAGCCAGTGCTCTTAACCACTGAGCCTTCTCTCCATCCCTGTATTTTGCTTTTTTGAGATAAGGTCTCAGCTATTTTTTCCAGTCTGGTTTCGGCATCCTGGGCCTCAGTCTGCAGAATTGAGGAGCTACAGGCATGCACCTTATTTAATTTTAGTGGCAATATTGAACCCAGGGCCTTGTGCATGCTAAGCACCCATGCTATCACCAAGCTGCACTTCAGATCCCCTGCACTCTGCTTTCTGAAAGTCTTTACTCTTCTGAAAGCCCTCTTCTTTTTCAGACACTGAAACTCTTCTGAGATGTTTGGAGATGTTCTGCCAACAGTGTGATTTGTATTGTATTAGATGTGGTGTCCCTGCACCCTGAAAGGGTCTGGACTGAGTTCTAGTCTTGGTTTCCAAGACCACAGTTACAGTTCCCAACTGTGTGCTGATCACATTTCCATAGCTAGCTCTGCTAGCCACTTGACCTGACCTCCTCTTAATTTAATTTTGTTTTCAACACTAGTTGAAAAATAAGTAAATGTAATAGATTTAGTGAATCACCACAGTTTTTACTTGATTTTGAAAAAAAAAAGGGGAACAGATGGAAAAAGACTTAAAAAGAAGAATGCAAAAGAATTTCAGGGAAAAAAAAAAAGAATGTTGGAGCAGATTGCTTGAGAAGAATACCTTTTCACATTATATCAGAAGATGCAACTAGCCAAGAATGGAAAAAATCAAGGAGGAAATGAGACCCCAAGAAACCATAAATATGAGGGGTAACTTTGTTCCTCTTCCTAGAGGGACTAGAGCGACCGAGCTGAATACCTTAATTAATCAGATTAATTCTGGGGCCAGGGGTATAACCCAGTGATAAAGCCTGTTTGTAGCATATGTGAAGCCCTGGGTTTGAACCTCAGCTGCATAAAAAAAAAATTTTTTTTAATAGTCTTTATTCAGATTTAATGGAGAGGAAATAATGCACTCTAGAGTTAGGATGCTGTTCACATCCTCTAGCAGGACATAGGGATGGAGGTACTGAAGTGTCAGGGCTGCTCTGCATCACCACTGTGTGAAAGCAGTGGTGATCACAGATCACAAAGAAATAAGTCTCAGTGTTGCTGCAGCCAGCTGATGGACATCAAATTCTAAGATTCAGACCTTCCCAAATAAAAAAAGAACACAGAATTGCCAAAGAAATTGAGTAATGAGATACTTCTGTTACAGCAGAGCTTCTGGCTTTTCTCAGTCTGTGACCACTTAGAACAGCTTGTACCAAATTTAAGTCAGTTTTCACAAAGAGAAAGATATCTGGACCCCAGGTGTTCTTATATAATCTGAGGTTTTCTTCTCTGAAACTACAGTATGTAGATTCAAATAAAATTATATTGAATACTTTTTTTGAGACAGGGTCTCATTATGTAGTACTGGCTAGCCTCTAGAATGTTAGAATTAAAGGCATGTACCACCACACCTGGTACCTATAATAGTTTTTGAAGCTGTCCTGGAACTCACTATGTAGACCAGGCTGCCCTTGAACTCATAGAGATCTGCCTGTCTCTGCCTTCAGAGTGCTGGGGTTAAAGGCGTGCACCACCATGCCCAGCTAGTATCCTCATTTTATTTTATCCAACTCCAGAATCTCTTCATAATTGAGCTGGGAGAGTTTTCTTTCTAGTTTTTGGTTGCCTTTGGTTGATGTTCTCTGCCTTCCTCCCTTTCTCTTATTTCCTGATTAGCAAAAGATACAGATATTGTGGATGAAGCCATCTATTACTTCAAGGCCAATGTCTTCTTCAAAAACTACGAAATCAAGGTAAGTTCCAGAACTTACGATACTTAATTTTCTGATGGGGATAAAGTCTACCTTGCAGTTAGGGTTGCAATGAGGAGTGAAAATAATGAAATGTGATTGTGATTTTTGAATTTGAGAACAAGGCTTACTATGAAACTCTTCATTGGTTTTTCTTTCCCCTCCAAAATCTTTTTTTTTGTGTGTGTGTTTTTGAGACAGCGTCTCCCTGTAGCCCCAGCTGGCCTAGAACTCACTATGTAGACCAGGCTGGCCAGAGCTCCGCCTACCTCTGCTTCCCAAGTGCTGGGAGTAAAGGCATGCGCCACCACGCCCAGCTCCCCTCCAAAATCTTAACCAGAAGCTGGCAGGCTCCAGCCTGAAGGCCAGATGAACCACTGCCTCTCATTGCAAACAAACTTGTATTGGAACCCAGCTATGCACATCTGTTTATATATTAAATCTATGGCTGCTTTCACACTGCAACAGCAATTGACCAGTTATAACAAAGACTGCATGGCCACAAGGCCTAAGAAACTTAACTCTCTGGCTTTGAGAGAGTTTGCCTCTGGTCTAAATGCATCTGTGTTTATTCAGCATTGATTAAGCACCCATTAAGTGGTTTCACTATGTAGCACTAGCTGGAACTTGTTAGGAAGACCATGTTGGCCTGGAACTTAGGGTAATCCTCCTGCCTCTGCTTCCCATTACTTTTTTTTTTTCGGTCTTTTTGAGACAGGGCCTCCCTATAGCTTCAGCTGGCCTGGAACTCACTATGTAGACCAGGCTAGCCTGGAACTCACAGCGATCTGCCTGCCTCTGCCTCCACATTGCTGGGATTAAAGGAGTGTTATGTGGTCCTAAAAGTAGGGACAAGCCAAAAGCGGTAGTGCACACCTGTAATCTCAGCACTTCAGAGAGAGAGGCAGGAGGACTGTCCAAGAATTAGAGGGCAGCCAGGGCTGCATAGCAAGACCCTATCTCAAAACAAAAAAAAAGGAAAAATGACTGTAAATCTGTAAAGTTGGACCTGTAGTATAGACACCTGTGGTCAATATCTATTGTCTTTAGGTTTTCCTTTCAGTTGGGTCCAGATGTTGGACTTAATGGAGTTCTTCCAGAACTTGTCACGTGGGAAATAACTGCTTCCTCTGTTTGAGTGCTTCGTGTTTCTGTTCTCAGCAGAAATCCTCAAGTGAAAGGGTTTTTGAAAATGAGCCAGCCATGTGATTGCCTCTGGGCTCTGTTCATTCCCCTTCCTACAGAGAGGGGCTATTGGCCGACTCCAGGAACTTAGGTGGTGCCAGGGGAGCAGAGCAGCCACACAGCTAAGGGTATAAACCAGCAGCTCCCTGAGGGCAGCTTGGGGAGACTGTATTAGTTTAGAGAGCACTGTCCTGTGAGGGTGGCCAGTCAGTAATCAGAAGACTGGTGCTCTGAATTTGTCCATCGCGTGTGGCCATTAGGTTTGATGAGGACTGCTTTTAAGTTTTCTTTTCTCTTGTAGAATGAAGCCGACAGGACCTTGATCTATATCACTCTCTACATTTCTGAGTGTCTAAAGAAACTCCAAAAGGTAATGAAACTTGGAACAGCACACATCAGGAAAACAAATACTGTTAAGTACCCCCCCTCCCAGCCACCTGGGCTGTTGAGACCTTAGAACAAGTAGACAGTGTTTCCTGTTCTCTCAACTCATAGTATAACTGACATGGAGAGATTGGTGATGTTTTAAGGCTTTTTTTTTTTTCAAGACAGAAATCTATTATCTGTCGGTGCCAGCCGGCCAAAACGGACAGTACCTGAAAGGGGGAGTGAGGATTGAAAGAAAGGAAAGGAGACAGAAAAGACGCTTGGGAGGGCTTACAGTGAATACTGCCAGCGATTTATTTCAGTTCTGCCTTTTTATACAGAAGAACTCAATTAGTTACAACTGCTGTATTTCCCCACCTGTATCTGAGGGTCAGGGAGCGGTCAGATCAAAGGCTTCCACTATTGTAGGTGTTGTGAGGCTCTCCATATAAACATATTCCTCCTAATAAGGCACAGCTGAATGATTAGCGGCTCCCGACAATTATCTTAGAACTAAAATTTATTATTTACTTCAAATATTAACACAGACAGCAGCGCACATAGGCAGCAGTACCCTCCTTCCTCCTAGGGATTCATAATACTTCTATATTGCATCAAAGTTGAAGATGCTTTTACATTTGTTCACATGCATCACTACTTCAGAATTTAATTGGTAAAAGATATTTTGGCATTTATGAAAAGAAATGTGTGGCTATCAGAAGTTTGGATTTTAGTATTTGTATTAACTATATTTCGCTCTAGTTGGTTTCTCTTCTAATTCTGTTTGGTTTTATTCCTTGGAAAAGTGTTTTGAGACGAGATCCACAAGGTTTACCAAATTTGCAAAAGCACCCCCGCCTAAAAAACCCACCATTATACACCACACTTAGCTACTTAAACTGAACAACTGAACAATTACAACTTGGATATTATTTTTCCTTATGAAATATGTTCCTTGTAGCTGGGCATGGTGGCGCATGCCTTTAATCCCAGCACTTGGGAGACAGAGGCAGGTGGATCTCTATGAGTTCAAGGTCAGCCTGGTCTACATAGTGCGTTCCAGGCCATTTGGGACTACATGGAAACCCTGTCTCAAAAAAGACCAAAAAAAATATATATGTTCTTTGTTTTTAGTGCAATTCCAAAAGCCAAGGTGAGAAAGAAATGTACACACTGGGAATCACGAACTTTCCCATTCCTGGAGAGCCCGGCTTTCCCCTCAATGCAATTTATGCCAAACCTGCAAACAAACAGGAAGATGGTAAGAACAGAACTGTGTGTGTCTGTGTCTGTGTGTGTGCCTGTGTCTGTATGTGTATGTGTCCCTCCCTCTGGCAATGATTTCTCCATCTCACTTTGGGTGTTGGTTTGGTTTGTTTGTTTGGGTTATTTCTGGGGCATGGTCTCACTCTATAGCTGGGGTTGGTCTTGAATTCATGATCCTCCTGCCTCAACCTCCCGAGTACTGGGATTTTAAGAGTCTACCACCATGCCCAGCTTCTCCATTTTACTCTCTATCCATTTCTTTTCTTGTCTTGATTGCTGTTTGTTTTGTATGTGTGTAGGGGAGCACAAGTGTGTGCAGGTATGAATGGACTTGTGCACATGGACACTTGTGTGCACATGCATGTGGAAGCCAGAGGTTGATGTTAGGTATCTTCCTTGATCATTCTCCACATTGTATATTGGGGCAGGCTCTCTCACTGAACCTGGAGCTCACCCATTCAAGCAAGCTAGCCAGCTTGCTCCAGGAATCCCATCTCTATCTCTTGAGCTAGGATCACAGGCCAGCCACCATATATACCCATCCAGCATTTATGTGGATGCTAGAGCTCTAAACTCTGGTCCTCAGGCTTAAGCAGTAAGCATTTTACCCACTGAGCCATCTACCCAGCCCTTTGATTGGTGTTCAGATTGACAGTGGGATCCTTAGGATACATGTTATCTTACTTTCATAAAAAAAAGTCTAACATATAATATGCAGAGACCTAAAAAATATTTAAGATTTTATTTTTATGTGTATGATTGTTTTGCCTATATGTATGTAAGTGTACCATGTGTGTGCCAGTGCTCTCAGAGGATAAAAAAGAGAGCATCTGATCTCCTGGAACCAGAGTTAAAGAGAGGTTTAAATGCCATGTGGGTGCTGGGAACTGAACCTAGGTCCTCCGGAAGAGCACTAAGTGCTCTTAACCACTGAGTCATCACATCAGCCCCTGCAGAGACTATTGAACCAACACTAACGTTATTAAGACCATTTTGGGCCAGCAAAATGGTTTAACAAGCACAGGTGCTTGTCATCAAGCCTGACAGCTTGAGTTTGATCACTGAGACCCGCATAGTGGAAGGAGAGAACCAATTCCCATAGTTGTTCTCTATTTCCACATCTCCATATGCACATCTCCAGTGCACACTTACACCCGGATGGATGGATGGATGGATGGATGGATGGATGGATGGATGGTTTTTTAAAAAAGAGAAAAAAACATTTGAACTATCCTTTTTCTTACTCTGTTTCAATGTATAAAAACATTGCAGGGGCTGGAGAGATGGCTCAGCAGTTAAGAGCACTGGCTGCTCTTGCAGAGGACCCAGGTTCTATTCCTAGCCACCCACATGGTGGCTGCAACCATCTACAATTCCAGCTCCTGGATATCTGACACCCTTTTCTGACCTCCGTGGGCATCGTACAACATGGGTGCACTTACATACATGCAGGAAATACACATAAAATAATAAGACAAAATAATAAAATATTTTTAAAAGTTAAAAAAAATTGCAATATCTAGACCAGCAGGCAACATATATTTTCATTCTTGCTTGCTTGCTTGACAGGGTAGCCCCAGCTGGCCTGAAACTCTCTATGTAGACCAGGCTGGCTTCAATCGCACAGAGTTCTCCCTCTGTCTCCCGAGTGCTGAGTGCTGGGACTAAAGGCGTGCACCACCACACCTAGTGCATATATTCTTACATAGTCTTTATGTGTTCTAGAAGTGATGCGAGCGTACCTCCAGCAGCTGAGGCAAGAGACTGGACTGAGACTTTGTGACAAAGTTTTTGACCCTCAGAACGATAAACCCAGCAAGGTAAGGTATTCCTCTTTGCCTGTTTAGTTAACACCTCATCTTTTTCCCTGTTGTACCTGTAAACACAAAAGTTTTACAAGAATACTTTTGATTTCTGCACCTCAGTGCTGCTTAACTTGGAGTATGTTCATAGGAGTTCACTGGATCACACTGAATAAAGAACTGCATCTCTTGAGCAGATTCTTGTTGCCTGCTCTTAACATCAGCTAAATACAAGGGCATTGAAACCCTGCTTTCAGGGTTTTGGGGTGAGATGTGTAGTTATCCCTTGGTAGCCACAGAATCAGTCTGTGTTGTGTACAAGTTCCACATGTAGAGTAGCATGAGGTTTGTATGTGACCCATGTGCATCCTTCCATGTGCTTTAAAGCACTTTCGGGTTACTTACAGTCCCTAAAACACTGTGAATGCCATGTAAGTAGGAGTTCTACTGCATTGGCCTCACTTAGGGAATAGTGACAAAGAACAAACTCCGTATGTGTTCAGGATAAGGGGGGAGGGGGGCTGAGGCAAAGTCTTCTGAGGCCCAGTCTGGCCTGGAGCATCTCCTACCTTGACTTCCCTATTTCTGGATTACAGGGTGTATGCTTCTGTGCCTGGCTCAGGCACCTTTTTTTCCTCCCAAGTATTTTCTTGGATGCAAGCCCTCACACATACGGAGGGCCAATTGAATTATATTTGCGTGCTTTACTGGGGTTTACCTTTGAGAAGTTTATAGTGTATGAGGTGGTAATCTAATATTAAATATTGTTATTATTTTATTAGTAGTACATAGACTGGAATTCTGACCTTTCTTTGAAATTGCATTGTGCCTGACCATCCATTCTGTCCTGTACCCCTTTGACAGTGGTGGACTTGCTTTGTGAAGAGACAGTTCATGAACAAGAGTCTTTCAGGACCTGGGCAGTGAAGGAAGCCTGAGCAGCACTGCTTGACAGCAGGATGTACACAGTCCTCTGCCTTTGTTTCATACAGTTCCCTATGGAAGAGAGAAGAGAGTGCTCCTTACTTGAAAAAACTCTTGATCAAGAATTCTAGTGGGGGGGTTGGAAGTAGGCTGTCAGGGTGATTTAAAATTCTGCAGTTTTAAGCTGGTACTTAATAAGTAATAAACTGTATTGTTCGTCTTAGTTATTGAATTAAAACTTTTTTTTGAGACAGGGTTTCCCTGCAGCCCCAGCTGGCCTGGAACTCACTATGTAGACCAGGCTGGCCTTAAACTCACAGAGATCCACGTGTCTCTACCTCCAGAGTGCTGGGATTAAAGGCATGTACCACCATGCCAGCTGAATTAAAACATTTTTGAGGGGCTGGAGAGATGCCTCAGCAGTTAAGAGCACTGGCTGTTCTTGCAGAGGTTCAATTCCCAGCACTCACATGGCGGCTAACAACCTCTGTAATTCCAGTTCAGTTCCAGAGGGATCTGATACCCTCTTCTGCCCTCTTTGGGCATTGCACACACCGGTGCACTTGTGTACATGAATGCAGGCAAAATACTCATACACATAAAATTAAAAATAAATTTTTAAAAGATTTTTCAGGTAGGGGCTGGAGAGATGGCTCAGTGGTTAATAGCTGTTCTTGCAGAAGACCCAGGTTCAATTCCCAGCACCCACATGGCAGATAACGACTGTCTATAACTCCAGTTCCAGGGCATCCAGATCCGACACCCTCTTCTGACCACCAAGGGCTTGCATGACATGGGTGCACCTACATACATGCAGGCAATACACACATATATATATAAAATAAAAATAATAAATATTTAAAAGGAATTTTCAGGAGCCTGGTGTGGTGGCACACGCCTGTAGTCCCAGCACTTGGGAGGCAGAGGCAAGTGGATCTCTGTGAGTTCAAGGCCAGCTTGGTCTATATAGTGAATACAGGGTGCCCCTGCTTCAAAAAGACCAAAAAAAAAAAATTTTTTTTTTTTTTCAGATAAACTTCACATACCATGGTATTTTTATGGGAGAAGATGTGGTGATGTATATATTTGGGGGAAGTGGAGTGTTTGTATTTTGAGGTTTTCGTTTTGTTTGTTTTAGATTTTATTCATTTATTTGTGTGTTTATATGTATGTATTCATGTATGTGCCCATGGAAGCCAGAAGAGGGTGATGGACCCCTGGAGCTGGAGTTAGAGGTGGTTGTGAGCCACCTGATGCTGGGAACTGAACCCAGAGCAACAAGTGTTCTTCACCCCTGAGTCATCTCTTTAGTCCCTGGTTTGTTTTGTTTTGGATTTTGGGGGGAGGTTTTTGTTTTTTTTTTTAATGTGCATTAGTGTATTACCTGCATGTGTCTAAGTGCACCCATGTCATACAGTGCCCAAGGAGATCAGAAGAGGGTGTTAGATTTCCTGCAACTGGAGTTACAGACAGTTGTTAGCCAATATATCGGTGCTGGGATTAGAACCCAGGTCCTCTGCAAGAGTAGCCAGTGCTCTTGACTTAAGCCTTCTCTCCAGCCTCCTGCTTTGTTTTTTGAGACAGCCTCACTATGTACAGTATGTAGTGTACAGGCTGTCCTCTAACTTACGGTGTGTCCCAAGCTGGTCTTGAACTAAAAAATCTTCCTGCCTTAACTCAAGCTCTAGTTCTGGAATTGCTGGTGTACTTTGTCATGCTCCATCATACTCTTTGAAGTAAGTGAACAACTTGGTGGTTTTCAGTATATACAGTTTTGCAACTATAACCATTATCTAATTCTAAAACATTTTCACCCAAAAAAATGTTCCTGCACTTTTTAACAGCAACTCTTCATTGCTCCCAATGTCTCTTCTTGCCCTTACCTCTGGGCTAATCAGTCCACTTCCTGTCTTCATAGACTTGCTTACCCTGGGTATGCCATATAACGGAGTCCTACAGTGTGTGGCCTTTTTGCTTGGCTTCTCAGCATGTTCTGCAGGCCTCATGCTATGTAGCATGTGTAAAGATGGCTTTTTTCTAGCATGAGATACAATACATGTAACAGTGTACAGATTAGAGCCATAACTTCAGCCACCAGTGACAGTTCCATTTCCCCACATCTTCACTTGTATTTTGCCCTCCCAGTGGAGGTGAAGTGGAATTTCATTATGGCTTCATTTAGATAGGGTCTCACTATGTAGCCCTAACTGGCCTGGAACTCACAGAGATTCACCTGCCTCTGCCTCCCAAACACTGGGATTAAAAGAGTGCACCACCAGGCCTGGCTCGTTTGTATTTTTGATGGCTAATGGTGGTGAGCTGCTTTTTATGTGGATATTGGCCACTTAGACACCTCCTCTGGAGAACTGTTAGTTTTAGTCCTTGGTCTGTTTTTCACTTGGGTTATTTCTTATTGAATTATAAGGCCTCTTTATATAGTCTGAATACTAAACCAAATTACCAGACAGATAATTTGTAAAATTTTTCTCAAATGCTGTGATTTTTTACTGAGAGTCCTTTTAAGCACAAAAGGTTTTTATTTTTAAAAAATTTTTAATTTATGTATATGAATGCTTTGCCTGCATGTATACAAGTGCACCAGTGTATACAGTGCCTGCAGAGATCAGAAGAGGGTATTAGATTTCCTGGAACTCGAGTTACAGATGACTGTTAGCTGCCATATGGGTACTGGGAATTGAATCCAGTTCCTCTGCAAGAGCAGCCTGTGTTCTTAACTGCTGAGCCACCTCTCTTGAATGAATATGTACTTCAGTGCAGGACCTCTGTGCTCTGGAGTACCTGTTCACTGAAGACCTGCATCATAGACTAGTTAAGTATCACATTCAATGTACCCCAACACAGGGTTGTGTAAAAACCTAGCTGAGGGGTTGGGCATGTGGCTCAGAGCTACTGCTTAGCAAGTCAGACCCTGGATTTAAGCCCCACATGAGGAAAAAAAAAAAGGAAAACCTTACTTATGTAGATACACTAAAAAGACATGTCTTAAAGCCAAAAGGATCTTACTCTTGGGTCATTTGTGGCTGTTTTTTCCTGGGCTGTTTTTTCTTTGTGTTTACAAATTAAAATTCTTAAAATCAGATCCTTGATGTTTGGATTGAAATTTGTTGCAGTCTCAGAGGTATGTCAAAAAAGAAAATAAGGGGGGCTGGAGAGATGTCTCAGTGGTTAAGAGCATTGACTGCTCTTCCAGAGGACCTGGGTTCAGTTACCAGTACTCACATGGCTGCTCACAACCTATAATTACAGTTCCAAGGAATCTGACGCCCTCTTCTGGCTTCTGTAGGTTTGCATGCATGGTGCACTTATACAAATGCAGGCAAGACACATACATAAAATAAGTTGTTATAATAATAATAATAATGCTGGGGGCTGTAGACATGGCTGAAGAGCACTGACTGCCTTTCAAAGGCCCTAAATTCAGTTCCTAGCCCTCAAATTGTAGCTAACAACCAACGGTAACTCCAGTTCCTGGGAATCCAATGCCCTCTTCTAGCCTCCATGGGCATTGCATGCATGTGGTAACACATACATGCAGGCAAAGCCAGGTGTGGTGGCACACACCTATAATCTGAACACTCAGAAGGCAGAGACAAGCAAATCTGTGTGAGATTGAGGCCAGCCTGGTCTACATAGGGAGTTCCAGACAAGCTGGGATTTGTGGGAGACCATCTCAAAAACATTCACATAAAAATAATACTGATATTAAAAGATTATGCCAGGTGTGGTGGTGCATGCCTGTAGTCCCAGCAGAGGAGGCAGACCTCTGTGAGTTCAAGGCCAGACAGCTGGGGCTACAGGGAGATCCTGCTCCAAAGAGAAAAAGAAAAAGATTATTAGAAGATGCTTTTTTTTTTTTTTTTTATTTAAAGACAGGGTCTTCCTGTGGCCCCAGCAGGTCTGAAACTCAAAGAGATACACCTGCCTCTAACTCCCGAGTATTGGGATTAAAGGTGTGTGCCACAGCACTCAGCCCAGAAGATGCTATTTGTATTACATTTATTTGTGTATGTGTGGGCGCCTGTGTGGCAGTCAGAGGACAGTTTGTAGAACTCAGTTCCCTCCTATTGGGTCCCAGGGATGAAATTCAGATTGTCAGTCTTGGTAGCAAGATCCTTTACTTGATAAGCCATTTCACCAGCCTCTGTTATTTTTGTTTTTCAAGCAAATATAGATTTATTAAAGGTAGGAGAAAACTTACAAGAGTAGGATGTATTCCAAGGGAAGAGTACCCCAATTTTTTATTTTTATTTATTTTTTACTTTTTTTTTTTTTGGTCTCTTTGAAACAGGGCCTCCCTGTAGCACCAGCTGGCTTGGAACTCACTATGTTAGACCAGGCTGGCCTCCAACTCACAGAGATTTGCCTGCCTCTGACTCCCAGGTGCTGGGATTAAAGGCATGTGTCACCGTGCCTGGCTTATTTTTTACTTTTTAAGAAACTTTTTATGTGCATGAGTGTTTTGCCTACATGTAAGTGCATCCATAGGTGGTAGTGCCCATTGAGGCCAGAAGCAGGCATAGATCACCTAAAACTGGAGTTATGGACTGTTGTTAACTGCCATGTGGGTGCTGGGAATCAAACCCAGGTCCTTTGCAAGAGCAGCAGTGCTCTTAACTGCTGAACCAACTCCTGGTCCTTTTTTTTTTTTTTTTTTTTTAACTTTTTGAAGCAGAGTCTTGTCATATAGTCCCAGAGAGCCTCAAAGCATGTGAACTACTCCTGTTTCTGCCTCTCACATACTAGGATTACAAGTGTGTACCACCAAGCCTGACTAGAAGGTACAGCTTTTTAAGGAAGGCAGTTTATTAATAGCTATAAATATCAAATTTATATGTGTGGTCAGCTACAGAGAGTTTGAGACCAGCCTGAGATACATGAAACCCTGTCTCAAAACAAACAAGCTAGGGTTATAGCCCAGTAATAGAACACTTGCCTGGCATGTACAAAACCCTGGGTTTTCCAGGTGTGGTGGCACACACCTTTAATCCCAGTACTCAGGAGGCAGAGGCAGGCAGAGTTCAAGGCCAGCCTGGTCTACATAGTGAGTTCCAGGACAGCTGGGGCTACAGGGAGATCTTGTCTCAAAAAGATACACACACACACAAAAAAAACAAAACAAAACTGGGTTCAATCCCTAGCCCTAAAAAAAAAAAGTGAGGCAGGTCACCTTGTTCTCTTTGGTAAGCATCCTGCTCACATCTGTCATTTTAATGTGTCACTAGTTATTGTCATCGTGTGTAGAAAGAGTGCAGTGTGTGGAAATATTGGAATAAGATTTGAATTGTTTCCCTCTGACTTTTAGATTATTAGTACTGAAGATGTTAATTTTTTTAAATTGATGCTATGTCCAGAAAAGGATGTAATGTACCAAAAGTCATTTGGTTTCTTTCCCCTTCGAATCTGTTTACAGATGTTAGGAAGACTATTCCATTATGAGGGTTAATTTTCAGGCCACTTCTGCTCTGCGTCAGATAAGCATCCCTCATGGATTTCCACTTTCCATAGCTCTGCAGCTCCAGTTCACAGGTGTCCTGGCAGTGTGCTGAATGCTTACATTTCAAAACCCAACTTATTAACCCTTACAAGAACCCCATGGGGCAGACAGAAGACTGCCTCCTTTCCTCAAGTTAACCTGAGTCCTATGAAAATTAGATAACATACTGAAACATACCCAAAAGTCAACAAGATGGGCAATTCAATGTGATCTGAATCCAGAGCTGGCCTTCTCAGTCACTTTGCAACAGAAGTTCCTAGTAGTTTTCTTGCAGGATGGTGGATAGATGACTGCTTGTTGTGCTGTGCCAGCTGCTGAAAGATGTAGAGGAAATGCAGATCAAGTCTCTGTTGTTAGGATTCTAACTGCCTGATGGAGAGTATATATTACAAGGTACATATTTTAAAAAACAGTACAAGGGGTGCTGGAGAGATGGCTCAATGGTTAAGAGCACTGGTTGCTCTTACAGAGGACCCAGGTTCAATTCTAGCACCAACACAGTGGCTAACAACAGTTTGTAACTCCATTTCCAGGGGATCTGATGCCCTCTTCTGACCTCCGCGGGCATTGCACAACATGGGTGCACTTAAATGCATTCAGGCAATACACATAAAATACCACTACAAAGTCAACATTAACATGACCACCCAGTGCTGTAGGAGACTAGAGAAAGGACACAACTGTTACTGAAGCCAGTTGGAGACTTGGCCAAGGTCAGACTAACTGAACTCTGAACAAGAGAGCCACCTCAGGCAGCTAAATCCGAAGAGGTCTAGTAAGTGCATGATCAAGTTTGGCATGAAACCCAAGGCAAAGTAACTGATGTGGAAAAAGTTGCCTTAGCAGGAGGCAATGCCCTGTGTTTTAAGGATCAGGGCTTGGCCTAGTACTTTGAAATTCTGTGTGTGTGTGTGTGTGTGTGTGAGTGCAGGTGCACGTGTGTAAAAGAGAACCCCTTTTGAGGGTTCAGTCCCACCTTCTATCTTGTTTGAGGCAGAGTCTTTCCTGTTTCTGCCACTGTGCTATATACTCCACACTAGCTGGCCCTTGAGCTTCCAGGCAGTAGCGTCCCTGCCTCTGTCTCACCGGAGGCGTGCTAGGGTTACATATGTGCACTGTTGTACCTGGCTTTGTGTGGGTCCCTGGGATCCGAATGACTCAGGTCATCAGGCTTGTCCAAGAAGTCCTTTACCCAGTGAGCCACCTCCTTGGCCCCCAACTTTATCCTACCAGCAAGGTGGCAAGGACAGGCTGTCCACACTAGGGGATCATTCTACTTTTTCCACCACTTACGAACCATTTACCTACCTGGCATAGTCATTTTTTTCTTTCCATGAAAATCATCCCATTTCTGCATTTAACTGTCATGGTATTTATTTATTTATTTATTTATTAGAAAGTCTCATGAATTTTATTTATTTATTTATTTATTTATTCATTTATTTATTTAGAGACAGTCTCATGAATCCCAGACAGGCCTTGAACTAGCTATGTAGCTTAAGATGATGGTCCTGGTTTGATTTCCTGTTACTATGATAAATACCATAACCAAAGCAACTTAGGAAGGAAGGGATTCATTTCATCTTACAGCTTAAAGTCATCATCAAGGGAAGTCAAGATAGGAACTCAAAGCAGGAGCTTTGTAGTGGAGAGAGGTCACATTATGATAGTGCCTGAACAAAGATAGCCTAACCCTTTGGTGTCATTTAAAACGAAGAGTGAGGGCTGGAGAGATGGTTCAACGGTTAAAAACACTGACTGTTCTTGCAGAAGACCTGGGTTTGAATCCCAGCACCCACATGGCAGCTAACAACTGTCCGCAACTTCAGTTCCAGGGGATCCAACAACCTCTTCTGTCCTCCTCGGGCATTGCATGACATGGGTGCAACTTACCTCCACGCAGGCAATACACGCATACACACAAAAAATAAAAATAATAAAATATTTTTTTAAAAAACAGAGTGAGACCCATCTGTTGTGAAAACTTGTTTCTTCAGATTTCTCTTGGAAATCAAGATTTTCATAATAATATTATTGAGATAATTCAGTGCATCCAGTGGATTGGACAGTAGAGAGATAAGAGACAGAACAGATTAAAGAGCTTTAGTAGTGATGTGGATGTAAGGGTGTGGGTGTTACTAAGGGTTTTTAAAAAGAAGGGAAGAGATTCAAGACATTTAAGAGGTTCTGTTGCATTGGTTTTTCAGATGAAGGTTAGGTTGAGAGGTTTTGGTTTTGGTATTTTCAGACAGGCTCACACTGCAGCTCAGGATTAGCTAGGAACTCATGATGTGTCTGTATTAGTTACTTCTCTATTGCTGTAATAAAACAACATGACCAAGGCCACTTATAGAAGGAAGAGTTCATTTCAAAGGGATGAGTCCATTGTGGTCAGGGAAGCCTGGCAGGAGGCCGCCAGCACAGAAAGCTGAAAGCTTGCATCTTCAGTCACATGCAGGAAGCAAAAAGTGGAGCTGGAAATGAGACAAGGCTGTGAACTCTCAAAGCCTGCCCAGTGCTATGCTTCCTTCAGCAAGGCCAGCCTCCTAAACCTCCACAAACATGCTACTAGCTGTGGCCAAATAATAAGCCTATGGGGGATACCCCCTTCAAATCACAGTAGCCCATGCTGATCTGAAACTTGCGGTAATTCTGCTAACTCGGCCTCCTGGCTGCTGAGTTTATATGTGAAAGCCATCATGCCTGATGGAGGTTTTGTTTTTCTTTTATTTCTGTTCCTTTCTTTCTTTGTTCTGAGACAGGGTCTTACTATATAGCACAGGGTAGTCTTGAACTCACTATATAACTCAGGCTGGCCTTGAACTTGTGATCCTCCTGTCTGAGTTTCCCAAGTGCTGGAATTCTAGATATGTTCCACCATGCCCAGCTAGGTTGAAGGTGTATGTCTAGTTGACTTGGAAAACCACAATGCCTTTGATGGAAATGGGTTGACAGATCATATAATTTCTCACCCAAATTGTTTTTCTTTTTGTAGTGCTAGGGATCAAACTCCCATTTCTCATACATTCACCCCAACTCTTGAGCATTAAAGAGTGTGCTGTGATTGATTCTGTTGGGCAAGTAGGCATAAACTGGAGTTATCTTGTAGAAACTTCTAGAAATAGACTTGAAGATCTTAGGTAGATGAAGAGTTTAGTACTGAGAGAATAGAGTTGAAGTGGATAGCTTATGGCCTAATATGATATCCAAACACATATAAAAACCAGGCATGGTGGTGAATGCCTGTAATCCCAGCACTTGGAAGACTGAGGTAGGAGGATCTCAAATTCAAGTCCAGCTTGGCCTACATAGTGAGACTCTATCTCAAAAAACCTCAGGGGCTGATGATGTAGCTCAGTGGTAGAGCTTTGCCTAGTTCCCATGAGGGTCTAGATTTGATCACTAGCACCACAAGAAAGGCAAAACAATACAAAAGATCAAGAGTAGATACATGCTTTTAATCCCAGCACTCGGGATTGAAGGCAGAGGCAGGTGAATCTTTGTGGGTTCAAGGCCAGCCTGGTCTACATAAGAGAGTTCCGGGCCAGCCAGGGCTACATAGTGAAGCCTTGTCTCAAAAATAAAAAAATGTGTGACTATATCATTTAAGTTTTGTTTTTAGTAGTTTAATTATTATATTTCCCTGTAGTTGGTTTCTCTTATGATTCTATTTTATTTAATTCATTGGAAATCAACGATAGACAGGTCATAATGGAACTAGAGAGAGAATCAAATCCCTAAAACAAATTAGCAGTCAGGAATTAGGAAGGAACTAGCCATAGTCTGAGAAATAGAGGTTGATGAGCAAAATGCAGGAGTCACGGGAGTTTCCTGAAGGGGCTTGTTTACATACTAAAATCTGGAGAGAGCTGTGGGTCATGTCAGTTGGACTCTGGCTGGGCTAAGCCCCTTAGGTTTGCACCTGTCTCAGAGCCACCACTAACCTTGCTGTCTATCTCTTGCATAAGGTACTAATCTGGACAGCTGAGAACCCTGCATACTGCCTTGCCAACCCCCTTCTATGAAAACAGAGATGACTGGCTGGAAAGGTAGTGGAATTTATTCCTTGTCCTGAAGTTACTCTTCCACTCACAGGAAGCCTAACACTGCCAGGAGACACTTAGGGACATCAAGCAATGTTTCCCTAAGGGCAATTTACAAGTGTTGTGTTTTTCTACTTGTATGAAAGCAGATCTGAGAAAAATATGTAGCGCTTCTGGGAGAGGTGTTCATTCTTGGCCTGCTGGACATGTGGAAATAGGCTGAAGTGTGTTGTAACTGCTCCTCTAATGCATCTTCTACATGCTGCTCTACCTCTGCGATGTAGTTTGCCTAAAGCTCAGAGCCAGTTGCCACTCTGAGTCCTCAGTTTCCTTACATAAAAATGAAGAATTTGGGGCTAGAGAGATGGCTTAGTGGTTAAAAGTACTTGCTGCTCTTGCAGAGGACCCAGGGGTTCAGTTCCCAGCACTCACATGGCAACTCATAACCTCCCGTAACTCCAGTTCCAAAAGATCCAATTCTCTCTTATGGCCTGTAAGGGAAGCAGACATGCACATGGCATACATGCTGGTGCTCATACATACATATAAAAAAATTTTTTTTGGTCTTTTTGAGACAGGGTCTCCCTGTAGCCCCAGCTGTCCTGGCACTCACTATGTAGACCAGGCTGGCCTCGAACTCACAGAGATTCACCTGCCTCCCGAATGCTGGGATTAAAGGTGTGCGCCACCATGCCCAGCCAGTTTTTGTGTTTTGAAGCAGCATCACACTATGTAGCTAAGGCTGGCCTCAAACTTGCCATCCTCCTGCTTCCTCTCCCATAGAACCTGTTCAGGTTTGGGTTAACTGATTTTCAAGATAAAAAGAACTAAATATCCCAGAGGAGGTAGGGTATTTGCTGTGTGTGTCGGGGGGGGGTGTATGTGAGAGGGAGGTAGAAAGAGAGTGAGTACAGGTACACGTAGCAGTCAGAGGACAACCTTAGGTGTCAGTCCTTACCTTTCACCTTGTTTGGGACAGGGTCTTTTGTTGATGGCTGCTGTGTATGCCAAGCTAGTTGGCCCCCAAGTTTCCAGGGTTCTCTACTCTCCACTTCCCATTTCACCATAGCAATGCTGGGGTTACAGATGCATACTACCTTGTCCAGCCTTACATGAGTTCTGGGGATTCAAACTCATGTCTTCACACTTGCACAGCAAGCGCTTTACCCACTGAGTCATCTTGCTAGCCTGCCTTGTAAATCCTTAGATAATATGCTGCCCAATGAATGAATTACTAATAGCCAATTAGATCCCGTGTGTGTGTGTGTGTGTGTGTGTGTGTGTGTGTGTGTATGTTTTACTAGGGATTAAACCTAGCACCTTGGGTTGGTGGGATGATGACTCAGAAGGTAAGGGCTCCTGCCACTAAACCTGGCAACCTAGTTTGATTCCCAGGACACATATGGTGAAGAAAAGAACTGACTCCTAAAAGTTGTTTTTCTTTAATTTTACCTGTTTTGTTTTTATGTTATGTGTATGAGTGTTTTGCCTGCATGTATGTAAGTGTACCTGTGTCATATAATGCCCACAGAAAACAGAAGAGGGCATCAGATCCCCTAGAACTGGAGTTATAGGTGGTTGTTAGCCCCATGTGGGTGCTGGAAATCAAACCCAGGTCCTACAGCACTCAGGAGGCAGAGACAGGCAGATCTCTGTGAGTTCAAGGCCAGCCTGGTCTACATAGCAATTTCCAGGCCAGCTGGGGCTACAGGGAGACCCTGTCTCAAAAAGAACAACAACAAAAAAAACAAAACCCACAAAACCAAAAAACAACATCAACAAAAAAACCCAGGTCCTGTACAAGACCAGCCAGTGCTCTTAACTGCTGAGCCATCTCTCCAGCCCTGAGACTAGAACCTTTCAGTGCTTCTGCTTGGGAAGAAATATGTATAGTGCTATAGCACACACTTGTGGACGGTTGGTAGACACCATGTGGGTCCTTTGAACTGAACCCAGGTCCTCTGCAAGAACAACAAGTGTTCTTACCCACTGAGCCATCTCTCCAGTCACTACTTTCTTTTGAAACAGAGTTTCAGTTGTCTGAACTGGCCTTGATCTCACTCTATAGCAGAGGCAACCATTGAGTTTTCCATCCTCCTGCTCCAGACTCCTGAGGAACTAGAATTACAGGCTGATACCACCATGCCTGGAAGCAATAAAATCTTTAGGTTTCATTTCAAACAAAATATTATCAAATGTAACCTGGGGGACACAATTACCTTTTGACTCAGAATTCTTTCTCTGATGGAGATAAGCTCCCGAGAACACTGGTGAAAGTCTCATCTGGTCTCTGTCTCTGAGAGTCCCTCAGCCTTTCCTACTGATGACAAAATGGAATTGCCAGGGTCATATTGACCTTTAGGTTGCTAAGTCAGATGGCTACTTCTCATCTTCCTTGACCTTGACCTCTGCCAGCACTTCTACCTTCTTGGATTCATCTTCTTCCTCCGGCTCCCAGAACACCACCCTCTCCTATGTTTCTCCCTACTTCTCTGGCCATCCGTTCTCAGTCTCCTTTTCATCCTGTTCTCCAGCAGGCTGGATGTCCTAAGGGCCAGGTGCATGCAGGAGAACCAGTTGCTATTAATCTACTTTCTGGGTCTCTGGGTTGTCTTTTCTTAATGTCACATAAGTGGAGTTGGAGATTACATGCACTTTCCATCTGGCTTCCTTTACCTCCTATAATTTTATTTTTAGCACGAGACTTTTTTTTAGATTCATTTTTTATTACGTGATCAGTTCTCTTTTTTTTTCAACAATGTGACCTTGTATGACTATATCACATTTATTACTCATCAATTAATGAATATTTGAGGTGTTTCCATTATTTGGCTATTATTAGATGGGATTTGTTTGTTTGCTTTTTGTTTTTTGTATTGTGTTTTGTTCTTGACATAGACTAACCTGAAACTTGCTATGTAAGCCCAACTGTCCTCAAACTTGCAATCCTCCTGCTGCTTTTTAAAATATTTTATTTTTTATTTTTATTTTATGTGTATGAGTGTGTTGTCTGCATGTATGTAAATGAACCTATGCCATGCTGCCCACAGAGGTCAGAAGAGGGTGTTAGATCCCCTGGGCATTGGATTCCCCTGGAACTGGAGTTCCTGGCAGTTGTTAGCTGCCATATTGGTGCTGGGAACTGAACCTGGGACCTCTGCAAAAGCAGCCAGTGCTCTTAACTGCTGAGCCATCTCTCCAGCCCCCATCCCACCTCTTGGCACGTGTTACTATATCTGATCAGATGTCATTTTAATTATGAAATATCTCAAATATAGAAAAAAATATCATAGCAGACATTTATATAGTAATTACTGTATGTCCGGCAGTATTCTGAATGTACTACATACTGTGGTTGCCCAACACACACTAAGAACAACTTGGGTTTTGTTGTTGTTGTTTATTTGTTGAGACAGGGTCTCCCTGTAGCTCTAGGTGGTCTGGAACTCACTATGTAGATCAGGTTGGCCTGAATTCACAGAGGTTCGCCTGCCTCTGCCTCCTGAATACTGGGATTAAAGGGGTACACCATCACTACCATTCCTGGCCCCTCTTTCAGTTTTTTTAAAAAAATACTTTATTATTTTATGTGTATGAGTGTATTGCCTGCACATATGTGAGTGTACCCGTGTCATGCAATGCTGCAGAGCTCAGAAGAGGGCTTCAGATTCCCCTGGAACTGGAGTTAAGGCCGGTTCGTAGCTGCCATGTGGGAGCTGGGAATCGAACCCAGGTCCTCTGCAAGAGCAGTCAGTGCTCTTAACCACTGAGTCATCTCTCTAGCCCTTCTTTCAGGTTTTTTTTAAATTTTATATGTATGTGTGTATTGCCTGCATGTATGTAAGTACACCCGTGTCATAAAATGCCCATGAAGAACAGAACAGGGCATCAGATCTCCTGGAACTGGAGTAGTTACAGACAGTTGTTAGCTGCCATGTGGGTACTGGGATTCAAACCCAGTCTTCTGTAAGAGCAGCCAGTGCTTTTAACTGCTAAGCCATCTCTTGAGGTCCCCCTGACTTCCGTTTTTGTTCTATTTATTTGTTTGTTTATTTGTTTATTTATTTATTTATTTTTTGTCTTTTTGAGACAGGGTCTCCTGTAGCCCCAGCTGTCCTGGAACTCACTATGTAGACCAGGCTGGCCTCAAACTCAGAAAGATCTGCCTGCCTCTGCCTCCCAAGTGCTAGGATTAAAGGCATGCACCACCATGCCCAGCCCACTTCAGTTTTTAAGACAGGGTCTCATGTAGTCCAGGCTGGCCTTGAACTCCTGATCCTCCTGCCTTCTTCTCCAAAGGGCTGGGATCAGAGTTGTGAGCCACAGAGCTTGAAAAATAAAGACTCTCAACTGGTCAACACACAGAGAATGAGACTGCAGAATGCTTAGTCCTAAATGGGACATCTCTAACCCCTCACCACAAAGCTCAGGGATCTTTGTAGTAGAGTGGGTAGAAAGATTGTAAGAGCTAGAGGCAGTGGATGACTATGATACTGTTTTCAAGACACAATAGGGCAGTTGCACATATGAACTCACCAGCTGTGATAGTATATACAAGATCTGCAGAAGCTCAAGCCTGACAAAATCCCAGCATGTAGGGGGAGGTGGGCAGAATGACATCCATAGCTAAGATGCTATTGGCAATTAATAGCTGCTGGGAAGAGTCAGTTTTCTTTAAAGGTGTGACCCTTGGCAGGTGTATCAAGTTCCAGGGAATGGACCCATACCTGAGAGTATTGGGCAACACAAATTGGACTCAATGGACTTAAAAAATTCAAAAAAAAAAGAAAGAAAAAAAGAGGGGCTGCTGGCAAGCTGTGGTGGCACATGCCTTTAGTCCCAGCATTCAGGAGGCAGAAGCAGGTTAATCTCTGTGAGATTGAGGCCAGCCTGGTCTACATGGCAAGTTCCAGGCCAGCTGGGGCTACAGGGACCCTGTCTTTAAAAAAAAAAAAAAGCGGTGGGGGGCTGAGGGGCAGGGACTGGAGAGATGGCTCAGCTGTTAAGAGGTCTGGCTACTCTTGCAGAGACCTGGATTTGGTTCCCAGCACCCACATGGTGACTAACAAATGTCCTTAACTCCAGTTCCAAGTGATCCGACACCCTCTTTTTGCCTCTGCAGGCATTGTACAACATGGGTGTACTTACATACATGCAGGCAATGCACTCATACACATAAAAAAGTAAAAATATAAGCCAGGCATGGTGCACGCCTTTAATCCCAGCACTTGGGAGGCAGAGACAGGCAGATCTCTGTGAGTTCAAGGCCAGCCTGGTCCACATAGTTCCAGGACAGCTGAGGCTACAGGGAGACCCTGTCTTAAAAAAAAACCAAAAAAAAAAGTGGAAATATTTTTTTAAAAAAGAGAGGCTGGGGACATTTTGGTCTTTGTCCATGGGTCAGTGTGGCCTTGGGGTCCACGTGGTGCCAAAGTAGTTGGTGGGATCTGGATGTCTGTGTTGGTCGGCCCTGGAGTTGGATGGGGAAGGTTCTGGATCTCTGGGGCCACGGCACGGGGTTAAGAAGCTGAGAAAATGACAAGTACATAGAGCAACATCAAGATTTGGGAGGCCAGTTGAATCCATCTCAAAGTATAGACCAAGGATAAAAGCTACTTTCTTCAAAACAGATTTCATTCTTGAAAGACAACCTTTTTTGAAATTTTGAGTTCAAAACATAATTTATACTTAAACAGGAAGGAAGTTGTATAAGAAAGAATCAACTGTTTGGAAATCCTCTACCGTAGCTTAGTCCTTATGGTTATAATTCCTTGCAAGTAGAAACCAGTGCAGAAACGCCTGCGGCTTAGAAACTGCCTCATTTGGTATCAGAACACTCATACTAGAAGAAAAGCCTATGAGTTTGCCAAATGTAGGGAGGCATTTCCTCACATGTCCCATCTCATTGAGCATAGAAGCCATGCTGAGAGGAAGCCCTGGGTTTCTAAGGAATATTGAAAAACTTTTAGCTAGATGACAGATCTCTAACAGCAGAAAATTCATCCTGGAGAGAAACAAGTGAACATTGCAAAGTGTCATTAGCTATTAGAAAAGTTATACTAGAGAGAAATATTTGTACTGAGAAGGTAAAACTTTCTCTCAGACTTTGTCCCTTACTGCATTTGAGACATCAGACACAGAAGCCTTAGAGCTGTAAGAAATGTGGAAATATCCTCAGCCAAGTGTAAACCCTCATTCATCAAAACTTTCATACTGGAGACAAACCTTGTGAATGTTGTAAAACTTCCATTCAGATGTCACACCTCAATCAGCAAAGAATTTTGAGTCGGGGAAACCCCTATGCCTGTAAAGTATGTGGGAAACTCTTTAGCCACAAATCAAATCTCACAGAACACAAGCATTTTCATAATAGAGAGAAACATTTTGAATGTAACGAATGTGGAAAAGCCTTTAGCCAAAAGTAGTATGTCATTAAACATCAGAACACCCATACTGGAGAGAAGCTTTTTGAATGTAATGATTGTGGAAAGTCCTTTAGCCAGAAAGAAAACCTGCTTACCCATCAGAAAATTCACACTGGAGAGAAACCTTTTGAGTGCAAAGATTGTGGGAAAGCTTTCATTCAGAAGTCAGACCTCATGAGACATCAGAGAACTCACACAGGAGAGAAGCCCTTCATATGTAAGGAGGGTGGGAAAACCTTTTAGTGGAAAATCAAACCTTACTGAGCATGAGAAAATCCATATTGGTGAGAAACCCTTTAAGTGTAATGAGTGTGGAACAACTTTTGGCCAGAAAAAGTATCTCATAAAGCATCAAAACATTCACACTGGAGAGAAACCCTATGAATGTAATGAATGTGGAAAAGCCTTCTCTCAACGAACATCAGTTATTGTGCACATGAGAATTCATCCAGGTGATTAACCTTACGAATGCAATGTATGTGGGAAAGCCTTCTCTCAGAGTTCATCTCTAACAGTGCGTGTGAGGAGCCACACAGGTGGGAAACCCTATGGTTGTAATGAATGTGGGAAAACCTTTTCTCAGTTCTCAACCCTGGCCCTGCATTTGAGAATATACACAGGTAAAAAGCCTTATCAGTGTAGTGAGTGTGGAAAGGCTTTCAGTCAGAAGTCACACCATATTAGACACCAAAAAATCCATACTCATTAAAAACCTATGAATAGGTTCAGTATGGGAATGTGTTCATTAAGAAGTTATACCTCATGGTGCATCATTCGATCATTCTGAGGCTAAGCACTAAAAATGTGGTGAACTTTTCACCAATGCTAAAATGTCATAGACACCAGAGAATTCATCCTGAAGAGAAAGACATTTGGATGATTAAAAGTCAGTGCAATAAGAAAAACCCACAACAGACTCATCTAAAATTGAGAGTGGACAACAGGTCTGTTAATGTTGTCAGCAGAGATCTGGAGATCTTTACCAGTGTATTAGAAAGAAGAAACAATTTTCATGATCATTTACAGTAATATAAAACTTGTGTAGAGTCAAAAGAACTGCAAAGATTCCAGAAAGATACCTATGCATTACAGAATCCAGACTAAAAGGAATGGTGTTAGGAGAACACCAAGACTATGTTTGGAAGTAAATTGTTCTCATGAGGAGGGAAGAGAACACAGCACGAACTATACACAGTAGTAGAAGTAAAATATATGGAGATTGAAAGCAGAAATATAAAAATGCAAGGTTATGACCTTGGGAGTAGGAAAACATTCCTTGCAGCATTTGAAAATACTTAGCAATTCTCATGAGTATTTATACTCAGGTAGATGCCAGGAAATTTACTGTGACTTAATTTAGAGTAGCCAAATATGAGAAAGAACTGAAATGCCTGTTGAGAATGGAATGAGGAACTCTTAGGTGGACAACTATGCAGGCATCTGTAAAATGCAGCAAATGAGCTCCATGTGTATGAATGGAAAGATGCTAGAAGTATAGGGGGGAGACTCAAGTTGCAGAATGATGCATATAGTACCATGATTTTCTGTAAACTTAAAATTTCCTTCATGAAACTCAGTTTATATCGATATGAATACACATGTTTATATTGATATGAATACACATGTGTTTTTGAGATGCATCAGAAGGATACAGACCAACTCTCCAGAGTGTTGGCCTCTGAAGAGTGGAGAAGGGAAGGGAGTGGTGTGGGTGGTGGGTGGGGAGGGGTCTTCAGCTTTTTATGTAAGCATTTGTCTTAAAGACTGCAAGTAAATATATGAAGATACTGGCTAAAAAAGAGAGGCTGGCTGGGTGTGGTGGCACACACCTTTACTCAGGAGGCAAAGGTGGGCGGAACTCACATAGTGAGTTTGTTCGGAGTCGTAAAATTCCTTAAATTGACCTCTCCAACGCTGAGTCTCAGTAAAAAGGAGCGCTTTATTGGAGCCAGCCCTGGTTGGGGACACAGTCACCCTGAGCAGTGAAAACACAGGGCTTTTAAGCAGAAAAACCACAAAAACCACAAAGCAGGGGATGTCCGTAGAAACTATACACAGAATAACCAGGAAATGATTGGAACAATCTAGGGCTGATTTCCAGACTTTACCTAAATAGCCATTGGCTGTTTTAGCTGGGGCAGAAAGTTCTTTCTCTTCTGCCCCAGATTATTCCCATAGAAACCATACACAGATGAATCAGGTATACTGCCATTGGCTAGCTTACCTGGGGCAGAACATTCTCTCTCTCTTCTGCCCCAGACCATTTCCATAGAAATCATAAACAGATACCAGGAAAGGGTTTGAAAAATGGAGGGTATTTCCAGAGTCAGGTGGAGGGCAGCTTTTTCTCAGAGGACAGGGAGGAGGTCTGAGGGGCACTCTCCTTCAAGTTCCAGGCCAGCTGGAGTTACAGGATGACCCTGCCTCAAAAAGATGAGGGGGGAGGGAGGGCTCCAGGGTATCTGATACCTCTTCTGGCTTCCATGAGCATTGCACACACATGTTGCACTTACATACATGGAAGCAAATAAAAATTAAAAAGTGCTGGAGCTGGAGAGGTGGCTAAGAGGTTAAGATCATTTACTGCTATACCAGAGGACCTGAGTCTGGTTCCAAGGCCTCATATGGCAGGTAACACCCATCCTTACCTCCAGTTCCAGGGGATCTGACAGCCCTGAGTTTCAAGTACTTAGCTGGCCCTTGTATGCATTTAAGTTTCCATCCAATATATTTGGCCACTGTGTAATCACAGGTATTTTCAAGTCAGAAAGTCTCATTTGAAGTCCACCATTTAAGAACCTGAATGCCTGAGAGGGCAGAGTTCTGACCTCCACCTGTGTACTGTGGTCTCAGCAATCACTACACAAACTCATGGCGATTAAACAACACTCCTAAACAATGAGTGGGTCAAAGGAGAAATTAAGAAAGAAAGAAAAGAATTCCTGGAATTCAACGAAAACACAACACAACTTCTGGGACACTTCAAAATTACTCCTGGGGCTGGAGAGATGGCTCAGCGGATAAGAGCACTGACTGGTCTTCCAGAGGACCTGGGTTCGATTCCCAGCACCCACATGGAGGCTATGAACTGTCCTTAACTCCAGTTCCAGGGGAATCTGAAGTCCTCTTCTGACCTCCACAGCACAATGCAGCATTGCATGACACAGGTGCACTCACATACATGCAGGCAATACACTCATACACATAAAATATTTTTTTAAAAAAGTCCAGGTGTGGTGGTGCACACCTTTAATCCTAGTACTCAGGAGGCAGAGGCAGGCAGATCTCTGTGAGTTCAAGGCCAGCCTGGTCTACATAGTGAGTTCCAGGACAGCTGGGGCTACAGGGAGACCCTGTCTCAAAAAGACCAAAAAAAAAAAAAAAAAAGTACTCCTACGAGGGAAGTTTATAGCTCTGAGTGCCTACATTAAAAAATTAGAAAGAGCCCAAATAAATCACCTAACACTGCAACTCAAGATGCTGGAAAGGTAAGAACAAAGGAAACCCAAACCCATCAGAAGAGAAGAAATAACAAAAACCAGAGCAGAAATTAATGAAATAGAAACAAAGAAAACAATACAAAGAATCAATGAATCTAAGAACTGGTTCTTTGGAAAGCTAAACAAGATAGACAAACCCCAGCCCAGTTAACCAAAAGAAAGAAAGAGCAAATCCAAATAAACAAAATCAGAGATGAAAGAGAAAACATCACAACAGACACCCCAAAGATCCAGACCATTATAAGGGAATATTTTAAAAACCTATAGTCTACTGAATTTGAAAAGCTAAAAGAAATGGATGGATATCTAAAATCATGGGAACCACCAAAGTTAAACCAAGAAGAGATCAACAGTTTAAGCAGACACATAACATATAAGGAAATCGAAACAATAATACAAAGCCTCTCAACTATAAAAAGCCTAGGCCCATATCCTTCTTAATGAACATAGATGCAAAATTTCACAGCAAAATACTTGCAATCCGCATACAGACACACATCAAAAATATCATTCACCATGATCAAGTTCACTTTATTCCAGAGATGCAGGGATGGTTCAATATACACAAGTCAATAAATGTCATTAATCATTTAAATGGACTCAAAGACAAAAACCACATCGTCATCTCAATAGATGCAGAAAAGGCTTTTGACAAAATTCTGCATGCATTTACGTTCAAACTCCTAGCGTTAATTGGACTGGAGGGAACATACCTCAACATAATTAAAGCTATATATGACAAACTCACTGCCAACATTCTATATTTGATCTTAGCCAAAAGGCCAAGAAGCGATCAACATCATTCTACATGGAGAAAAACTGGAAGCATTCCCATTAAAATCAGGAACTAGACAAGGATGTCCACTATCTCCACTCCTTTTCAACATGGTGCTTGAAACACTCTAGCAAAGAGTAATAAGACAGAAGGAAATTAAAGGAGTACTAATTGGAAAAGAAGAGGTATAACTATCCCTTTTTGCAGATGATATGATACTATACCTAAGAAATCCCAAAAGTTCCACTGGAAAACTCCTAGAACTGATCAACACTTTCAGTATAGTGGCAGGTTATAGAATCAATCTACAAAAATCAGTAGCCTTTCTATATACCAATAATAAGCAATTGGAGAACAAATACAGGGAAATGTTCCCATTCACAATTGCCACTCTTTGTGTGCCACTGAACAGGTGTGGAGATTGTTAGAGTCCAGGTCTGTAAATGACCCTTCCCCAGAGCAGCAAAGCCTCATGATACAGGGCCTGAGGCCCCCTGTGAAACAGGAACTGGCCAGGCAGCTGAATTTAGAGCTGTCTCAGCACAATGCTGTTTCCCAGATAATCTTAGAAGATAAACAGGCCCCTGTACCCCAGACCCACTAATATAAGAGCTGTCTCAATACAAGCTGCTTCCCCCTTATAAGTTTCACATCCTGTAGACCCCCTTAAGGCCCCTACACCCCAGACCCACTGATATAAGAGCTGTCTCAGTACAAGCTGCTTCCCCCTGATAAGTTTCACAATGAGTAGACCCCCTTAATCTCATGACCCAAGACCTGGTTGATGTAACAGACTGTCTCAGCAGAAACTGCTTCTTCCTGACAAGATCCTGACCCCTCTGCTCGGAATTTTTCCCACCTTCCGCACTCCCTAGCCCCCTATAAAAGCCCCCAGCCAACAGTCTGTAAACTGACAGCTTCTTCATTCCAAATTGGGGACTATCCCGTGCGTTTTCTCTGCCAATAAATTCTACCCCACCCCCCCCACCCCCCCGCGCGCGCTGGAGTTCTTGTCTGTGTCCTGGTGCTTTCTCCGATTCACTTAATTTACTTATCAGAGATTAGAGGACAACTTTTGGGACTCAGTTCTTTCCTTCTACCATGTGAGAAACAGGAATTGAACTTAAGTGTCCAGGCTTGATGAAAGTGTCCTTACCTGCTGAGTCATCTTGCCATACCCCAGCTTCAATTTCTTCAACATTTTTGTTTAAATTTCAGTTTCTTCCCTGGCAAAGACAGAATAATTAAAATATTTTATTTATTTTTAAATAAAAGGCACATGGGTATCTGTGGAGGCCAGACGAGGGCATTGGATTCCCCTGCAGCCACAATGACAGGCGGGTGCGTGCCACTCAATGTGGGTGCTGGGAACCAAACTTGGGTCCTCTGCAAGAGCCGTAAGTGGTTTTAACTGCTGAGCAGTCTCTCCAGCCCTTGAGGGACTAAACTTTATGGTTTGGTTTGTGAGCATCCAATACGAGTTTGTAACGGGTTATTTGAAACTGCGGGGTTATTACAGATAGCAGCTCACTCTTGTATCTAGGGGGGTCACTTTACACAGTAAACTATGCCTTGCCCCAAGCAATCAAATCATGACAGGAACACGGAACACCTACAGAAGGGGCGTGGCAACTTCAGCCTGGCGCGTATGCGTGGTTCAAAAAAAGTCCGCCTTCGGCGCCTGATCCAAAATTTTAATTTTAGCTGCCAAGGTTTTCTGCCTCTGCCATTTTCACTTTCTTTGTGACAGACTCCTCTACATTTCTTACTAGCTTCTGGGAGGCTTAAAGTCTTCAAACTGGTTTTATTTCATCAGAGCAAGGATTGCTCCTGGGCTGCCTTTGCTGCAGTCTTGCCGTTGGCCTCCAGTGAACTTCTTTTTGTTCAGGCACTTCCGTAGTCACCTATATCCTCGGGGGCGGTGCCACATATGGCCCCGAAGGACCTCAGAGTCGTCGCCATTTTGGAACCTTCCCTCTGGATCATCTGCCGGCTGTCGGTGTGGTTGCTGCTCCTGGGCCGCGATCTCCCTAGGCAGGATGAATGTGATAGACCACGTGCGAGACATGGCGGCCGCGGGGCTGCACTCCAACGTGAGGCTGCTTAGCAGCTTGCTGTTGACAATGAGTAATAACAACCCGTGAGTTGGGCCGGGGCGCGGGCGGCGGGGCCCTCCCCTCGCGGATGCAGAGTGGAGATCTGGGAGGCAGCGGCTTGGGGGCCATCCTGCCTCCTCCAGCCACGCCGTCTCCTTGCTGTCACTCAGACCCCAGGCTTTCGTGCTTTGGCCCCATCGTACAGGCGGCGGTCCCGCCCATGTCGAGCGAGGGTCGTTCTCCCCCTGCAAACACTCGGAACCGTGGACACCCCTGGCAGGGTGGAGCAGCGCTCAGTTATTGAGTTTTGTATTGTGTTATTTTGAAACAGGGCCCCATGTAGCCCGGACTGGTGTCGAACTCACTTTGTAGCCTAGGATGATCTTGTACTGATCTTCCTGCCTAAACCTCTCAGATGCTGGAATTAACATGCTTGGTGTGGGTGGTGCTGGATATGGAATCCAGAACCCAGCCAAGGCTTCATGCATGCTAAGCAAGCCCTGCCCACTGAGCTCCGTTTACAGGCCAGTTTATAGAGTCTTAGGTGAAGCACAGGATCAATTCTAAGCCTCCTCCTGCTCAAAGCCCTCTATTGCGCCCAGGATCTTTGCAGATCTAGCCCTCCTTTTTTTCTGCGATTTTATTTCCTGCCAGTGTTCACTGTGCGCCAATCTCTCTGGTTGTGTTTCCAGTTAACTTGAATGCAGAAGCCAGTTCTCCAGGCCTGTGACCTCCTGCTCCTGCTGCTTGGCGTCCTCATCTCACCTGCCTCCTACTTCAGGAGCCTCCTTAAATAGACCACCTCTGACCATCAGAATTGTCTGTCACTACTATTTTGATTTTCTGCATTACTCTTGTCACCAGTTGAAGAAGTCCAGTTCCTGTATGTGGGAAGCACTCTTGAGCTTATTAAATGTGCTGAGGAAAGGTATATACCCCCAGGGAGATGAAATACCTTGACCAAGTTCACACATGTACTGCATAGAGGAGCCAGGATATTTGGATCCTGGTCATCTCTGCCTGGGGATAGTTTCCATTCTAACTCCCAAATCTAGTGTCTCCAAATGATATTACAGTGGAATCTTGTCCTCAGGTGTGCACCCATTTGCACTTGGCCTGATCTGGAGCTGATCCAGGTCAGACAGCAGAGGTCTGTGAGGGGCCTGCAGTTCATTCACTATTCCTATTTGACTTCCATTTGTGTGCTTTGGACCTCATTACTGAAGTGCATCATTTTAATGTTTACCATTTTAATGTTTATTCTGGAACCTTTCAGCTAGATTTGAGTGATCATTTCAAACAACAGTTTCCTCTATTGGGGATTAATGTCCTAGTCATTACTCTTGGGTCTTGTAGATGTTTCAGGACAGTTTGAAGCAGTTTGCTTCTCTGGCTAGACTAAATTTAAGTAGTCTATATTTTTTTATACTAAGTTAGGTTGGCAGGAGGGATTTAAGTACTGACCTTTATCTTTTATATTTTGAAATCTGTTATTAAAAAAAAATTTCAAACAAGGCTGAGGATGTAGCTCAGTGGCAGAGTGCTTGTCCAATTTGTATGAGTCCTTGGGCTTCTATCTCCAGAACCCAAAAACCAAAAATCATTCAAGCAAGTTGAATGTGGTAGTAACAGGTTTATAATTCCAGCATTTGGAGGTAGAAAGATCAGAGTTCAAGGCCAGTCTCAGCTACACTGAGACTCTGTGTCAAAAAGTGAAACAAAACAGAGAAAGGGGTATGTAAATTGACAGCTCCCTGAATTTTGAGCTTCCACTCTACCATTTTTCTTCTCTAGAAGTAACAAGTTTTTCATGTATCATTCTAGAGATACATATACATATCAGTGAAAGGCAAATGTATTACAATATATAAGTATCTCACTGCTTTATAGGTGAAGCAATATCTTCTTCAAGTATCAAGTGCTTATTTGCCAGAATCTCAAAGCTGGAAAGTTTTTGTTGTTGTTTCTTATGGTGCTAGAATCCAACCCTGTGTCTTGTGTATGCTAGGTAGACACTATCTGAGCTACATTCCCAGCCTCAGGAAATTCCAAGTCCTTTGAACTGTGCCTTTCAGAGTGATGCTAAAGATGAAGTCTAGGGCCTCACATATTCTAAGCAAGTGTTCTACTGAGCTACATCCCAGCCTTTTTTAAGAAAAAAATTTTAAAGCTATAATTCTCATGGGACTGGAGAGATGGCTCAGTGGTTAAGAACACTCGTTGTTCTTGCAGAAGACCTGGGTTCAAATCCCAGCACCCACATGGCAGCTAACACCTGTCCATAACTCCAGTCCCAGGGGATCTGACAGCCTCTTCTGACCTCCGCAGGCATTGCAGAGGTGCCCTTACCTACATGCAGGCAATACATGCATACATACAAAAAATAAAAATAAAATTTTTTTTAAAAGTTTTAAGGTATAATTCACAAAGCACAGGAGACACCTTTTTAAGGAGGACAGTTATGTTTTAGTGTGTTCATAAAGCTGTGCAAACATCACTAATTCTAGTACATTTTCATTCCAAAAGAAATTCCATGTTCAGGGACTGGAGAGAGTGTGTAATGCCCTGGCACTCCCAGAACTTGGGAGGGATCTCTGAGTTCAAACCAGCCTGGTCTACATGGTTCCAGGCCATCTGGGGCTGCAGGATGACCCTGTCTCAAAAAGACACCACCCCTTCCCCTGACAATATATATATATATATTTTTTTCTCTTCCTGAGGTCTCAAGTTTGGTTCCCAGCACCCACTTTGGGTGGCTTACAACCACCTGTAACTCTAGCTTGGGGAGATTTGATGGCCTTGGCTTCAGGGACACCACTCACATACATACATACTGTGCAAGCACATACACAAGAATAAAATCTTTAAAAAATAGGGGCTGGAGAGATGGCTCAGCAGTTAAGAGCACTGGCTGCTCTTACAGAGGACCTGAGTTCAATTCCAAGCCCCCACATGGCAGCTAACAACTGTCTATAACTCCAGTTCCAGGGGAATCCTATGTCTTCTTCTAACCTCCTTGGGCATTGCATGGCATGGGTGCTCTTATGTATATGCAAGCAATACACTCATACACAAAGATAATAACAAACATTTTTTAAAATCTTTAAAAATAAAAAAGAAGAAACTGGGTGCAATGGCACAAATGTTTCTTCCCAGTATTCCAGGAGGCACAGGCAAGTAGATCTCTCTAAGTTCAAGGTCAGCAAGGGCTCCCTAGGGAGACTCTGTCTCAATAAAGAAAGAAATTCCATATCTGTTAGTAATTGCTTCCTAATTTCTCTTCCTCTGGCAAGCACTAATTTGTGGTGCCTTATACATTGATTTTTCTTTGCGGGGGAATGTCTTTGAGACAGGGCTCTCTGTAGCCCCAGCTGGCCTGGAACTCACAGAGATCCACCTGCCTCTGTCTTGGATTAAAGGTGTGGGACACCATGCCCAGCTGCTTGTTTATTTTTGAGACAAGGTTTCTTGTAGCCCAGGGTAACCTTGAACTGCTGTATACAGTAGACCAGGCTGGCCTTGAACTCACAGAAATCCACCTGCCTCTGTCTCCTGAGTGCTGGGACTAAAGGCGTATGCCACCATGCCTGGCTAAAGTTTGTTTTAATATGTGAAATTAAACAGAAGCTTTTAGTCTAGTTGTTCTTTTTCACTGTCTTTTCAGCTATCTCTTCTCATACTGACATTTTTCTTCAGTATTTGAAGTTTTCAGGTCCTTCTGATCTTGTTTTTGTTCTGTCTTTTCCTAAAAAGAATTCAAAGCTGTGAAGTTTCTTGTTTCTAGTCTCAGCCCTTTGTGATTGCTCTCCTTTGTCAGTATCATCGTTCAAATCTTCCATAACCTAGGAGAGCGTAGGTGGATATGTAACAGTGTTAACTTAAGAGGTCTTATTGAACCAGGCGTGGTGGCTTAGGTCTATAATTCCTTCTCTTGGGAGACAGAGGCAGGAGGATTTCTGTAATTCAAGGCTGCATTGGCTCCAGAGTGAGACCTTGTCTCAAAAAGCCTCCCAAAAGGGGCTAGAGAGATGGTTCAGCAGTTAAGAGCACTGGCTGTTCTTCCAGAGGACTCAGGTTCAGTTCCCAGCACCCACATGGTTGCTTTATTAGCCAGTCTGAATCTCCAGTTCCAGGGGATTCAATGCCCTCTCCTGGCCTCTTTGGGCTCTGTCCCCACATGGCACACATGCGTATGTGAAGGCAGAGCACTAATAATCAAAATGAAAGTAATAGGAGCCAGGTATGGGGGCGGGGTGCAAGCCTTTAATCCCAGCACTCGGGAGGCAGAGGCAAGCATCTCTCTGTGAGACTGAGACCAGCCTAGTCAAAGTATAGAGTTGCAGATCAGCTGGAACAGAAAGACCTTATCGCAAAAACCAAACAAAAGAGCAAGAACATGAAAACAGATTTAGGTAAGGCAGTGTCCTAGATGTGTTGACCTTATGTATTTGTATAGAGTTGAGATGTTCTGCCTCTCATTTTAGACACTAGCACTTGAGGTACATCAACGTTTTTGTAAGCTAATGTGATAGCAAAGCTTTGTGTTAGGCTTAGATGAACATTGGGGGGCTCATTCTGACACTTAAAAATAACCTTTGTAGGGCTAGAGAGATGGTTCAGCAGTTAAGAGCACTAACTGGCTGTTCTTCCAGAAGACCCGGGTTCACATCCTAGCACCTACATGGCAGTTAACTGTTTGTAACTCTAGTCCCTGGGGATCCAACAGCCTCTTCTGACCTCCGTGGGCATGGTATGGCACGACAGGGGTGGACTTAACTACATGCAGGCAATACATGCATACACATAAAATAAAAATTGAAAAAAAAATAACCTTTGTAGGATTTGTTCTTTGTGTTCTAGTGAGCTGTTTTCCCCATCTCAGAAGTACCAGCTTTTGGTGTATCATGCAGACTCTCTCTTTCATGATAAGGAATACCGTAATGCTGTGAGTAAGTATACCATGGCTTTACAGCAGAAGAAAGCCCTAAGTAAAACTTCAAAAGTGCGACCTTCAACTGGAAATTCTGCATCTACTCCACAAAGTCAGGTAATTGAAGATAGAACTGTGTTTTTCTTATTGTTGATTTTTGTTGTTTTGAGAAAAAGAAAAGAGCTAAGTTTTTGTTTCCAGTAATAGTTGATCTATTATAGAATGAGTCAGTTCTTCATTCCTTGTTATTACCAAGTAATATTCCATGGAATAAATATGCTACATTTTGCCCACCTATATATTGGCTGATGGCCATTTGATTGCTTCTGCCTCTTGCCATGAATAATGCTGCTGTGAACATTTGTGTCTAGGTTTTTTTTGTCAGCCTGTTTTCAGTTTTTTATCTTTTTTTGGGGGGGTTAGGGGTTTTGTTTTGGAGATAGGCTCTCTTGGCTGTATATTTCTTTTTTAATTTTATTTTAATTTTTTGGTCTTTTTTCCGACAGGGTCTCCCTGTAGCCCCAGCTGTCCTGGAACTCACTGTGTAGACCAGGCTGGCTTCCATCTCACAGAAATCCACCTATCTCTGCCTCCAAAATGCTGGTTTTGCATTCATACATATAAAAATTAAAGACTAAATGTGAATTTGTGGGATTTTTTTTTTTGAGACAGGGTCTCCTTGTAGCCCCAGCTGTCCTAGAACTCACTATGTAGTCTAGGCTGGCCTCAAACTCACAAAGATCCACCTGTCTGCCTCCCAAGTGCTGAGATTACAAATAGGCGTGTGCTACCACGCCTGGCCTCCAGCTCTAAAGCCTAATAACCACATCAATGACCAGCAGAGCATACGACATTGGTGCAGTAGTGACAGTTTTATCTTGGGGGCAATCAACGGCTTTATTTATTTTTTGTATTTTTTTCATATTTATTATTTTTATTTTATGTGTATGTGTGTATTGCCTGCGTGTAGGTAAGTACACCTGTGTTGTGCAATGCCCGAGGAGGACAGAAGAGGCTGTCGGATCCTCTAGAACTGGAGTTACAGACAGTTGTTAGCTGCCATGTGGGTGCTGGGATTTAAACCCGGGTCTTCTGCAAGAATGAGTGTTCTTAACCGCTGAGCCATCTCTCCGGCCCCCTATTTTTTAGACAGAGTCTCCCTGTAGCCCCAGCTGGCCTGGAACTTGCTCTGTACACCAGGCTGGTCTCGAACTCACAAAGATTCACCTGCCTCTGCCTCCCAAGTGCTGGGATTAAAGGCTATATTTCTTGATTTTGTGTGTGTGTGTGTGTATTTTTTTTAAATTTATTTGCTTTATGTGTAAGTATATTACCTGCGTGTATGTAAGTGCTCCCATGTCATGCAGTGCCCATGGAGGTCAGAAGAGGGCATCCGATCCCCTGGAACTGGAGTTATAGACAGTTAGTAGCTGGCATGTGGGTGCTAGAAACTGAACCCAGGTGCTCCAGAAGAACAGCTAGTGCTGTTAACTGCTGAGACATTTCTCTAGCTCCTGATTGTATATTTTTTGAGATAGGGTCTCTTGATTGTATATCTAGGAGCAGAATTGTTGGGTCATGGGATTACTTATGCTTAGCATTTTGAAGAACTGCTACATTGAAGAGTTCATGTTTTGAAGAAGTGTTTTCATTGTGTCCCAGTGTCTTCCGTCTGAAATTGAAGTGAAATATAAAATGGCTGAGTGTTATACAATGCTGAAACAAGACAAAGAAGCCATTGCTATCCTTGATGGGATCCCTTCAAGACAAAGAACTCCCAAAGCAAGTTGAATTTCTCTTTTCTTCAGCCCTCTCAACCCTATTTCCTTCCATGTTTTCTATGCTTCGGGAAGTCTTATCTGAACATTTCTCCGTGGCTCTGATTCTTCTCTCCTGGTGAAGTTGGGGTTCAGACAGATAGATGATTGACTTCCTTCAGAAACCTTGAGAATTCAGCCAGGTATGGTGACACACACATATACTTGGGAGGTGGAGGCAGGAATATCAGGAGTTCAAGGTGAGCTTCTGCAACCTGTCTCAAACAACAGCAACAACAAAATATTCTTTGGTTTTTGTTTTGTGGTACTGGGGGTTCAACCCAGGGTCTCCGACATGCTAGGCAAGCCCAAGCCAGGCCTTTTTAAAAAATTTTTTAATTTGGAGGTGTAGTCTCATTTAATTACTTATGCTGGCTTTGAACTCTGTAGCCCAGGCAGACCTTGAACTTTGAAACCTCCTGCCCCAGCTTGTCCAAGTAATGGAGATTATAGGCCTGCACCACTAACAACTAGGCCCACCTGCATGCACATTAGTACACACATACATACACTCTTTTTTTAAAGGTAAGGAATATAGGGTCCGGAGAGATGGCTCAGCAGTGAAGAACACTGTTCTTGCAGAAGACCCAGGTTCAAATTCTAGCACCCACGTGGCAGCTAGGAACTATCCATAACTCTAGTTCCAAGGGATCTGATGGCCTCTTCTGTTCTCCGAGGGTATTGCATGACATGGGTGCACTTAAATATATGCAGGCAATACACATATGCACATAAAATAAAAATAATAAATATGGTTCATCGGTTAAGAGCACTAACTGCTCTTACAGAGGACCTGGGTTCGATTCCCAGCACCCACATGGCGGCTATGAACTGTTCCAGGGAAATCCAAAGCCCTCTTCTGACCTCCATGGCACTGCACAACATGGGTGCACTCACATACGTGCAGGCAAAACACCCAAACACATTTAAAAAAAAAAAAAAGATAAGGAGTATAAACTGTAGGTGTATTTTAGTTAGTACTTCATTCAAATATTATTGAATTATAAAAGTGACCAAACTTGATGAGAACCTGTCTCTTCATATTGATCATATTGAGGAAGTACTTATTGAGTTGCTTGGGTTTTGGTGGGTGAGAAAGGGGGGCTAGTGTTGATTGACCCAGGGGGCCTCAAACTCCCTAATTTCCTAATATACCAATGGTTCTTCTACCCCAGCTCTGTTTTCTGAGCTTTAAAACTAGTTTTTCCAGTGCTGGAGAGATGGCTTAGCAGTTAAGAGCATGTAGAAGACCTGGGTTTGAATCCCAGCACCCACATGGCAGCTAGCAACTGCCCATACTTCCAGTTCCAAGGGATCCAACAGTTTCTTCTGTCTGCTGCAGGCAGGCATTGCATGACAGGGGTGCACTTACTTACATGCAGGCAATACATTAATACACGTAAAATAAAAATAGTAAATAAAATACTTAAAAAAACTCTGTGAACTAGAGAAATGATTCAGTGGTTAAGCATACTTGCTTCTCTTACAGAAAGCCCAGGTTTGGTTCCCTGCACCCATTTGGTAGCTCACAACCATCTCTAACTCCAGTTTCAAGGGATCTGACACCTTCTGCCCTCTGTGGGCATTATACATGCAGGCAGAACATTCATACACATAGCAAATAAAATGGGCTGATTGCCAGGCGGTTAAGAGCACTGAATGCTCTTGCAGAGGACCAGAGTTCAATTCCCAGCACCCACATGGTTGCTAATAACCATCTCTAACTCCAGTTCCAGTGCTGCCTTCTGACCTTTACAGGCATTGCATAACATGTGTAGGCAAAACACTTCATACAAATAAAATTGAGATAAATACATAAAAATAAATAAAGCCAGGCATGGTAGTGCACACCTTTAATCCCAGCACTTGGGAGGCAGAGGCAGGTGGATCTCTGTGAGTTCAAGGCTAGCCTGGTCTACATAGTGAGTTCCAGGACAGCTGGGACTACAGGGAGACCCTGTCTCAATAAAACCAAAAAAAGAACAAAGTAAGTCGGGCGTGGTGGCGCACGCCTGTAGTCCCAGCACTTGGGAGGCAGAGGCAGGTGGATCTCTGTGAGTTTAAGGCCAGCCTGTTCTACATAGTTCCAGGACAGCTGGGGCTACGGGAGACCCTGCTTCAAAAAGACAAAAAAATAAATAGGTAAAATTAAATAAATAAAATATAAACATATATATAAAAACACTTGTGTCCTAGTTTGCTGTCCGTTGCTGTAATAAAACATTCTAACTAAAAGTAGCTTGGGGAGGAAAGGGTTTATTTGGCTAACAGGTCTCAATCATAGTTTGTCTTTGAGGGAAGCCAGGACAGGAACTCAAGGCAGAAACCTGGAGACAGGAACTGAAGCATGGAGTGTGGAAGACTGCTGCTGCTTACTGACTTGCTCTTCTGGCTTGTTCTTGGCATGCTTTCTTTCCTTTTTTTTTTTTTTTTTTTTTTTTTTTTTTTTTGGTCTTTTTGAGACAGGTGTTGGGATTAAAGGTGTGCACTACCAGGCACGGCTGGCGTGCTTTCTTATATAACCCAGGACTACCTGCCCATAGGTGGCACCACCCATAATGGGATGGGCCTTCCCATATCACTCAATAATCAAGAAAATACCTCACAGACATGGCCACAGGCCAATCTCAACAGAGTTGAAGTTCTCTCTTTCCAAGTGTGTGAAGTTGACAGCTGAAGCCTTCCAGCACAACTTGGAAGTATATTATAGACTAACTGTCTCATTAGTTTGGGTGACATAAAGTTGTGTTGTAGTGTCCTCTGGAAGTCTTCACTTGCCTTAAAAATAATTTTTTGTATATATAGAGTGTCTACTGCTGTACTCAGTTTGATTATAAACTTTGAATGATGCTATGTCTTATTACAGATACCTATAAAAATTTCTTCTTAATGACTTGTGGATGTTTGGAGGATATTTCTAGAAAATGCATAATGGTAAAGAAACTCAGCTTTCTGGAATCCCAATACTTGAAGCTTACAACCATCATCCCAAGAGGGACTAAGTATTTGTTAGGAGTGCATATCCTTTATGCAGAAGAACTGTAACCAGGAGCAAATAAACACATGCCTCAAAAAATGAATATACTATATTTAAAGTTTTTCTTGTCCTTTAGGGAGTAACTGGCTTCTTAGTCTATGTGAGTTAGATTATATCTAACCGAACATCTGATAGTATATGGTAAATGGTGCCACACATTTCTCCATATTTAAAGGAAAATTCCAGGAGTAGATTGTTGTGTCTTGGTAAATCTCCAACTTTTAAGGTTAAACAGACATACCAGCAGACAATTTCTTACACAGTTTTTAGGAACTGAAGATCACAGCTCTGAAATTTTCCAAGTAATGTTCTTTTTTTTTTTTTTTGGTCTTTTTGAGACAGGGTCTCCTTGTAGCCCCAGCTGTCGGGGAACTCATTATTTAGACCAGGCTGGCCTCAAACTCACAGAGATCCACCTGCCTCTGCCTCCCGAGTGCTGGGATTAAAGGCATGCGCCACCACGCCCAGCAGTAATATTCTTTTTAAAGAAGAATTGGAGCTGTGTATGGTGGTATATGCCTTTAATCCCAGCACTCAGGAGGCAGAGGCAGGCAGATCTCTATGAGTTCAAGGCCAGCCTGTTCTATGTAGTGAGCTCCAGGCTAGCTGGGGTTACAGAGAGACCCTGTCTCAAAAATACACACACAAAAGAAAACTTGGAGCCAGGCATAGTGGGAGGCAGAGACAGGTAGATCTCTGTGAGCTCAAGGCCATCCTGGTCTACATATCAAGCTAGCTGAGGCTACAAGGAGACCCTGTCTCAAAAAGATCAGAAATGTCAAAATGATGGTCAAGTATTGGGGGTGGGGGATTCTTGGTAGATAAAGCATTTGTTGTGCCAAGTGTGAAGGCCTGAGTTCAGATACGCAGAAAGCTGGGTAGGCATGGCAGCTGGCCTACAAGCCCACCATTGGGGAAGCATAGAAACAAATCTCCAGAGCAAGTTGGCTAGCCAGACTAGCCATAACTGATACTGTAATGTTTTGATCTTTTAGTTAAAAATTTATTTTCTTTTATCTGTATGAGTGTTTTGTCTACGTATATTTAAGTGCACTGGTGTAGGGCAGTATCCACAGAAGGCAGAAGAGGTGGTGGATCCCCTGGAACATGAGTTGCAGATGCTTGTTAGCTGCCATGTGGGTGCTGGAACCAAACCTAAGTCCTCTATAAGAGCAGCCAGTGCTCTTAACCCCCCAGCCATCTCCAGCCCCTCATTTTGTTTCGTTTTATTTTTGTGTATGAGTGTTTTGCCTGCGTGTATGTAAGTGTACCTGTGTCATGCAGTGCCCACAGAGGACAGAAGAGGGCATCAGATCCCCTGGAACTGGATTTTTGGATGGCTATTAGCCATCATATGAGTGCTGGGAACCAAACCCAGGTCCTTTGCTTGAGCAGCCAGTGCTCTTAACTGTTGAGTCATCTCTCCAGTCTCTTGGTTTTTTTTTTGTTTTTTGTTTTTTTTTTGTTTTTTGAGACAGAGTTCCTTGTAGTCCCTGCTGGCCTGCAGCTCGCTATGAAGACCAGACTGGACTTGATCTCACAGAGATCTGTGTGCCTCTTCCTCTTGAGTACTGGGACTAAAGGTGCATGACCACATCCAGCTCTGAGTTTGATTTTTTTTATATTACTTTAATGAGTCAGTACTGATGGGTCAAAGTTTTTGAGTGTTAGATAAGCCAAATTCTAGGCACTAGTCTAATTGTCAGAAACCAAGTGTTACTTATTATGTGTCATTTCCTTTTTGGGGAAATTCATTTGCTCCTTCTTAACTAGCTATGTTAAACATTCCAAGAAGATGGGCATGGCAGCTCATGCCTGTAATCCCAGCACATGGAAGACTAAGGCAGAAGGATTGCCATGAGTTAAGGCTAACCGGGATACATAGTTTCAGACCAGCCTGAACCACTAAATAAGATCTGTTTCATAAACAAATAGCTGAATGTGGTGGTGCATGCCTGTCACCCCTGCATTTCCGAGGTTAAGATAGGAGGATTAGCAGTTTAAGATACCCTCTGCTACATAATGAGTTTGAGGCCAGCCTGGGTACATTAGACCCTGTCTCAGCAAACAAAACAGGTACTGGAGGGATGACTTAGCAGTTAGCAGCTCTTGCTGGTCTTTCAGAGGTCCAGAGTTGGTTCCTAGCCTCTAATACACACTTAAAAATAAATCTTTTTTTTTTTTTTTTTTAAAAAAGGAAAATAGGCTGGGTGTGGTGGCGCACATCTTTGGTCCCAGCACTCAGGAGGCAGAGGCAGGTGGATCTCTTGAGTTCGATGCCAGCCTAGTCTACATAGCGAGTTCTAGGCTAGCTGGGGCTGCAGGGAGACCCTATCTCAAAAAGAAAAAATAAAAACAGGCTGGGCGTGGTGGCACATGTCTTTAATCCCAGCACTCAAGAGGCAGAAGCAGTTGAATCTCCTGAGTTCAAGGCTAGCCTGGTCTACATAGTGAGTTCCAGGCAAGCTGGGGCTATAGGGAGACACTGTCTCAAAAAGACCAAAAAAAAAAAGGAAAACATTTCCATACTTTTTTATACCCTAATGTTGAATTTGAAATATATCAGCTTGGGGGCTGGAGAGATGGCTCAGCGGTTAAGAACACTGACTGCTCTTGCAGAGGACCCGGGTTCAATTCCCAGCACCACATGGCAACTGCGAACCATCCTTAACTCCAGTTCCAGGGGAATCCAAAACGCTCTTCTGACCTCCGCAGCATTGCATGACATGGGTGCACTCACATGCATGCAGGCAAAGACATATACACAAATATACATAAAATAAAAATAAAATATTTTTTAAAATATGTCAGCTTAAGCACTTTTTGGGGTACTTTATCTTCATTTTAAGAGCAAGAAAATTCTGGAACATTTCTCAAGTCAATGTTACTCTCTTTTCCAGAGGCATTATCTTTGGTCTAGTTATTAAGAATTATTGAGAGAGTAACATGACTTCCTTTTTAGGGATGGGAGGACCTAGGAAAGGCAAGAATAGTAGTAATTTATTTGTTTTGAGGTGGGATAGGTCTTTTTTTGCACAGGGTTATGGGTAGTTTATTTTTTCAGTAGAATAGTAGTTGGTAAAAAAAATAAGTTTGTTCATGGTAAGATACTTTCTTTGAAAATATGCTTGCCTTACTATCATTTGGTTTTGTATATGCAGATAAACATGATACTGGCAAACCTGTACAAGAAGGCTGGTCAGGAGCGCCCCTCAGTCACCAGCTATAAGGAGGTCCTGCGGCAATGCCCATTGGCCCTTGATGCTATTCTAGGTATAGAACACTTTCTTCCTGTTTCTTGGAGTGTTTGCTAAGATAGTAGTTCTCAGTTATGGGTATGCATTAGACTAGGTGGTACCTAGAATTCACAGTAATCTTGGCTGTGCTTTGTTGTTTTGATTTGATTATGGGTAAGTGTACATGGGTGGGCCTGGAGTTATAGGTAGTTGTTGATTCTGGAAACCAAACTTGGGTCTTGTCTAAGAGCAGTACACACACTTAACTACAGTATACATTATTAACTACTGAACCATCTCTCTAGTCCCTAGTAAAGGTTTAGAAAAAAATTCCCTGCATTATCATTTATTCAAAATGTAGAAATATTTTGGGTTGCAGTATAGCTCAGTGATAGAACACAAGCTTAGCATGCTTGAGGCTCTGGTTTCAGTTACTGGCACGAAAGAAAGGGAGGGAGAAAATTTTTCTGTCATATTGAAGGAGGGAGAGAGGAAAAGAGGGAGGGTCATAAGCAACCTGCTTAGACTAGGGAGAGGTAACTGCAGCTTATTTCTTGCACTATGAGAAGGGACACTGTCTCACCTTTCTCTTGTTTTCTGTTGGGTTAGGTTTGTTATCCCTTTCTGTCAAGGGTGCAGAGGTGGCATCAATGACAATGAATGTGATCCAGACTGTGCCCAACCTGGACTGGCTCTCTGTGTGGATCAAAGCATATGCTTTTGTACACTCTGGTGACAACTCAAGAGCAATCAATACCATCTGGTGAGAGCCACAATGTTAATTCGGTGATTGTTTGGGGTAGAGGGTGAGATTTGAGATAAGATCTTTTTAAAAATATTTTTATTATTTTTATTTTATGTGTATGCATGTATTGCCTGTATGTAGATAAGTGCACCTGTGTTGTGCGATGCCTGCAGAGAGACTGTCAGATCCCCTGGAACTGGAGTTATGGACATTTGTAAGCTGCCGTGTGGGTGCTGGGATTTGAACCCGGGTCTTCTGCAAGAAGTCAGTGTTCTTAACCGCTGAGCCATCTCTCCAGCCCCTGGGCTGTTAGTTTTTTTTTTTAATTTTTATTTTATGTGTATATCGCCTGCTTGTAGGTAAGTGCACCGGTGTCATGCAGTGCCCGCGGAGGTTGGAAGAGGCTGATCCCCTGGGACTGGAGTTATGGACAGTTATTAGCTGCCATGTGGGTGCTTGGATTCGAACCTGGGTCTTCTGCAAGAACAACCAGTGTTCTTAACCGCCAAGCCATCTCTCCAGCCCCAAGCTGTTAGTTTTTTAATGGACTAAATGATTGCAAATGTGATGAACTGTTGGAACCTGTAAAAATGTATGGCTATACTGAGTTCTACTTTGTACATGTAAATAAAGGTGGTCATCCTTAAAGGGCAGACTGCTGTTGTATGTCATATTCACACCTGAAAAAAAATCTCTTTGGTTTTGTCAGAAGTGTTGTTTACTTAGCACCTGATAATAGGATGCCTCCTTGCAACTAGAGTTTTCAAAACCATGTGTTGTTGGGCTCTTAAAAACCATAACTGGCCGGGCATGGTGGCGCACGCCTTTAGTCCCAGCACTTGGGAGGCAGAGGCAGGTGGATCTCTGTGAGTTCAAGGCCAGCCTGGTCTACATAGTGAGTTCCAGGACAGCTGGGGCTACAGGGAGACCCTGTCTCAAAAAGACCCAAAAAAAAAAAAAAAAAAAAAAAAAACCATAACTGACTGGGCGTGGTGGCGCATGCCTTTAATCCCAGCACTTGGGAGGCAGAGGCAGGCGGATCTTTGTGACTTCGAGGCTAGCCTGGTCTACGTAGTGAGTTCCAGGACAGCTGTGGGGCTACAAGGAGACCCTGTCTCAAAAAGACAAAACAAAACAAAAAAAAACACCCATACCTGACTAAAGAAAAAGACCAAACAAACAAACAAGAAAACAACCCATAACCAGTTGAGCTTGGTGGCACACACCTTTTATCCTAGCACTCTAAAGGCAGTGGAAGGTAAATCTCAGTGAATTGAAGGCCAGCCTGGTCTACATAGTGAGTTCCAAGCCAGTTAGCACTGCAGAGTGAGACCCTGCCTAAAAGAAACATAACCAGAAAATTCTTTCTAAATAGTTATATCTGCTTTAGTCTACATATTTAAAGAGCATACGCTCAGGTAAGAAAATTCAGTCTTCATAGTTAATTTTGTTTGTTTGTTTGTTTGTTTATTTATTTATTTATTATGTATATGAGTGTATTGCCTGCATGTAGGTAGGGGCACCTGGGTTGTGCAGTGCCCATGGAGGTCAAAAGAGGGAGTTGAATTCCCTGGAATTAGAGTTTTGGACAGTTGATAGCTGCCATGTCTATGCTGGAAATCGAACCTGGGTCTTCTGCAAAAGCAACCAGTGTTCCCAACCACTGAGCCAACTCTCCAACCCATCTGAAGTTAATTAAAACAAAATTGGGGGGCGGGGGCTTTTGGAGACATGATCTCCCTGCAGCCCCAGCTGGCCTGGAACTCATTATGTAGACCAGACTGGCCTTGAACCCACAGAGATTTGCCTACTTCTGCCTCCCAAATGCTGGGATTAAAGGTGTGTACCACCATGTCTGGCCCCCTTAAAAAATTTTTTTTTAAATTGGAGCTGGTGAGGTTGCTTAGTGTTAAGAGCACTGACTGCTCTTGCAGAGGACCTAGGTTCAATTCTGAGCACCCACATGGCACCTAACAACTGTCTGTAACTCCAGTTCCAGGGGATCCGACACCCTTTTCTGACCACAGGCATTGTACAGCATGGGTGCACTTACATATGTGCAAGGCCATACACTTATACACATAAAATAAAAATAATGTGTGGTGGTGCATGCCTTTAATCCCAGCCCTTGGAAGGCAGAGGCTGGTGGATCTCTTGTGAGATTGAGGCCAGCCTGGTCTACATAGTGAATTCCAGGTGGGCTGGAACTAGGGAGACCCTGTCAAGAAATAAAATAATAAAATGTTTAAAAATTTTTTATATTTTTTTTGTGTGTAGGTGTAGATGTAAGTTTATTATTGTTGTTGTTGTTATTATAGCTGGGAGTGGTCAAACCCGTGTATAAATCCCTGGACTTGGGAGGATGAGACCAGGAGGATCATAAGTTCAAGGCCAGCCTGGTTACACAGCAAGACCTTGTCTCAAAAAAAAAAAACCAAAAAAAACTTAAAGTACAACAACAAAAAACTGTTTTTTTGTGGGGGGACATATATTTTTATTTTAGTTTTTTATTTTATGTGTATGAGTGTATTGCCTGCATGTATGTGAGTGCACCTGTGTTGTGCAGTGCCGCGGAGATCAGAAGAGGGCTTTGGATTCCCCTGGAACTGGAGTTAAGGATGGTTCGTAGCTGCCATGTGGGTGTTGGGAATCGAACCCCGGTCCTCTACAAGAGCAGTCAGTGCTCTTAACCACTGAGCCATTTCTACAGCCTGGGGGGAAATTTTTTATACATACAGAAAAACATATCTATACGCTCATCCAGATTTAAGGATTTAAAACAAATGTAAAATAAATTGTAAGGTTAAAAATATTTGACATCTTTTTTAAGTTCACTAGAGAAAAAGTCCTTATTGCGGGATAACGTGGACCTGCTTGGAAGCTTGGCAGATCTGTACTTCAGAGCTGGAGATAATAAAAACTCCGTCCTCAAGTTTGAACAGGCACAGATGTTGGATCCTTATCTGATAAAAGGTGAGTCCTCCTCAGGTCAGTAGACATGTGGCCATACAGGGGCAGTTAAGAGAAGACAGGTAGAAATTGGGGCATTAACTCCTGGTACTGTTTTCTTCTTTTGGAGTTTTCTTTTGTTGTTTTGTTTTTTTGATACAGCATCTCATGGAGCCCAGGCTACCCTTGAGCTTGCTGTGTAAACTGGCTTTGAATGTTTGCCTCTACCTCCACCTCTGCTGCCATGGTGCCCAGCTCTGATACTGTTTTTCAAGGAAGATTTTGTAAGACTTACTTAAGTAATCTCTTTTTTTTCTTTTTTCCCTGTCTTGACACGTCTCTAACACTTAGGTAATTCCATTTTGAGTGGTGATTTTGCTTGGATTCAAGTGTTATCTCCTTACAGACCATTACTTAACTTTTTTTCTTTTGAGGGACATAATGGCACCTTCTTACAAATTATATGTTTATGATGTGGCTGACTGATGGCATATGCAGAATCATAACATCCTTTTAAGGACTTTAGTTTTACCCTGTCCTTCGTACATTTTGAAGGAGTAGGGGAGCAGGTACTAAAAAAGAAGTAAGGTGGTTAAGGCATTATGGCAAACAAGCCAGGCGTGGTGGCACACACCTTTAGTCCCAGCACTTGGGAGGCAGACTCAGGAACTCTGAGTTCTAGGCCAGGTGGGGCTACAGGGAGACCCTGTTTCAAAAAGACCAAAAAAAAAAAAAACCCAAAAAAACACAAAAGCATTGTGACAAACAACAGAAAAACCAGCAGCTTGCAGTTGAAGGAATAAGGCACAGTTAATTCCAGGGGCTGGCTGTTGGGTGCCCAGTGATGAGTAGAGACTGCCCAGGAACACTGGGAAATAAGATTAGATGAAGAGGCTGATATTACCAGTAAACACCCAAAGAAAGCCATCAGAAAAATGTGCCTTGGGATAATAAGCAGTCTTCAAAATCCTTAAGAGAATGACTAAGCTGAATGTAGTAGGAAACAACTGTAATTCCAACACTCGGGAGACTGAGGCAGATAGACCATGAGTTCAAGGCCAGCTTGAGTTACATAGTAAGACCCTGTCTCAGACAAACTAAGATGACTTAGTATGAAGGTGATCTCCTAAGTTTTCAAATGAGGGAACAGATCTAGAAAGATGAATTTGTACAAGATCTCCCACCTGCCTAGTGTTTGTTCATCTTCTCCAAGCTGTCCATGTCCACGGTTATAGGCAGGCATGGTGGTGCACTTGGGAGGTAGAGGTAGGAGGATCGAGAGTTCAAGGTTACATGCAATTCTTGTCTCAAGCCCACCTCCCACACCAAAGAAAGAAAATACAATGTTTAGAAATAATTAGAAATAGTCTAGTGTCAATTTGTAGCTTGGAATTGAAAGTTTATGCTAAGGTCAGGAGGAGAATGGCTGTAATCTTGCCTTGAGAGGAATGGGAATCTGAAGGGATGGTGAGGAGTGTGGTAGCAAGAAGTGGTGCTAGCCAGCATGGGACCCTTTTTTATAATGTGAGGGAAGAGGGTTTGGGAATGTGAAGAGGTAGTGTTCCCTAATGAACTACATTCTAGAATGCAAGCTTTTTTTTTTTTGAATAGGCCAACTTTTTCTGAAATTGGGCTTTTTCAGCATGGTAAATAAGCATGTACTAACTGCTGAGAGGTTTTGGGAGACAGCACTTTCTGATTCATTTTTTAAGCCTTTTCTGGTAATGAGTTATGATAGCTGTTTACCACTCTACAATTTAGAGACAAACAGTTCTTGAAAAGGACAGACTTTCAAGTTGTGAGGGTAGGACCTGCTGTTTCTTTGCCCTTTTTTTTTTTAATGTGTATGTGAAGGCCAGAAAAGGGCATCAAATCCCCTCAAACTGGAATTACAGGTGGTTATGAGCCTTCCACTGTGGATACTGGGAACCAAATGCAGGTCCTCTGCAAAAGCAGCTGCTCTTAACCACGAGCCACCTCTCCAGCCCACCTTCCTCTTTTTTTTTGGATGGGATTGCTGTTCATTCATTCATTCATTCATTCATTCATTCAGATACAGGGTCTTTATCAGACTTTTAGCTAAGATTACATGTACAGACAGGGTCTTATGTAGCCCAATCTGGGCTTAGACTTGCTATATAGCTGAGGTTGACCTTGAACTTCTGGTTTTCCTGTTTCCAATTCCAAATGCTAGGAGTACAAGCTTGTATACCCTCCCCCTACTGGTGTTTATGTGGTGGTAGGGATTGAACCTAGGGCTTCATGCATGCTAGGCAGGCATTTCTACCAACTGAGCTACATCTCCAGACATTTATTTATTTATTTTAATTAATTAATTTTATGTGTATAAGTGCCTGCACGTATATAAGTACATCACATTTGTGCAGTGCTTACAGAGGCTAGAAGAGGGTGTCAGATCCCCTGGAATAGGAGTTATGGACAGTTGTTAGCTGCTCTGTAGTTCCTGGGAATCAAACCTGGGTCCTCTGCAAGAGCTGCCAGTTTTCTTATCCTTGGAGCCATCTCTCCAGCTCCTATTTATCTATTTTTATTTTTTGGTCTGTATGAGACCAGGGTCTCCCTGTAGCCCCAGCTGGCCTGGAACTCACTATGTAGATCAGCCTGGCCTTGATCTCAGAGATATGCCTGCCTCTGCCTCCTAAGTACTGAGAATTAAAGGTGTGTGCATGCCTGGTTCTATTTATTTTGATTTATTTTAATTAAATTTTCATATGTGTATACACAGGTGGGTCAGAGGATAATTTTCAGAAGAGGGTTTTCTCCATGTCTGGGAGATTAAGCTTAGGTTCATTAGGCTGGTGGCAAGTACCTTTACTCACAGAGCCATCTCACTGGCCCTCATTTTTGGAGGACCTCTACTGCTTTGGTCAAAGAGCCTCTTCTTACCTTTCTTTTAGGAATGGATGTATATGGCTACCTCCTGGCACGAGAAGGGCGGCTGGAGGACGTGGAGAACCTTGGCTGTCGCCTTTTCAACATTTCTGATCAGCATGCAGAGCCCTGGGTTGTCTCTGGGTATGCTTGTTCATTCTTTCTCTCCAGTGTTCAGTATTTTTGTTTGTTTTGCTTTTTGAGATAGGGGCTCTCCCTGTAGTCCTACCTGGCCTGGAATTCGCTATATAGACCAGGCTGGCCTTAATCTCACAGAGATCTGTCTGCCCATGCCTCTCCAGTGCTGGGATCAAAGGTGTGCCCCAGCATGCCCAGCTAGTGCGTTTTGTTTTGTTTTTAAGAAATTATGGGGGTCTGGAGAGATGGCTCAGTGGTTAAGAGCACTGATTGCTCTTGCAGAAGACTTGGGTCCGATTCCCAGCGCCCACATGGCAGCTTCGAACCGTCCTTAACTCTAGTTCCAGGGGAATCCAAAGCCCTCCGCAGCATTGCATGACACAGGTACACTCACATATCCAGGCAATACACTCATACACATAAAATTTTAAAATGAAAAAAAAAAAAAGAAATTATGGTTTCTCTTTAAGAGAATATAAGTTGAAAGCATAAGGTTTGAGAGGTAACAGACCTGATCAAATTAGTGCATGCCCATGATTTTGGGTTTACATTCACCTGAGGCTGTTTTCTCATTTGGAGAATGGGCTGATGATCCCTACTTCTAGGGGTAAGCGCTGAGATAATGCATTGTGTTTAGGACTGGGCTGTGCAAATTATTTTTCTGGGAATGCCTTCTCTCTTACCTAAGCTTTGTGACCAAAGCTACTCTTAAATTTTGAGATAATTTACCACTGTCTGATCTGCCTTCCAACTGTGTAATCAGCTCATTTAAATTTAGTTAGCCTTGGGTGGTTAAGAGCACTAACTGCTCTTGCAGAGGACCCAGGTTCAATTCCCAGCACCCTTATGGCGGCTATGAACTGTCCTTAACTCCAGTTCCAGGGGAATCCGAAGCCCTCTTCTGACTTCCTCAGCATTGCACCACACTGGTGCACTCACATACATGCAGTCAATAACACTCGAACACATAAAATAAACTATTAAAAAAAATGTAGCTAGCCTTTAGAAAAGCAGTGTAAACAATCTTACTAGACTTGGGCTTTTCTCGTAATCAACTTCTATAAGCTAAGCTAAACAAGTAGCTTAAAAAAAATTATTTGTGTGTGTGTGTGCTTGCATGAGTTTGTGTGCAACATGTACATGCATGATCCCACAGAGGCCAGAAGGGGCCATTGGATCCTCTAGAACTTGAGTTGTAAATGGTTATGAGCTGCTATGTGGGTGCTGGGAACTGAACCCAAGGTCTTCTGCAAGAGCAGTAATTGCTGCTCTTAATTGCTGAGCCATCTCTCCACCCCTAAACACATAGTTTTAATCATAAACTATGTTTCCTTTTTTCTCCTTCATGACCTACCTTATCCCTGATCCAAAATCCTGTGTGTCTGTGTGTCTGTTTTGTGAAAATATCATTGCTGATGGCAATGACCTTAGAAGCAACAAATTATCCACAGAATAGGTTCCAAAAAAACCATGTGGGCTTCAGTTGTTATCTGTTTGTGGTTTTGAATACTGTTCTGGGTCAGAAAAGAAAATCTCTTCCCGGATAAGACAAAGTTCCTCATTCCTTTTCCATATCATGCTAGCTGTACTGTTGAAATAAATCAATAAATAAATAAATAAATAAATAAATAAATAAATAAATAAATAAATAAGATCTTGATGGAGCCAAGAGAAATCAGATGGAACAGTTCTGAAAGCAAATTGAGTTCATGCTTTGCTTAACAACTACAGGAATTTAGTCTTTCTTGAATCAGGCATCTCTAAATTGTGACATTTGCCACACTGGCCCTCATTCACCCTAAGCCCTCACCACCAGCCCTGCACAAACAGAAAATAAAATCGATACTAATGACCTGGCTTATAAATAAATTTCTCCAAATGTCTCTCAGATTGAAGTTTATATTCCAAATTATCAGGATCTTTCTCTTGCATGACATATCTTTTTTCTTTTTAAAATTTTCTTTTCCTTCTTTTTTTTTGAGACAGGGTGTCATGTAATCCAGGCTGGCTTTGAATTTACTGTGTAGCTGAGGCTGGCCTTGAACTTTTTAGTCCCACCCTACTTCCCCAAAGCTGGATTATAGGTGTTCTTGACCATGCCTGATAAGATTTCCCCCCTTTAGGATTTAAAAGTTAATGTATATATTTATTATTGTTATGTTTGTTTTGCTTTTTCATGCATGGTTTATAACAGGCATTATGCATTGTGTTGTCTGTGATTTGTGGATAAAGCTTTTTTAAAAAATTGTTTTACAAAGCTGGGTGTGGTCTCACACGCCTTTAGTCCCAGCATTCAGGAGGCAGAGACAGACGGATCTCTGTGAATTCAAGGCCAGCCTGGTCTGCATAGTAAGTTCCAGGACAGCTGGGGCTGCAGGGAGACCCTGTCTCAAAAAAAGACCAAAAAAACCCATTTGTTTTACATTTTGTGTGTGTGTGTGTCTTATCAGTGTCACATCTACCACAGTATATGGAGGTCAGAGGATAACTAGTGGGAGTCTGTTCTCTCTTTCCACCATGTAGTCCTAGGAATTGAACTCACTAAGTTTGGTGGCAAGTGCCTTTACCCTCTGAGCCATCTCACTGGCCCTTTTTTTAAAGACAATCTCTCTATGAAGCCTGGGCAAGTCTTCAATTCTCTATCCCCCTGCCTTCCGCCTCTCAAGTGCTAGGATTATAGGAATTTGCCACCTAGCTGGCCTTAAGGCTTCTTTATAGGCTTCTCTCAGATAACTTCTGGTATTTCTTTTTTCTTTAGGTGCCATAGTTTCTATAGCAAACGCTACTCTCGGGCCCTGTACTTAGGAGCCAAGGCCATTCAGCTGAACAGTAATAGTGTTCAAGCTTTATTGCTTAAAGGAGCAGCACTCAGGAATATGGGCAGAGTCCAAGAAGCAATAATTCATTTTCGGGAGGCTATAAGGCTTGCACCTTGCCGCTTAGACTGTTATGAAGGTAAGATAGCAATTACCAGTATAGGCATGAGAGCTATATTCAGGTGGAAGGTTTTGTTAGGCTAGCACTTCTAAGCCCTGTTGTAGATTCAAATTATCTGTGGGGGCTTTAAAGACCAGACTGTAAGGTCACTTCAGCATAGATTGCTTGGTTAATGTATGTAATTGATTATGAGGGGTTGGTTTGTCTGGTTTTTTAAAAATAATTTTATTTTTTGTTTATGAGTGTATTGCCTACATGTAAGTGCACCCATGTTGTGAAATGCCCACAAAGGTCAGAAGAAGGCACTGGATCCCCTGGAATTGGAGTTAAGGACGGTTGTTAGCCACCATGTGGGTGCTGGGAATTGAACCCAGGTCCTCTGCAAGAGCAGCCAGTGCTCTTAACCACTGAGCCATCAGTCCAGCCCCTGGTTTGTCTGTTTTTTGTTTGTTTTAAAATGGGGTTTCCCTCTAGCCCAGACTATAGCCCAGTAGAGCTGTGCCTCCAAGTTCAGCAATGTTTGGTGACTCAGTCACAGATACCAAAATAGCTTTTTTTTTTTGGTCTTTTCGAGACAGGGTCTCCCTATAGTCCTAGCTAGCCTGGAATTCACTATATAGACCAGGCTAGCCTTGAATTCATAGTGATCTGCCTGGGATTAAAGGCATGTGCCACCACACCAGGCTGTTATTTATTAACTTTTTTTGGTGGGGATGGGGTGGGGATTGCAACAGGCCCTAGTTGTTCTTGAACATATATTCTCAAGAATGACTTTGAACTCCTATTCCTCCTGCCTCCACCTTCCAAGTGCTGAGATTGTATTTGTACCACTACCACACTAGCCTTTGGACATTGACTTTCTTTTTTTTTGGTCTTTTTGAGACAGGGTCTCCCTGTAGTCACAGCTGGCTTGGATTTGCTATGGAGAACAGGCTGGCCTTGAACTCAGAGAAATCCACCTGCCTCTGCCTCCCAAATGCTGGTACTAAAGGCATGCTCGGCTTGGACATTCACTTTCTGTTAGGCCAAAGATGACAGAACCCAGCTGGAAAATGATGGCTTAAGAGGCAGTGAACCCATGGGCTTTGTTGGAGACATCACTGCTTTAGTGCCAGGGTTAACTATTATTGTTGCCATTCTTCAACTCTCAGGTGGGCTGCAGTTTCCTTAGCATGCCTCCTTCACCATCTTGTGGGTGCAGTTGTGGAAACATCTGTCAAGTACTCTGGGGAAGAACACATCTTAGCTTTTCCATCTGCATATTCTGCAGGCCAGTTTCACCAGCACAGTTCTCCCCCAGCCTCCCTTTTAATTGAAACTTTGAAGGCTTGCAGGTGGAGCACTGTCATGTCATGCTTTTGAGCTTCTTTACGTGTTTTTCTCCTCAGGTCTCATCGAATGTTACTTAGCCTCTAATAGTATTCGAGAAGCGATGGTAATGGCCAACAATGTTTACAAAACTCTAGGTGCAAATGCACAGACTCTTACCTTATTAGCCACCGTTTGTTTGGAAGACCCAGTGACGCAGGAGAAAGCCAAAACTTTGTTAGATAAAGCCCTGACCCAAAGGCCGGACTATGTTAAGGCTGTGGTGAAAAAAGCAGAACTACTCAGTAAGTGCATTGGATCTCTGCCCTGTTTTTGTTATAGTTTGTGATGCCTCATATTTGGTGGGTGCTCTGGTCCCAGCCGCTTACAAATGAGCAAGCAGGTCTGAGCCTGTGAGAAGTGATTTATATATAGCACAACCAGATGTGGCTTAGACCTGCTTAAATCAGCTCAAACTAGCTAAATAGGTTCATAGCTGTTCAGTTCATCTTTATCTGGTTGTTTTGAACTAATTTAAGCTGAATATAGCTAACTGATATTTTGTTTTTTTTAATTTTATTATTTTTTAAAAATTTCATTGTTTTTATGTGTATGCGTGTATTGCCTGCATGTAGGTAAGTGCACCCGTTTAGTGCAATGCCCGTGGAGGTCAGAAAAGGCTGTCAGATCCCCTGGGACTGGAGTTATGGACAGTTGTTAGCTGCCATGTGGGTGCTGGGATTCGAACCTGGGTCTTCTGCAAGAACAGCCAGTGTTCTTAACCGCTGAGCCATCTCTCCAGCCCCCAGCTAACTTTTTTAAACTGTTGTGGGCTATCTGGATTCTTTCTTAACCTTCTTTTTAAAAGCCTTGTTCTTTTTACTCATGATTTATATTATAAAGAGGTCTGTTTTGGCTTATGGTTCTAGCCCAGGTCAAGGAGCCACATGTGGTGATGGCCTTCTGGCTGGCATCCTCAGTCTCAAGGCAGCACAGGGCATCACATGGCTTAGGGACACTATTTGTTCTAATTTATGATAAACTGGATTTGGGATAGTTCAGGACATAAAATTTAATTTGACTTTTTGAGTTAAGGTTTAAGAATATATTTTAAAAATCAGGTGACCAACTAGATGGCTCAGCAGGCAAGGGCAAGCCTGACAACCTGAGTTGAGTCCCGAGGACCTACATGGTAGAAGGAGAAAACCAACCCTCACAAACTATCTTCTGACCTTGACACACACCACATAAATATAATAAAAATTTTAAAAACCAATCAGAATTCAGTCTCCTGATTTCCTAGTGAAATACAAATTTGCACACACTTGCTCCTTTGCCTTACACTGCCATGCTCTCGAGGATATCTGCAAAGAAGTTGTCATCTTGTGGTAATTGTGGTTTGTGTGTACTAGTTGAGCTGAGAATATAGTTTTAGAATGTTGTTGATCAGTGAGGATTGTCTTTCTCAACAGGCAGGGAACAGAAGTATGAAGATGGAATTGCTTTGCTGAGGAATGCTCTGGCCAATCAGAGTGACTGTGTCCTGCATCGGATTCTAGGAGATTTTCTGGTAGCTGTGAATGAGTACCAGGAAGCAATGGACCAGTATAGCATAGCACTAAGGTAGGCACTCAGCCTCCCTTGGGGAAGGTAAAGAGGGTAGAGGAGGCAGGGACTGGTGTGATGGAAGCTCTGAAAATGTATGCTGTACCCATAGTTGGAGGCAGAATAATAATTCATAACTTCTGACATAATTTCCCAAAGTGTACTAACAGCATTAAAGAACTGTTTCACTCATAATCAGCCCACATAAGTACAACATCCAAGTTCCTATGTACAGATCTTCCTGTCCTTGCCCCCACATACATTTTATAGGGTTATACCTAGTATATATTTTATATTCTGCATATTATATATATATGCAGAATATAAAATATATATGTATTCTGTTAGTATTGTTTTCCTGTGTTTCTATCCAGTGAAGTAATTAAGAATTTAAATTCTGAAGTGACTACAACTTCCACTCCTGTCATCCTGGTCAGAAAACTAACAAATTTCCTTGCCTGTGCCTACCTTATAGGGTAGGTATTAAGTGATTGAATTAGGGGTGGGGGGATGGCTCATCTGGTAATCGTATGTGCTCCATCAGCTTAGAGACCTAGGAATCCATCTAAAGGTGGAAGGAGAGGACCAATTCCACAAAATTCTCTTCTGACTTCCACATGCCTGTCATGGCATGCGCGTGCGCGCGCACACACACACACACACACACACACACTCCTCATCGGTAGACACTGCACAGTAATTTTTTTTTTTCTTTTGGTTTTTTTGAGACATAGTCTCCCTATAGCCCCAACTGGCCAGGAACTCGCTATGTAGACCAGCTGGCCTTGAACTCACAGAGATCCTCCTGTCTCTTCCTCCCCAGTGCTGGGACTAAAGGTGTGTACCACCATGCCCAGCTAGTAATAAGTTTTTCTAATTTTAAAAATAAATAAAATGGGGGGCTGGAGAATTGGCTCAGTGGTTAAGAGCACTTGTTACTGTTACAGAGGACCTGAGTTTGGGTACCAGCACCCACATTGGGTGACTCACAGACTCACACCTGTAACTCCAGCTCCAAGGGGTCCAGCATCTTCTCTTGTTGGACCTGCTTCTCAGGCAGCCCCACCCCTACCCGTGCATAGATATAGACACAAACAGACAGACACAGATACACTATTGAGTTTGTACTCAACAGTAAAAAATAAATATGAAAATAAAATAAATGAATGACTGAATGAGCATTAAGAGTATTCTTTGTAAAGCTCTTAGTACTGTGCCTGATGTGTAGTAAATACTAAATAACGGTATTTGTACTGCATAGTACAGATGTGATCTCTTTCAGGGTTGTTGGTGTGTATGTAGGATATGGCAAGGGGCTATCCTAATTGAGTCTCACACACATCCATTCATTTGTCTAGTAGTTAGCTGAGCAGCATCTTGGGGACACAGTACTTCTGAGTACAAGATGAGCCAGAGCATGAGAGCCCTGTGTAGGTGAGAGAGCCACATGGAAGGTTTGGGTGAAGAGAAGATATTACAAATTAATCTGCATCTGTGTAAATAGGAACAGGATCCCAGAAAAGGCTTTAACTACTTTTTGAAAGCCCAGAAGCAAGAGGTACTGGAGTTTCATTAGAGGTATTTGCTAGGGCCAAGATGCCTACTGACTGCCTGGGTGATAGTCATAAGGAGGATAGGTTGTTTAGGGGCTGGGGATGTCAATCAGTGGTAGAGTGCTTGCCTAGCATACACAAGGCTCTAGCTTCAATCTTCAGGTTTTTTTTTAACGTTGCTTAGGAGCCAGATAAGTTAGTGTTTTGGGGGGCGCTGAGCTTTGGAGGGCTGGCACATGTAACAACTCACTGCTACTAAATGGAAGTGCCTTGAGTCCTGGCTCCAACTTAGAAACTTAAAAATCTGTTCCACATGTAGCATGATGGTATTATTTAACTGAAATGCTGGTATGTGTAATTATAATAAGAACACAGAACAGTTTTACACATAGAACAGTAACTTTGGTGGGGAGTTAAACTTCATGACACAAACATTTTTTTTTTTAAGACAAGGTCTCAGTTTATAGCCCTGGCTGGTTACTATGTAGACCAGGCTGGCTTTGAACTCATAGAAATCTGCCTGCCTCTGCCTCCCAAGTGTTGGGGTTATAGGAATGTGTCACCAAACCCCACAAACATTTTTGTCTTTGTTTTTATTTTTTAATATTTTATTATTTTTATTTTATGCATGAGTGTATTGCCAGCATGTGTGTAAGTGCACCCAGGTCATGCAATGCCTAAGGAGATCAGAAGAGGGCATCAGATTTTCCCTGCAACTGGAGTTATGGACAGTTGTTAGTCACCATGTGGGTGCTGGGAATTCAATCCCGATACTCTGCAAGAACAGCCAGTGCTATTACTGCTGAGCCATCTCTCCAGCCCCTGCTTTTCCATTTGTGTCATCTGGTAGCCCCCTCTAACAGAATAGGAGGAGGATAGTTTGAAAAGTTTAAGAACTCCATGGAGAAAAACTCAAGAATTCTATAGCCAGGCGCGGTGGCGCATGCCTTTAATCCCAGCACTTGGGAGGCAGAGGCAGGTGGATCTCTGTGAGTTCCAGGACAGCCTGGTCTACATTGTGAGTTCCAGGACAGCTGGGGCTACAGGGAGACCCTGTCTCAAAAAGACGAAAAAAAAAAAACACAACAACAACAAAAAACTAAAGATTAGGAAAAGATCCCCCTTTGAAAAAATTTTTTTAGAACCTTTGATGGACTTCCTGGATCTAACCTTGGAGGCTGGAATTGTTTGGAGGTCTCTCTGACTCTAATGTTTGCACTGCTGGGCCATCTAGGTGACAGACCAGTCTGCAAGAAGCAAGACAGAGATTCAGGCCTCTCCTTTGTTTTGTGTCCCTCAGTTTGGACCCCAATGACCAGAAGTCTCTAGAGGGGATGCAGAAGATGGAGAAGGAGGAGAGTCCCACGGATGCTACACAGGAGGAGGATGTGGACGACATGGAAGGGAGTGGGGAAGAAGGGGATCTGGAGGGCAGCGACAGTGAGGCAGCCCAGTGGGCTGACCAAGAGCAGTGGTTTGGCATGCAGTGAGGGCACTGCTGCTAGTCCTCATGATTCCTGAACTGACAAAGATGCTTTCAGAGGATGGTGACTTTGGTGTGCTCACAGAAGGGCTCCCTGCCTCTCCTTGAGTTGTAGTCAGGACTTTACTTTAGTGCTGAGCCTGGCCAGCCTTGTGTCTGTCCTCCCTACTCTGTTGGAGAGGTCCAGGAGTATTCCAAGCTGCAGACTCAGGGGCTGTTGGAGAGGGCAGTTCTGATGTACCAAACAGAAAACGTGTTCTTCTTCACATGGATGGATTTGCAGGAATGACCCACTCTCCCAAGAATGCAACACAGGTGCCCCGGCACAGGTTTCCAGTTCCCAGAAGTTATGGTCCTGGACCTACCACATTCACCTAGTAGTGATGGGTTTCCTACAGTGCAGTCATGCTGTGTGGCGTTTTTCCCATTCACTGAGGTGGCAGCTGGCCTCAGCCCGAGCAGATTTGAAAAGCAAGTGATGGGAGAATGACTGTGCATGGGGCCACTTCAACTAATAAAATGCTTTTTCCAGTGAGGTGTGGGGTGTCAGAGTGGAAGGCCTTTTATAGACTCTTACTTTTGGTCTCTTAATCAGAAACATTGGTACAGCCCCAGAATCATTTGCCACAAATAGACTTCCTTTCTTCCCTAATGTTGGAAGCCAGAACCCTGAACAGTTCATCTGTTTGAGTTAGTAAATTGCCAGAGTTCAGGTGAGGCCAGCCTGGCTCTTCACTGAGGCTGGTGATCAGGCTTTGGCTTCAACATCTGTCCTGGGGCAGCCTGGAGTGCTAGTTGGCTCAGCTACTGGGGAGACCAGTCACACCCAATGTATACAGCCATCCTTTGTGCAAGTGTGATGCCTTTCAAGATCCAGACAAAGGTGCTAGAAAAGTCAGTGTGGACAGGAAGGTTTATTCTAAGTGAATACCTGAAGAACTCTGCATCATTGCACACTAAAGTGGTCAGGGCCTATGATCCCAGCAATGGAGGGGCAGGATGACCAAGAGTTCCAGGCTCACTGGGCTACACAGCAACATCCTGTCTCAGAAGATTTTAACAGTGGGGCTGGAGACATGGCTCAGCTCTGTTCATGTGGGTGCTCTGTTCCCAGCACCCACATGGCTAACAGTTGTAACTCCAGTTCCAGAGCATCTGATGTACTTTTCCTACCTCCATGGGCATTGCACACGTGTTGTGCATTTACATGTAGGCAAAACACTAATATGCATAAATTTTTTTAAAAGCTAAACAAGTTGGAGGCTGGAGAGATAGCTCAGCGGTTAAGAATACTGTTCTTGCAGAAGACCCGGGTTTGAATCCCAGCACCCACCTGGCAGCTAACAACTGTCTGTAATTTCAGTTCCAGGGGATCTAACAGTCTCTTCTGTCCTTCACAGGCATTGCATGACACAGGTGCACTTACCTACATGCAAGCAATATACGCATACACATAAAAATAATATGTTGGCCAGGTGTGGTGGTGCACACCTTTAATCCCAGCAGAGGTAGGCGGATCTCTGTGAATTCCAGGACAGCTGGGGCTACAGGGAGACCCTGTCTCAAAAAGACCCCCCAAAAAAGTAATGTGTGTGTGTGTGTGTGTGTGTGTGTAAGTAAAAAGATAAACAAGTAAAATGGATCAAATGACATTCCCGTGCCTTTCAGGGTGTGAGCCTGTGCAGCACCACTTGCCCTGCACCATTTCTGGGGTGGCCCACAGGCAGCTTGTGAGCATACGCCCCAGAGGAGGCACTGACAGCCTCACCAGACCCCCACTCCTCAGTCAGTGCTGAGGCAGAAGGCAAAACTCCTCTGTGGTCCCTGACCTGAGCCCAGCCCTCCCTCTCATTCCTGTCAGTCCAGGTTCCCATAGTGTCAGGAGGGATCCTAGCTCCCCAACCTCTGCATCTTCCTGTACCTCCCCTCTGTGGTGGTATGTCACTTCATTCTGCTGGAAACCTCTGGGTCAGTGAAGTCTGCCCCTCCATCCCAGCAACATCCAGCTGGACCTGTCAGATCCAGTCTCAGGCTGAGGTGGGAAGGGGTGCAATAGCCGCATGGTTGGAGTGTCTCAGGTGCAAAGAGACACTCAGGCCATATCAAAGGATATGGCTTTGCCACCATAAAACAGGGCACCCTCTGGCTGCCCACTTGAGATACTTGGAGACAAAGCAACCTGGGTAGGGATGACCCTTAAATACCCATGGTCCCCAGAGGGACCTTGTGACATCTGAGTTTCATAGTTGGGGTAGGGCATTTGAGCTGAGGTCTATTCCCACTTTCAGGGACCTGACTGGGTCTGTAAGCCTGGCTCCTAACTGGAGGGTGTGTACTTAGAGATACAGCTTGTTTCCTCAGCTGCCTGCTAGGCTGAGGATATAGTGAGCCAGAGGCACTGCTGGCCTGACACTCTGACACCCATCAGGGAGATAATAGCCACCAGACCTCCCACGGTAGCTGGTGGGGTCTGTAGCCCCACCATTCCCGTGGGCCTCATTTCCCACTGCTCTGCCCCTACTGGGCCCAGGGGACTGGCAGAGGACCCATGAAGACATACTCCTTCTTCTGATCCTTCCTAGGGAGCAGAAGGCCAGCTTCTGCCCTCATCTAGCCAGTCACATGCTTGGGCGTGTTTCCCAGTGCTATAGACTGCTGGGGCTGGGACTCTGGACTCCAGCATAGACACCTTAGCTTGCTGTGCCCAGCTTCTCAAAGGGGCCTTTAGGCTGCACTCTGCAGCCACCTGTGGGTGGGAGGAATGGGCCTCAACCAGCTTCTGTACCTCACCCGGGCAGGCCTGGGCTGGCCTGGGCTGGCAGCCTCTCACCACTTATACAAGCATGAGCTCACCACACTCACTGCAGGCTCTGCCGAGACTAGTTCTCAAGAGACACATTACCTGTTGACGACAGGCAGTGAGGCCAGACTGGACATACACCTCACTCGGCCTCCTGGGAAGCTGCTGAGGTAAGCATCTTGCTCAGGCTTTCCACATTCCTCAGGAACCCCATACCCCAGGGTAGTGGGTGGGGCCTCAGCTGCCACCTGGCTTCTAGGGAGGGCACAAAAGGCTTGCTTCTGCTGTTGGGCTCTCTCCAGCCCTGGGCCAGCAGCGGACCTGTCCTGGCCTCACCTGGGTTCTTAGTGGTCAGAGCCAGGTGTGAAGTTTTCCTGGATTGTTTTGGGAGATGTTAGTCATCAGTAGAGCTGAGTCATTTATTTTACAAAGTACAAGGTACCAACAACATCTGGAACAAGCCAGAACCGTACAGGTCGGCTTCCTTAAGAAGCCATCAGTAGACAGTTAATTTTAAATAAGAGTACTCATGTGCGTTGTTGGTGTGATGTAAAAGGTGTGGCCACTGGAAAAACAGTCTGGTGAATCCAAAGTTTAAACACTCACTGATCTGCCATCCCACCTCTGGGTATATACCCAAAGAAATGAAAGCAGGGCCTCAAACAGGGACTTGTGCACCTGTGCTCACAACCTGCTGAACAGTGGAAACCACTCAGGTGTCCAGTGGAGAACAGGTAAGAAGAATGTTGTCCAGCTCCACAATGGAGTATTATGCAACCACTGAAAGTAACAAACGCACGTTTCGCTAAATGGAAGAAACCTTCACTTAAAGGACAAATAGTAGTTGGGCTGTTCACATGAGACACCTGGAGTCATATGGGGAAGGAGCTTCAGTCGCTGAATGTTTAACAGAAGTTCTCTGGATGGTGTTGACTGCAGGACAATGGGAATGTACTTCATGCCAAATAACTGCCTTAAATTTTGTTTAAATTGGATGCTTTATCCCTAAAACTGTGAAGAGATGGTCTGTAATCCACCATCTGAATAAACGATTAACAGTCCGTGAAATGGGTAGCATGCACAATGCAAGAAATGAAAACCTGTCCCTCCCTAGGTCTCTCACTCAGGCTGTGCAGTTCCTCTAGACACATGGCCTTGGGCAGGATGCCTTTACGTTTGTTACGTGCTGCTTCAGAGCCCCGGTTAGTTACTGTGGCCCTCTACTGTTGCTGAATGCTTGTTTCTAGTCTGGTCTGGTCTTTTTGAAACCCTGTGTTGGGGTGCACACCTTCAATTCCAGCACTCAGAAGGCAGAGGCAGGTAGATCTCTGAGACTGGGTCTACAGGGAGACCCTATTGCAAATGAGGTCATCATGCAAATGAGGTCATCAGGAACGTTGGCAGTCACTCTCAGGTGACAGGCAGGAATCTTTGCAGACTCAACACAACCCAACCTGAAGGTCACTGGGTGTTTTGTGTCTGGCAATATATCGCATGCCATAATTTGCCTCTGTGGCTGTTTGTGGGGTTCGGGCTCTGAGATTGCAGAGGTGCTGTGGTCCCCTGAACAACTGGAGTGTCTGTTCTCTGACCCCTGGCTGTTGTCCTGGCGCTGATCCTGACCCTGTGGCCCCTAGACTCTGGCCTTGTCCCAGCAGTCCATGTCCTCAATCTTACTTCACCAGACTGCAGACAGTCTGGCCAGGCAGCGTCATCTCTAGCACTTAGATCTTCCCACCTCTGTCTTTATAAACAACCCTCTGGCAACTCCTCTTCTCTCCCAGCTTTTCCTTCTTTGGGTAAATTCCCAGCAAGGGTTTGCAGAGAGCAGACTGAACTATTGTGGAACTTTCCAGGAGGCTGGTAATTGGTCCTCTCTGTGAGAATCTAGGAACCCAGTTGTCCCTGTCCCTCGTGGCCTCTCTCAGCTGTCCCATCTCCCCCAGGTACCCATCCTTGGGCTTCAGGTTAGGCGTGAACCAAGAGACTGTCTGAAATACCCAATCCTCTCGAGTTGGGAGTGGGTAGTGACATTTTGAAGTCCCCTAGGTCTCCACCTCTGCTTTCTTAGGCCTAGGGGATTCTGGAGTACCTCCTTTTGCCCAGTTCTGACTTAAGGACTTGTTCAATGGGCTGAAGTCAGACCATCCTGCCTGAAGGTTGAGGGGTGATTGCTAGATATGATTTTGCATGTGAGACTGGGGAACTGACCATTATGGGTCTAGTCCCCTCCTTCCTTAGGCATCTCCCACCCCTACCCGTCTTAGCATCTCCGTGCCTGTGCATCCTCGATGCCTGTCCCTGGGAGTGTCACTGCAAGGTGTCAGCACACCCCTGGAGCCATAGGGCACAAAACTGGTCTTTCTTGGCTCAGCCTCCCCATGGATGTGACAGCCCTCGTTCCTCAGGACAGGTTCCATTGGTACTAGTTCAGATCTGCCTTATACTCCTCTTGGTGCTGGGCTGGGCCTATTCCTCCCAGGCCCAAGGCCTGGAAACTTTTTTTTTTTTTTTTTGTCTTTCTGAGACAGGGTCTCCTTGTAGCCCCAGCTGTCCTGGAACTCACTATGTAGAGCTGGCTGGCCTCAAGCTCACAAAGATCCGCCTGCCTCTGCCTCCCAAGTGCTGGGATTAAAGGCGTGCACCACCACGCCCGGCCTAGTTTTTTTTTTTTTTTTTAGAATTTAAGATTTATTTTTCATTTATGTGTGTGTGTATGTATATGCATGTGTACGTAGGTGCCCTAAGAGGCCAGAAAGAGCATCAGATCTCCTGAGCTAGATAGAGTACAGGAGGTTGTTAGCTGTCATGTGGAACCAAACTCTGGTCCTCTATAAGAGCAGCAAATGAGCCATCCCTCTAGACCCAGAACTTGTAGGGTTTGGGGTTTTTTTTGCTTTTTGTTTTTGGTCTTTTTGAAACAGGGTCTCCCTTTAGCCCCTTTAGCCTGGAACTCATTATGTAGACCAGGCTGGCCTTGAACTCACAGAGATCCACCTGCCTCTGCCTCCCGAGTGCTGGGACTAAAGGCATGTACCCCCAGGCCTGGCTAGAACTTGTAAAGTTTAAGAATTAGCTTTCACCAGCCCTCAAACAGCAGGAGTCTGGTCCAGAAATTGAGTGGGAAACACAGAAAGCAGGAATCTGTCCTGAGAGAGCCCTGCTCTGCAGATGGAGTGGTACTGGAACAAACGATCTTGAGGGACTGAAATGAGCAACCTTAACCCTACAGGCCCCAAGTTGGCCTGCATCCTTGCTGATGGATCACAGCCCCCAGAGCAGCTTTCTCAGAGCAGTTGGCATCACCTATATGTAGCCTGTCATTGAAGGGCATCCTGGATAGGCTTCCTTCAAGCTCAGAGCCATAGAGAGCCCTGCAGATCCAGGAGAGCACTGCCATGAGTCCAGGCCCACAGTGCCCTGGGGGCTAGACAATGTTTATTCTGTAAGTGAGAATGTAACCAGTAAGGTGCCTATAATTCTCAGTATCTGTGGGGTGGAAGTAGGAGGATCAGAAAGAAGTTCAAAGCCATCCTGGGCTATATAGCAAGTTTTAGGCCAGTCCAGGATACAGGAGACACTAAAACCAGACTGGAGCCTGGACCCACACTAGGGTCTATCTTACTTTCTGCAGCTCTAAGCAGCCCACACCTCTGCTCTCGATTGTCTCCTGAGTATCTTTCTGATAACCTTTGTGCTTAAGCTTGTAATAAAATAGCTATTAAACCCTCAACTCTGCTTCTTAAAAAAAAAAATTGGGGAGGGCCAGGCATGGTGGCACACGCCTTTAATCCCAGCACTTGGGAGGCAGAGGCAGAGATAGGTGGATCTCTGTGGGTCTAAGTCCAGCCTGACAGATATGGTGAGACCCTGGAGAGAGAGAGAGAGAGAGAGAGAGAGGAGAGAGAGATAACTCCAGTTCCAGGGGATCCAACACCCTCTTCTGACCTCTGCAGTCACTGCATGACATGGGAATGAAAAAAAAAAAAAAAAAAAAAAAAAAAAAAAAAAAAAAAAAATTAAAAAAATGGAGCTGGGTGTAGTTCAGTAGTAGACCATGTGCTTAGCATGTGTGAGACTCTGGGTTCCACTGCAAACAGTCAAATGTGTAAATCACAGTACACGGTATAGAAACAGACAGTAGAGTAGGCATAAGCAGCCAGCACCCATCAGGTACAGGTGCTCCATCCCGTGCTGACCTGCCTGTCCTGTCCCTCCTCCCCTGCCCCTGCCAGGGGCAGCTTCTCTTTTGAATCTCTTTCATATTTTGTTTTATTATTGTGTGTTTTATTATTATTGTGATCAGAGGACAACTTTGTGGAGTCAGTTCTCTCCTTCCACCTTGTGTGGGTTCTGGGGATTGAACTCAGGCTGCCAGGCTTGGGACAAGTGCTTTGCCCACTGGATCATCTCACTGGCCCCACACTTACTACTGAAGTTAACGTAAATGGGAGTTATGGTGTGCTCCTCCATCTTCTGCATGACTCTAAAAACTGGTCTCAGTGCATTGTTACAACCTTTAAAAAAAGGTAGGATAAAACCCAGGGTCTTACATGTTAGCCAGGTACCGTACCATTAAAGTGCAACCCCCATTTCCTTAACAATTTTTGGTTTTGTTTCCTTTCAATGAAATGATTCATTCATCCATTCATGTATGTGACAGGGTTTTGTATAGCCAAGGCTGGCCTCAAACTTGTTTATCCTAGCCTTGAGCCATTATCCAAATGATACCTTTCTTAAATTCTTCTGAAGTAACAGTGTTTGATGCTGTCACCTCAGCCCATCTCGTGTTCCCATCTGTCTCTGCAGAATCTGCGAGAGCACTGCTTCTCGCCCACTTTTGTGGCTGTCTCGGCTGTGGCTTCGGTGACCCCCTTCTTTCCCACATTCCTTGATTAAGATGATCCCAAGGTTTAGGGAATGCTAATCAGGGTGTTTTTGGGGGGTGGGGCTTATCAGATATTTTCCTGATAATTATTCTGAGGCGTGATGCATTCTGTAGAGGACCAGAGGGGAACATCACTTGAGACCTCAAGATGATGCCACCACAGAGACAGTATTTAACCTGGTTGTCTGGCTGAGGTAGCGTCTGCAGTCTCCTCTGCTGTCTTCTCCATCCATGCTGCATTGCCTTTGTGGGAGGAACACCACTGAAATGCTGAGCCCACAGAGCAGGATTGATTGCCGCTCTCCACTATTTAACCCCTCATCCTCATCAGCACCCACCTGTTTACACTTGGACTTAGCTTTGGTTCTCTGTAGCTTGGTTAGCTCCCATGTCCCTGGGTTGGCATGCCCCATTTTGGCTGCTCCATTGCATGTTGGGCCCTGCCTTATGTGCTGTCGTGGTCTTCAGGCATGCAGCACAGTCCTCTCAGAACCTGCCATCTACATAGAAACTGGTCTCAGGAAGTCCAAGTTGGAAGCATTTGTGCTGTGTCCCCAGTTGTTAGGGTGATGTGCACTTTGTCCTCAGCTGATGTTATTATTTATTTTTTAGTCTTTTTGAGACAGGGTCTCCCTGTAGCCCCAGCTGTCCTGGAACTATGTAGACCAGGCTGGCCTCGAACTCACAAAGATCGGCCTGCCTCTGCCTCCCAAGTGCTGGGATTAAAGGCGTGTGCCACCATGCCTGGCCTCCTCAGCTGACTGTACCTACAGATGCTCACATCACTGCAACATGTGGAGCTAACTCATCCCATGTCCACTCAGTTTATAACGTGGGCAGTTCTGAGCTCCTGTAGCTTTTGGAACCTGTAGAGACCTGGCTCCTGCCACTCTACCCACTCTTCTATTTACAATCACGGCCAGTTTTGTTTTTAACATGTACTGTGTCTGTGGATGTACATGTTACAGCATATGTACTTCTCTTCCACTATGTAGCATCTGGTCAGGCTTGGTGGCAAGGCTTTACCCTTTGAGGCATCTTGCCAGCCAATATTTTCTTTACTTTCTTTTTGCCCCCAGACAGAGTCTATGTAGCCCTGGCTTGCCTGAAATTGGCTATGTAGGCCAGGTTGGCCTCCCCAGTGTTTTGGCTTCTTGAGGCAGAACTCATTCTGTAGCCGAAGCTGGCCTGGAACTCTCGTGATCCTCCTGTCCTCTGTCCCCCAAGTACTGGGATATGGGCATGTACCACCACACCTGGTTCCCTGAGAGGTGGAGTCAAGCTGCTCTGCATTGAGCCATTTCCTAGGCAGTGTGTTCTGGTGGTACCATTCACTGTTCCTTGTCTTTCTCAAGGGCTGCACAATATTCAATGGTTTTAATGTTCTAGATCTTGTTATTGGCAGCTACCAGATTTCCAGTCCTTTGGAGGCCAGCTGTAGAACAGGAAGCCAGGCATGGTGGCCCAGGCCTGAATGCCAGCACTTGGGGAGTTGGAGGCAGAATCACTTCAAGACCAGGTTCAGCTATAAGCTGACTTTTGAGGCCAGCCTAGGCTACGATATTATCTCTCTAAAAACAAACAGTGACTATTCTTATTTTTCTGAATGCATCTGAGAACTTCATGAAAGTGAAATGGTTTTCAAATGGTATGGATATTTAAGAACAGGAAAGTGGAGGATGGGTGTGGTGCCACTTACCTTTGATCCCAGCAGGAGTAAGAGGCAGGCAGATCTCTGTTAAGATTGAGGCCAGCCTGGTCTACATAGCAAGTTTCAGACTGCTAGGGCCACAGGGAGACCCTGTCTTAAAAAACAACAAAAAACACCCAAGATTTGTGCCATGCATGGTGGCACACTCTGGTAATCACAGTCCTTGGGGAGGCCGAAATGGATTGCTTGAGGCAGGAAGAGAAGCCTGCCTGCAGACCTGGTGTAGTGATTGTTTCTCCATCAAAATTAGTACCAATTATAAGACGTGTCAACTTTGGAAACCACCCAAAATGCTTGATTTTGTAATTAAACTGTACAGGTTGACATCTCTTTCTTATTTACAAATCAGGCTTGTTAAGAATCAGATTTCTGCTGGTGCCCACCTTTAATCCCAGTACATGAGTTTCAGCTATGAAGTGTAATCTTGTCTTAAAAATTAAACCTGAGGCCAGGCGTGGTGGTGCATGCCTTTAATCCCAGCACTTGGGAGGCAGAGGCAGGCGGATCTCTGTGAGTTTGAGGCCAGCCTGGTCTCCATGGTGAATCCAGGACAGCTGGGGCTACAGGGAGACCCTGTCTCAAAAAGATTGAAAAACAAAACAAAACAAAACTACTTTGTGTATCACCTGCGTGTATGTTATACAGTGCACCTGTGTTGTGCAATACACTTGGGGGACAGATACTCTGGAACTGGAGTTCTGGACAATTGTTAGCCACCATGTGAGTGCTGGGATTCAAACCCGGATCTTCTACAAGAACAGTGCTCTTAAACTCTGAGCCATCCCTCCAGTCCCGTGACATGTTTCTTAGTGACGCCTACAAAGCTAGACTAGTACTAGTTGTGATCACTGGGTGTGATTAGTGCTTTGTTAAATGCATCAAAAATATATTTTTTGGGTGTGGTGGTGCATACATTTAATTCTAGCACTTCAGCCTGGTCTACATAGTTCTAGGCCAGAAGAAACCCTGTATTTTTTCCTCCCCTGGACTCTGAAGTATCAAGAAATTCTAATTGCTTCTCAGCCTTCTGGTTATGATTAAGTATAGAATTTTTTTAAAAATATTTGTGTATTGCCTGCACATAGGTAATACTTGCACCCATGTCGTGTGATACCTACAGAGGTCAGAAGGGTCAGATACCATGGAACTGGAGTTAAGGATGGTTGTTAGCTGTCATGTGGGTGGCTGGGAACAGATCCCAGGTCCTCTGCCAGTGCTCTTAACTGCTGAGCCATCCCTCTCTCCAGCCCGTTTTGTATTTTTATGTAGTCAGTATCTCCTCCTTCAAGACTTCAGGTTATGCTTAGAAAGGCCACATTTTCTCCTAGTACTTAAAAAACACCAAAAACCTGAAAGGGGTGGGGCAGTAGGGTATGGTTCAGTGACAAGAGTGCTTTTTGGGGTCCTATCCCCAGCACTGTGCAACAAACACACAAACCTGACTACAGTCCTAAGGAACACCTGTGTACATCTGCACACGATAGGGTTCCTGTGTTTGGTGGGTTCCCATCCTTATATCTGCTGTTCAAAGTCACTGCTGATCTGTTGGCTTCTAATCCAAAATGATCTATATCCTGGTACAAGCACTTTACCTGGGTAGCTGGGGCCTGTACCTGAGACTAGTTGTTTGGTTCTGCTGTTTTTGGTTTTTAGATCCACTGGCCTCTTAGTGCTGCGATTAAATGTGTGCGCCACCATGCCCAGCCTTCTGTTAATTTGATGTGTGGGACATCATGTACTGTACATGATCTCACTGTTCTGCAAACTGGGTGTGAACTGGTACCTGTAGTTCTCTGTGACTTGAATGGGCTCAAAATACTTAGCTTCCTGCAACTATTGATTATGGTAGTTTTGCTTCTCTTCTGAAAATTGTGGTTGGCTCTCTGTATGAGGCTTCCATGGGGTGTCTTCAGTGGACCTGCTGGGCATCTGTGGGCTTCCTAGGTGACATACTGGTAGTTCTCCAAAAGGCTGGTCACTGTCTGCACTCCAATCAGTCCCTGAAACCATATGAGCCTCAGTGCTCATTGCCCTCCTAGAAAATAGCCACCATTACACTGAGTTTATTGTAGAATAGATTTATTTACCTGAAACCATTGTTTGTGCAATGCTTGTTGTTACCAGCACAGAAACAAACAAACAGATTTCTATTTACAGTCTATGGTCAAACATGCGCTGTGATAAATTGGTGCTTAGCACTTTATTAAGATAAATGCATCACAATATTTGTATTGCACCAACATCTGTCTACTGCTTCTGATTTCATTAAATAAGTTACATTGAGTACAGTGTGAAATAGCTATCTGCACACTCAAAAAACAATTGCAGTTATGAACTGAAGGCCTACATCTGTAGTGTTTTAAAAGAATTTACAAATAAGCAAACTGTACAGGGCCAATTAAAAAGCAGCATGTTTCAATGTCACTGTAGAGAAATCTGGCTACTTACAACTGAAGGCATGCATTACAATAGAATAATATACATTTACAGAGGCTATGACACTGCACAGAGAAATATGGAGACTTGGAGGATGGCTTATAAGTTCTTAGATAAGGTTTCAGAACCACATTCTTCTTGCAGCAAAGAATACTAAACTTCTCTGGAGAGGCTTTCTGATTCAATAAGCTAAATTGTACATTTGTAATTATTTTAATAGCTAAAAACCCCACTGGTAATACACATTTCCTCCACATCACACACAATGAGTTGGGAACTTTTATTCTATTTTTTTCCCCAACATCAGTCATGCAGAGGGTTGGTAGATGTGTTTCTAACAACACACATGCACGCAACTGAACACCCTTACATTTCTGCAAAATGGTTTAGGAAGCGGTTACTCCAGTATTGCTGAAAAGGAAAGAGAGAGGAAATCAGCTTCATGAAACATGGAGAATGTTAGAATAACCTCCTAAGACTCAGAACAATAGTGACAGATGGAAGAGAATGCTGAGCTTGGTCAAGATCACAAGAACAGCATTTCTAACTAACTGCTCCTGAGGGCAGTGCCCACACAGTCACACCTAGAAGCTGGCTTGGTGACTGCCCTCATGCTGTCTACCTATACAGCAAAGATCACCCCTGACTCATAGGAAGGTTTAATGAGGCAGTAACTTGAAAGCATGTCAGGTATGAGGGTGGTGATAGCAGCCAGAGATGATCTTGGTTAGTCATGCAGAGGGTGAGGCAGGTGGAGCAAAGTGAGTGGCATGGTGCCAAGAAGGTCTTCCCATTCCCTCCTGGTCCTGCAAGGTGGCCAGTCCTGGGTTGCAGGCTCAGCTCTGCCTGAAAGGCAAATGAACATGCCCTGGCTTCCCTCTCAGTAAAGGCAACAGTAACTGCAAGGGGCTGATTTTGGTGGAATTTGGTGGTTGATGATGACAAAGGGCAACCATGCCTTTTGGGCTCAGTGCTGGGCTATGGGCAGCACTGGTATTTGGCAGACATGAAGCCAGTGCTGTAGTCTGCAGCATTCCTAGGGTCTGTCCATTGTCAGTGGGCTGAGGCCCTAGTTTGAGGGTGCTTGCTGTGTAGCAGCTGCTGTGAAGTGGCCGGCCAGTTCCTACCCTTGGTAGCTTCCCTAGCTTGCTGGGGAATGCATCACCTGCACTTTGCAGAGTGGGCTGTGGGATTGGATCCAGGGTACAACTGCATGGAGGAAGCCATTCAGGAAAACTTAGGGCTGAGTTTTAGGTTAGAGCTGCCTTTTACCAGGTGGTGATGCCAATGCCCGTCTATGTATTGTTGTCACTTCTTAAGGGTGCTAGGTGAGGGTGAGGCTGAGCACCTGCAGACAGAGGCCTGTAGCTGGGCCATGCTGTTGACACTGGTCTGTGTGGGCTAGAGATGGAGGTGCTGAAATGCCGTCAACTGACCTTACATGTGCCAGAGGGACCAAGTGATCCTATTCAAGGCAGCAATTGATCTAGCCAGCTCCACCTCTTTGTGTTGAGGAAGTGGGTGCCCAAATAGCCTTGATGGGCTTCAAGGACCCAAGGCTGATAAACCACAAGGCTGCAACTAGCCCAGGGCCACTGGGGATAAGAACTCCTCCTCCAGTGGCCCACTTATTTGTGGAGGTCACTAAATAAGGAACTGAGACAGGAAATGCTAATGGGTCAGTTTCTTCCATTGCATAGTCTATCACTCAACACCCCAATATCCTATTTTAGTCTGTAGCTCAGAAGTTAGTGTTTGACCCACTCAAAATTAATACTTCCTAGCATCCAAAAATAGCAAAACCTGCCCCTTACTCTGCTGGACAAACTTATCTGCTTTCTGGGAGCCACTGGTCCTTGTAAGCAGTCTTAGAGGTCTGACAGTGAGACCACCAGACTGCTTTCAAAGATCAGTTGCCTCTTTCCACCTCCAGCCCTGAAGGTGTGGCACTCTAAACCCAGCACTTTCTTCTGCCTGACGTATGCAACTTCTGGAGTGAGCAGCCCAGGCGACCTCACACCAGCTGCTGGTTAAGAAGGGGCTTAGCGGAACCATGTCCTAAAATACTTCATCATATATTCTTGGTGAAAAAAGGGAACCTGTATCAGTTCTTGGCTTTACTAGCTTCCAACAGTTAATGAAGAACCAAAGATCCAAAGTCCTGTGGCATGCTGTGTGAGGTCTCAGTCTGACTGGTACCAGAGGTACAGCTGCTTCAGCCTGAGGTCAAGGAGATCACAGCAGTCCCATCTCCACGGCTCACAGAATCACTGTCCTGGTAAATGTGGTATCTACAGGAAGTCTCTTGTCACCAGGCAGCTGACACTCCCCATCTCCTCAGGAGGAGGTACCTGGTGGGTACAGCAAACACACCCTTTCCCTCACTGTACACAGGAGCATGCTGCACACTAGCTGTAGGGGCCATCTCAATTCAGTGGCATCATCTTTACAGAGGCCAAAGCATCCCAATTTCATGAAGGAAGATACTCACGTTAGTTGATGGATGTTGGAAGGCATTGGAGGAAAACACCACAGTTAGGACTGTTAATGCCTCACACTGCCGTTAAGACTGACCTTGAACATGCGCAAACGTTCATCAGAGTCGTGGTGGTTAGTGCCACAGTCAAATAAAAATAGTTCTATACAATATGTTCATTTGGTCATGTGCTATTTACAGATTTTACAAAACACATACACGCACATACACACACACACTTGCCCTCACATTCCTTAGACCAGGCTACATACAATAGGCCAGCAGAAACTTGCATAAATGTGTATCACGGATGGCAATTCATGCCTGTACATTAAAAACAAAATCCCTATGACTCCCTATGCAGCAGAACAGGACCCTTCCTCCCCTCAAGAATAGGAAGCTAAGATTCTGAGCTGAGAAACTCAGAAATATGAACTGATTATTAGATAGCTCAAGGTAAGCCAGTTAAGAACAAGACAGTTATTTTTCTCTGTCCATTTAAAATGTTTTATTTTTCTTTTAAACTAGATTGTGAAGTGCCACTCAAATAGGCAATGTTGGCCAAACAATGTCTGTTACAATAAAATACATTAGACATTTAAATAAATAACCTTAAAAACTAGGTGAAGGACAGAAAAAGAAACCCAGTCCATCTGAATCTGGAACAATGTTTTCTGCACAAGCGAGAACAGGCATACCTCTCATGAAGACAGATGTAAACAGAACCATCAGACCTATAGAAGAAGCTGAGCGGGCCAGGGTGGGCTGGGGGTGAACAGAGGCTGAGGGTGTGGGAAGTGGCAAACCAAAAATACTGACTGAGGTAGCAGGACTCTGCTCAGTGCAGAAAAATTGGCTTATGAATAAAAATTAGACTGTGATATCAAATTAAATCCAGATAATCATGCAAAAGACACAATACATGCTATTTAGTCTTTTAAAAAACCACACACATTCATTTCCTAAAGTCTGCTTCCAATTAATTTGCTGACAATGTCTGCTGGCTCAACCATTTTGTACAAGTATGAGTATTAAACAGAACACTGTACATGCTTTTTCATCTACAAAAAAATATCTGCATAAAATAGTGTTAGTTCTCTGTACATGTCAATGGACACTTTAATTATGTGTATAAAAAAGGAAAATTTTGTCCCACTGGAGTCAGAAAAAGCAAAACAAAATCTAGAGTATGAAATCTCCTTCACCAGCCAGTATGTTCATGTGAAAATTCAGCAGAAATAGACAGTTGCTTTAAACAATAAAAAATTAATTAAGTTAAACATCTTCTGTATGTAGCGCTGTCAGTCAAGACCAGAACATATCACTAAAGTTAGTGTCTGTGCTGTAGACCCAGACCACCAGGGGCATAATGAGCAGCACAAACGGCCAGGAAATGCCATCGGTGCATGCTGAAAACGAGCAGGAGGATTTGGTGGCAGGCTGTACACACTCTTTACCGGGTTCCAGGTAGTTCCGGGCCACAAACTTGAGGGTCTCATCCATGAGGATCACAGGCAAGGAGATTTTCAGCACCATCAGCCATTGGGTCAAATTCAGTGGTGTGATCTGGAAGATGAGCTAAGACAAAGAAGGCCATGTCAAGTTTCTAGACCTGCCAGAGGAGCAGTACCAGCCCTTACCCAGAGGCCCACGATGACTCACTGGCAAGGGTTCTACATAGAGGATCAGGAAGTGGAGCGACATGGACAAGCAGATGGAGCCCACAAGCCAGATATTCTCCCAAGGAGGCATCCTCAGCAAGGACTGGTTTTCAGACAAGCTACAGGTGAGAAAAAGGGAGGTGAATTCACAGAAAGCAATGGTTCAAACCTCAGTGACAAAGACTGGGCTGGCCTATGCTTTAGTAAGGCAGCTCTGGCATCATTCATTGACCTAATTCTAGGGCCTGAATTTTCCACAGCTAGGTCAGATGTAGGACAAACTGCCATCTTACATCTAAGCTCGAGTGTAGCAGATTCCATCTTGGCAGGCTCAAATTTGCTCTCAATTGCCATAGAGAGAGATTTGGAAATTTCCATTTTTGTCGGTGGCTTAACTGGATGATACAGTTTGTCCAAGCTAAAGGGCAAGCACCCTCTCTCCCTGTGGTGCTAGAACATCAGGAGGGGGGATTGATAGCCCTATTTTTGTTCTCTGCTGTTTCTTTTCAGGAACATGTGACAGAGAACTCCTACTGCTTCTTGGGGGTAACAACAGCTTTGACATTTAAAACTGGTGATGCTTGTCTTTTCTCTGGGAGAGAAGGGTGTTCCTGTGACCTTCCATCAGCTATGATCCTCACCCTGGTGGCCTGAGTTTTTGCCTAGGCCTACTGCAAGACTCACTAACCTGTTGAGGGCATTACACATCTCTATGGTTACTAGAACAGAAAGTGCCATTGTCATTGGGTACGGAGACTCAAAGATTGCACAATCCACTCCATCAAAGTCTGGGTTGTCCTCTTTACACTGTAGGAAATGACTCTGCAACAAAAGTCCAAACGCATACCCTATTAGCCAGGCATACTTCTCAAATCCAGGCACCAAGTCTAGCCCCCAACAAGAATGCTAGGATTTATCCCCTAGGTCCCATAGAAATCCTAGGCCTCAGTGTCCTCTGTCACAACTGTTTATTGTTTGAGCCCAAAGATTATGGGACAGGCTTCCAAACTTCAAAAAGACCAAGGGTTCACATTTTATTCTACAACAACACCACCACACCAACTCTAGTGGCTACATACCAGCTGGTAGAAGGACACTCTTGGACCACCATCAGCAGCAATGAACCACCATGCAGCAGCACCCACAGTGGCAGCACCAACATAACCTGGGAAATAAACAAGACTCTGTTGACACACCTGAAATTGCAGACAGTACTGCTCATTGCAGGTGATACCACATGGGCCAGTGTAGTTGATCACAAGGTTCCAGAAGGACAGGACAGTGCTGGTATAATGGAGCTAGGCATTATTTCCTTTATTATGAAAGGAAAAGTTCCTGCTGAATCCTGCTCAGACTCTGTACAAGGTGCCAGAGCTAAACAGCAAGTGCAAGCTTCAAGGTTACAGGTATATGTGTACTCACATTAAGAACGCACAAGGCAGGGGGAACAGTCACACAAACTAGGTAAACTTATGTGACCTTATTAGATACTATTGTATCTTGTTTGTTATGTTAAAGGCCCAGTAGAACCATTCCACGAAATGCCATTATAGCACACATCCCTCTGCAGGGCCGGAGGCCTTTTCTCAAAAACTCTGAGGAAGTTTATTACAAAAAAGCAACAAGGAGAGATAGTCTACCCCATGTGGTAGCATCTACCCAACCCAACATACATTTTCTACCCTGGGAATTAAATATGGATTAGGAGCTGGGCGTGGTGGCGCATGCCTTTAATCCTAGCACTCGGGAGGCAGAGGCAGGTGGAACTCTTTGAGTTCCAGGCCAGCCTGGTCTACATGGTGAGTTCCAGGCCAGCTAGGGCAACAGAGAGACTCTGTTCTCAAAAAGACCCCCCCAAAAAAAAAAACCCCACAACAAAAAACAAACAAACAAAAAGGTAGATTAGGGCACTGATTACAAGGCGGAGGGAGCCCTGTATGTACTGACGTGGAACTCTCTCAGGCTGTCAGAAATAAAGACAAATGTAATCATCTCAGGGAACAGGGAAAGAGCAGCAAGCAGGGGGAATCAGACATCTTTTATAGGCAGTTGGGTGGTTGGGTAACTTTTCATGATGTAGGCTAGGCAGTTCAACTCAGGACTGGTTGGTCTCCCAACAAGAAGAGGGACATGCCTGGGGCTAAGTTCGAACCTGCATTTTAGAACCATCTTTAAGGTTTCATCTTACCCCAGTCAGAATGACTAGGATCAAGAGAACAAATGATACCAAATGCTGCCGACGATGTGGAGAAAGGGGAATGCTCATTCACTGCTAGTGGGATTGCAAACTTGTGCAACTCCTATGGAAAAGAGTGTGGAGAACTCTTATAAAACTTAGTCTACTATATGACCAAGTTATACCACTCCTTGGCATATACCCAAAGGACTCATCCTATTATAGAGACACTTGTATAATCATGTTTGTTGCTCTTTTCACAGTAGTTAAGAGATGGGAGGCAACCCAAGTGTCCCTCAACTGACGAGTGGTTAACGAAAATGTGGAATATTTATACAATGGAGTTCTATTCAGCAGTAAAGATGAAATAATAAAATTTGCAGGTAAGTGGATGGATCTAGAAACTGTTATACTAAGTTAAGTAACACAGACTCAGAAAAGCAACAGATCTATGTTCTCCCTCATCTGTGGATCCTAATACCAAATCTTTTTAAGTGAGCGCATATCCTGATGGAACTGCAAGGACCACGAGTATGAAGGAAAAAGGGAAAGAAGGAAGCGGAGAGAAAATAGTAAGATAAAGGTGTTATTAAGGGAGAAATATGTAAAAGGGGGTGGGAAGGAGGACTATACAAAAAACTATGGGAATGAAGGGGAAAAAAAATTCTCCAGATACACAGTTCAGGGAAAAAAAAAAAAGCCTTAAGCACAGAAGGGGATGGAAGAAAGCCCTTCCAAAAGCAATAGAGTTGTTAAATGAAAACCCCAGTGCCAGAGGTGGTTACCCCCATGAGCTGTTGGCCTGAGGGACACTAGAGGTCCCCAAAACAATAAAGGCCATTGCCAATAATGTTGGTTGTGCATTGGCAGTGGACGGAAAAACCCTATTGCTGAAGACACTGTATGATGTGAACATGGGAGAGGGAAAAATCAAACTTGGACTAAGTTGGAAACTCCCTGCCACTGGATGGGTGGCTTTCATGGTACCAAAAGGCAACATGCAGATAATTCTCCTCAATGACGGACCCCATGTGTTACATTACTAACATATAAAACAAGATGTTCCTGCTGGTGCAATAGAGGAACATCTAGTGTTATGTACAACCAGCAAATTTTTCAATTGGATATAATGCCCACTCTGAGGAGTGTAACACACACACACACACACACACACACACACATCTGGTACTGTGATCTGGCCAACCCCATACGGCAGGGGTGAATATAGGCCCCAGTGGGAAGTCACTACAATTGCTTTGTTAGATGGAAATGATGCACCTGCTAAAATACCAAACAAGCATTTGTGTTTATACCCATAGGTTAAGTTGTTATAGCAGTCACTGGTTGGTCTCACTTCTTGCTGTGTGTGTTTTTATAGTAGATGGATGGAATCCCACTCAAACTGACCAACAGCCCATGGAAAACAGATGATGCAGACAACTGAAAGCTTTACCTTGCCACGAAGGGAGGAAGATTACCCCACACCTACACCCCCTTCCAAGGCTCAGGGACTTTTGTGGAAGACGTTGGCAGAAAGAATGTATGAGCCAGAGAAAGGGGTAGAGTGTTAACTGGAAATGTCCTCTGACCACTATGACGGCAAGCTATGGTCATACCTCCTTCCCAAGCTCATCAAGGAATCCAGGGAAGAGGAGTCAGTTACCCCTCCCACCCCATCAGTCGATCCTGGTTGCATGTGAGGGGAGGGGCAAAGGATATATAAGCTGAGATCACCAAGAGGCACCTCTCTCAATTTTGTGCGGCTTTCGGGAGGTCACAGGATCCGTATCCGATTGTGGATTTTATGGTATAGCCGTAAATGTGGGGCTCCCACTCTTTTGTAAATAAACCACTACCCTATGCCGTTAAAAAATAAAATTAAAAAACAAAAACAAGCTGAGTGTGGTGGTGTACACCTTTAATCCCAGCACTTGGGAGGCAGAGATAGGCGGATCTCTGTGAGTTCAAGGCCAGCTTGGTCTACATAGTGCATTCCAGGACAGCTGGGGGAGACCCTGTCTCAAAAAGACCAAAAACAAACAAATAAACAACCAAACCCGTCTATACTCACAGCCAATAGCTAAGTAACGGAAAAAGAGCCATCCACTGATGAGCGGTTCCTTCGGGTTCCGGGGAGGTTTATTCATGATGTCCAGGTCCGGAGGGTTGAACCCCAGAGCAGTGGCAGGCAGACCATCTGTCACCAGGTTGACCCAGAGTAGTTGGACAGGAATTAAAGCCTCAGGAAATCCAAGAGCTGCTGTCAGGAAAATACTGTTTCCATCCAAGGGAAGAAAAGAAAGAAGCCAGTGATTTTGGTGAACTACTTAAAAACTCCTTCCTCTATATAATCAATCATGTCCACCTGGTGTAACATATAAAAGAATATATACTCCATCACAGTTCAAATTAAACTTGAAGAGGGCCAAAATCTGTGCAACACTAAATTACATAAACTAATTTCTATGTTAAAGATTATACTCTGCACACTGGGACATATATAATTATGTCCACCTGGTGTAACATATTAAAGAACATATACTCCATTACAGTTCAAATTAAACTTGAAAAGGGCCAAAATCTGTGCAACATTAAATTACATAAACTAATTTCTATGTTAAAGATTATACTCTGCACACTGGGACAGCTGCAGATAAGCCTTGAGAGACCTAAGTGAAGGATCCGTGTCCCCCAACTCAGGCATAACCACCAGCCACGGTGGGAACAGCAGCATTCAGAAACTCACCAGACAACCTCCCCGACGTTGGATGAGATGAGGTATCGGATAAACTGCTTCATGTTGTTGTAGATGGCTCGCCCCTCCTCGACAGCTGCCACAATGGTGGAGAAGTTGTCATCTGCCAGGACCATCTCTGAGGCAGTTTTAGCCACTGCAGTGCCAGAACCCATGGCAATGCCAATCTCAGATTTCTTCAAGGCAGGAGCATCATTCACACCATCACCAGTCTGAAAGGGAAAGCCACAGCTGGTTCAGACACTTGATGTGGCACACCTCTGGGCAGAGCTACACAGATAAGCAGAAGGAAATGAGACAGAGAAGGTAGGGCTGGTGTTGAACACATTTAACATGGAAATATGCTGTCTCAAATGAACACCTTTTTTTCTCCTTTTTTGGTCTTTCTGAGACAGGGTCTCCCTGTAGCTCCAGCTGACCTGGAACTCACTATGTAGACCAGGCTGGCCTTGAACTCACAGAGATCTGCCTGCCTCTGCCTCCCAAGTGCTGGGATTAAAGGTGTGTGCCACCATGCCTAGTTTATTTATTTATTTTTTTTTTTAAAAAAAGAAAGGTCTTACTCTCTGGCCCAGGCTAGCCTAAGCCAGGATTACAGGTCTAGATGGATCTGCTGTTTCTGCCATATTAACCACTCCTGTGCCCAAACTTACCATAGCTGTGATCTCATCAAAGGACTGAAGGAACTCGACAATTTTAGATTTGTGGGAAGGTTCAACTCGAGCAAAACAGCGGGCGTTCAAGCAGGCATCTCTCTGGGCTGAGGGACTGAGCTCATCAAATTCCCGCCCTGTAAAAGCCTTTGATGTCACATCCTCATCCTGCCCAAAGATACCAATGCGACGACAGATGGCCACAGCAGTGCCCTTGTTGTCCCCTGTGATCATGATGACACGGATGCCTGCTTGACGGCACAGCTTCACAGAGGAGGCCACTTCGATTCTGGGAGGATCCAGCATGCCCACACAGCCAACGAATGTCAGATTGGTCTAAAGAAAGAGATCACTTTGAGTTCCAACAGGAACTTCTGTCCCTCCCCATCTGATTAATGGCCACTTTTGCTAGTACTATTTGTCACTTTTTCTGCTTGCCCTTGACACAGGATCTCATTATGTAGTCCTGAAATTTGCAGCAGTCTTCCTGCCTCAGCTTCCTAAGAGTTGGATTTACAGACACGTGCCTCCACTATGGAGCTGGGGATTGAACCTTAGCCCTTGCTCATGCCAAGCAGGTGTTCCATCACTAAACTACACTCCCAATATTTTCTTAAGACAACATATCTTTGTTACAGAGTCATCCTAGTTTAAAATTCTCACATTTTGAAAGAAAAATCTCAGATGGAGGAAAACAACAACAAAAAACCACACTGAAGATTAAGAGCATTTTGAGATTGGCAACATCAGTGGCCCACAGTATCACACTCTTCCATTCAATCTTTAGGCTGTCACAACTCTGATATTGGGGGGAGGTGGGAGGGGGGTTGGTCAAAGGAGATGTCAAACTTGTCAACTTCACACAAACTAGAGTCACCTGGGAAGGGGGAACCTCAATTGAGGAATGTCCTCCATCAGACTGCCAATTGCTGTATCTATGAGGGATTTTCTTAATTGCTAATTAATGTGGAAGCACCCAGTTCACTGTGGGGGCGGTGTCATCCCTGGGCAAGTGGAACTGGGCTGTATAGAAAGTAGCTAAGCAAGCTAGGGGGAAGTCAGTCAGAAAGTAGCATTCCTCCATGGTCTCTGCTAGTTTGTCTCCAAGTTCCTGTCCTAACTTCCTTCAGTGATGTGTCTTGAAGTGCAAGATGTAATAAACCTTTTCCTCCCCAAGTTGTTTTTGGTCAGAGAGTTTATCACTGCAATAGAAAGCAAACAAACAAGAGGAAAGTGGAAATCTCTCAACGTGGTTTTTTTTTTTTTTTTTGGTTTTTTTTGAGACAGGGCCCCCCGGTACCCCCAGCTGGCCTTGAACTCACAGAGATCCGCCTGCCTCTGCCTCCCAAGTGCTCAGCATGTATTTTTATCACTAATATCTACTGGGTGCTTTTCAAAAAATCTTAAGTCATGCTTAGCACTTGAGAGGCAGAAGCAGGCAGATCTTTGTGAGTTCAAGGCCAGTCTGGTCTACATGGTGAGTTCCAGGACAGCTGGGGCTACAGGGAGACCCTGTCTCAAAAAAGACAAAAAAATAAAATCTTAGTTACAATAATTTACATGCTTATTTGCACTTGTCTTGTTTAGTCTACTTTGAAAGCAGCAAACTTATGGCTTATGGAAAAACAACTGTATCTAGCAAGGACACATGCTCTTCCACTGGAAGCAGCACTGGCTGGACCAGTGAGTGTACAGGATGTGGATGGGAAACTCCAGCTACCTCATATTTGATGAAGTTGGCGGAATCCTCCAGGTGCATCTCCTCTCTCCTTAGTGGGTTGTCATGAGTGGCGAGAGCCAGGCATCGCAGTGTGTCACTACCACTGCCCCACTCCCGAATGACAGACATGATCTTCTGTTTGACACCAGGGGTCATGGGGACCTTTGTACTTCCAACTCGAATGTGGGTACACCTGTCGATGACACCTTCAGGAGCACCCTGGGAATGTAACAGACTTAGATCAGCAATTGCACTGGCTGGCGTACCTGGTAAAGAACGTTTTGATTTGTGCAACTTGCCTTCACAAACATCTTGCTCATGGATGTCCTGCTTGGCTTGTTTGGTGTACAATAGACTGACATTGATTTTCTATCTCGTGAAAACTCCAGAGTAAACTCCTTTTTCATCAATTGTTTGATGACCTGTAAGGAGACCAATGATACTAATACTGTTGATTCCCATCTGCACACTTTCCACTTGCTCAATAATACTCACTAGGCACCCACTGTATGACAGGCCCTGCCTGTTTGTGTCAAAGAGATTATGCCTGTTGTTTGGGAACAGAGCAGCATAAACAAGAAAGCAAGTTCTTACCCTCATAAAACTTGTCCTCTAGTTTGGGAATAGATTAGAATGTTAAAGGAAGATGCATGAAGTGCCATAGAGAAAAAAAAATTAGGCCGGAAAGGGAACAGAAAACACAGGTTATAATGCATAGTTAGGTGGCAAAAAGTTTAAATACCTAAATGGTAGATGGTGGCCAAGAGATCTAACAGACACAGAATGGCCATGCAATTGGGATGGTTCTGGCAGGGTGATGGAGCTTCCATTGTTTATACGGGTTTTGGGGGATAGGTCATAGGGTCTCAAAGATCACTACAGAGCATCTGGTAACAGTGAAATAAGATGACACCAGAGGGCTTTAAACACTAACTGTAAGAATTTTCTGAAGCAGCCAGTGTGGTACTACAAGTCTATAGTTCCAGCACTTGGGAGGGTAAAGCAAGATCAGGTTCAAGTCTTGTCTTGCTGCTACATAGTGAGAACCCACCTGAAAACAAAGAATGTTCTAAAAGGAGACATGGAACATCATTTAATACAATGACAGTAAGTTGATCAGCCCACTGGCACTGTATGTTCAGAACTCTGTAATAAGCTGTTGTTCTGTAAGTGCAGATCACATGACTGTCTTAGTCGGCTGCTTCAAAACATTACTTAAAACTCATAGAACCAGAGACGGCCTGGGAGTATGAGAGACAGAAATGGCAAAGGACTAGGAATAGCTTTTTCCTATTCTTTCTTCAGATAGAAACTTAAAGCATTAATTTCGAATTTTGTTTGGTTAAATAAGTAACCCAGGTTGGCCTTGAACTCAAGAATATTGGGACTACAGACTGGAGAGATGGCTCAGCGATTATTGAGTATTGGCTGCTCTTTCAGAGAACCTGGGTTCAATTCCCAGCACCCACATGGTAGCTAACAATTGTCCATAACTCTAGCTCCAGGTGATCTGATGCCTTATATACACATTAAAAAAAAATAGCATTATAGGTGTATGAGTTTTATTTTCTATTGCTGTAACAAAATGCCCTGACAAAAGCAACTTAAGGGAGAAAGGGTTTATTTGGCTCATAACTGCAAGTTGCAGTGGCAGGAGTTGACCATAGTTTAGGACTTCCTCCTAGGGAATGGTGTCACCCACAGTGAGCAGTTCTTCCCTTACCTCAAGATAATCTCTGACAGGCTAACCAAACCTGACAATTCCAACTGAGGACTCCCTTCCCAGGTGATTAAGACTGCATCAAGTTGACAATTAAAACTAACCACAATACACATGCTGCTGTTTTTTTTTTTTTTTTTTTTTTAAATCTATTGTTAATTGAAATAATCAAAACAAATGAATAAAATATATTAAATAACTAGTTTCTAGTTAGTATCTAACAATAAAGAGATCTGTTGGAAGATGGGGAGCAATTAGTCTATTGTGATTTCATTCCTTGTAATTTGTGTGATTCAAGGAGTTAACAGTACCATCTACTCTGTGAATGATTTATATGCATTTTAAAAATGGAAAAAAGTAACATAACAAATACAATTTTGGTGGCAAATATTCACTGTTGCTCGAATGTTTTGAATCATTGATGATTTTTTTTTCCATCTGAGAAATCATTAGGTTGACTTTCTGAAACATGTTAAGTAATCTTTTAGGCACTGACATGAATAATATGCCCAGTGAATTTAGCACAAGGTCATAGGTGACTCACAAGAGGTTTTGATGTACTGATGGAGGCCAAGAGCTTGACAGGAACAGATTTGAAGAAATAAACGAAATTGGATAATAGTTCTTTGCAAAAGTCAAAGAAATGGGGCACCAAACATTTTTTTTGGAGGGGGGTTAATAAGACAGGGTCTCCCTGTAGCATCAATCTGAGATTCACCTGCTTCTGCCTTCTGAGTGCTGGGACTAAAGGTGTGCACCACCACACCTTGTTTCAAAGAGCAGTTTTAAGTTTTTTTTTTTTTTTTAATCCCCTATACAGCTAATGAAGATCTAGTAGAGACAGAAACTGAAATGAGGGTAGAGATGGTGCAGAGGGGCTTACTTTTGGCAGGACCAAGGACAGTTCTCTCAGCACAGGAGAGAGAAAGCAGCCCCTGTGACAAATCACTACTAAATACCAGCCCCAATCCCGAGTGCTGGGAATACAGGCATGGGTGATCACTTTAAGACCTCACAGTGCCTATCAGGAAGGAAATGTTAGTTTGAAGACCTAAGGTTCAAAACGGTGAGATAACAGAAGAGACTGAATGACTATATGGTAAATGGCTGATGGGACACATGAACAATACAACAAGCTCATACTGACCGAGTTGCAGGCATTTGCACGTTCTATTTTAGAAAGCCCTTTTAATTCCGTATCAAATACATTCATCTTCTCTACCAAGCAGGTGAGAGCAGTCTCTGTAGCTTCTCCAACTTTTTCATACACACCCTTTGCCTGCATTGTTTCAAGATGGGAAAAGGGGAATAAGAAGTCAACAGGTAAATGACAATATTTTTTCCACAGGACAACCTTCCCACCCCTAAAATCCCAACTCTGTGGGCCATTTGTATCATACTGTACAGATGACTCACATAATTAAAATATACAAGGTACAACCATGAAATATTACAATAAATCTAGTAATCAGCTTTTTCATTGCCCTTTAGATATTTAAAATTATTTGTTTTACTCTTCAGAATGTTTTCAAATGGTATGTCATCATTTATTATTCTGATGAGTTAGCATTCTCTGGCCTTTAAAGAGAGAAAACAAATGATTTATTCCACTATTTTAAAAAGAAAAGTTTTTGCTTGGTTAAAGTTTATCATTTTATCTTCATGACTGGAACAATTCCCTAGGCCTGATTGTCTTCAAGGATATATGGCAACCCATCTTTAAAAGCACAATCAATACCTTACAACTCCTAGGAAGACCTCTTCTAAACTGAGCTTTGTTCATTTATAGTAATGATGACCATCATTAGTCAAGAACATCCCAGTACATGACAATCTTAGTAAAGCAGTAACAGGGCTTAGCCTCAGATCTATGAAAGGCATATGGCTTTCTTCAGCCAGGCCACAATGGCCCCTACAGGGACAGGTTCTTAAAATCAGGAACCTCCATTCAAAAGGGAGGAAGACTGATTTTTATTTCACTCACCCAACCCTTGAGTGCCTTACCTCATTGTAATCCAAAGCAGAGTCATTACAAAGGGCACAGATTGTTGCTAATTCTACAAGACCATCATACTGATGACATTTCACTGGCTTATCATCTTTATGCCTATCAAAAGAGAAAACATTCTTGGGTCACAGTTTGTTTCAATTAAAAAAAAATTCTTTAAACATTTCTTTTGTATGTATGTATAGGTATGGAGGAGGTCAAAGGAAAATTTGTAGGATTGGGTTTTCTTCTACCACTTACGTTCTAGGAATCAAACACTGTCAGGCTTGCAGGGAAAGTGCTTTTCAGCTTCCCCTGTGTTTTTGTCTGTTTATTTGTTTCAACTGTCCTGAAACTCAATCTCACACAGAGATTCTCCTGCCTTTTCTGCATCTGGGATTAAAAGTGTGTGCCTTCATGCCTGGCTTCTTATTTTTGGATCTCATTATGTAGCTCAGGCTGGCCTTTTATTCTTTTTCCTCTTTTCTCCACCTTCCAATTTCTAGAATGACAGGTATGTACTAGCATTAATCCTTCCCCCTCAATAATGAAAACAATTTGGGAGAGAACTCCTTTCCCCTGGTATAAGGAGAACAAAACAGAAACCTCACCAGAAAATCTGGGCTCCAAAAGGGAATCAAAGAAAGACCTGTAAATTTTTTTTTTTTTTTTTTGTCTTTTTGAAGCAGGGTCTCCTTGTGGCCCCCAGCTGTCCTGGAACTCACTATGTAGACCAGGCTGGCCTTGAACTCACAGAGATCAAGTGCTGGGATTACAGGCATGCACCACCACGCCTGGCAGTAAATTTTGTTTTTTAAAATGTACTCCTGTAAAAAAAAATGCATTGCCTTCAGCCATATTCAGAAAGCCATCTTACTATTTTATTTATTTTTGGTATTTTTGAGATGGTTTTTATGCAACGCAGACTGGCCTTGAATTTTCTATGTAGCCAGGGCTGGCTGTGAACTCCTGGTCTTCCTGCTTCCATAGTAGGTGCCACCCCACTCGACTATTCAGTTAGTGGTTGCTGGAGATTCAACCCTGGTTGAACGCCAGGCAAGCACTCTACCATTAAGTCACATCTTGATCTATTCCTTATAAATCAAACACTACAATGCCAAGAGATTCTATACATGATGAAAGTTACTCACACTTCTCCAATGGGTGCATATGTTGATCCAGTTATGGTAAACTCATTAAGGGAACAAGTATCACCTTCAACTTTGTCCAGAATGAACATCTGTAAGGAAACAGAGCATAAAGTATTTAAAAAAAATGTTAAAAAAAAAAAAAAAAATCCCAGCATAGACATGGGGAAGCAGGTAAGAAATTCCAACCCAACCAAAGAAACTTTTGGCAACCAATGGCTGCTGGGGGGGAGTCTCTTGCAGGTACTGGATTCTTGGTGGGTTGACGAGTCTCCAGTGGATGAATGGTCCCATGCTGAGGGACATAAATAATACCTATAGGCTATATTGTATATATAGTGGAGTATACTGAATTGGGGTAGTGGGGGTAGGTTTGGATGGGAAAGGGCATCTAAATACCATCAAAATTATCAATTATATTGCATGAAAAAAATGGCAAAAATTTCAATAAAAATTAAAAAGAAAATAGCATTATAGATGCTAAATCAGAATTTAGCAATAGTGGAAAAAGACACAGGAGATAACCCAGAAAGACTTCGGGTACTTTTTAAGGATTCTCAGAATTTTAAATTTTAAGTAGCTGAGAAAGTAGAATATACTTAATTAAGTATATACTTAAGTATTCTTGCTTTAGAGCCAGGCAGAAAAGTTTAGAAAGAATAAATTCACATTCAGAGATACATAAACACCCCTTCAAGACAATAATAAACTGGTATTTTTAAGATAATACAGCTCTAAGCATGCTTAGGCAAAGCGTGTTCTCTCTCTCCCCACCCAATGCTACTGATGAAACCCAGGGCTTGAGCTGCCAACACCAACCTTCTAGCACTACAAGAGCTACTTTCTTTTTATGTGTGTGGTGTTTTTGAGACTGGGTCTCCCTGTAGCCCTAGCTGGCCTCAGTCTCACAGAGATCTGCTTGCCCCTGCCTTCCAAGTGCTGGGATTAAAGGCATGCCTCACTACACCCAGCCACAGCCATCAGCTACTTTCTTAATGATGATTGTTTTCACAATATAGTTTAGAAACTCAGTTTGGAAGAGTAAGATTTAGACCTTTATTTTCATTGCAAACTGAAACTATAAAACTGCTTCCTTAAAAAACAAACCATAGGGGCTGGAGAGATGGCTCAGAAGTTTTAAGAATACTGGTTGTTCTTACAGGAGACCCAGTTTCAAATCCCAGCATCCACATGGCAGCTCCTAACTCCAGTCCCAGGGGATCTGACAGCCTCTTCTGACCTGTACAGGTGCACTTACCTACATGCAGGCAGTACACTCATACACATTAAAAAAATAAGTAAGGGCCAGGTGTGGTGGCACACGCCTTTAATCCTACATGCCTTTGATCCCAGCAAACTGGAGGCAGAGGCAGAGGCTGGCGGATCTCTGTGAGTTCAAGGCCAGCCTGGTCTACATAGTAAGTTCCAGGACAGCTGGGGCTACAGGGAGACCCTGTCTCAAAAAGACCAAAAAAAGAAAAAGATTAATTTTTATTTTGTTCATTCACTGAAGTGTTTACCTGCATGTATATATGATACACAGTGTGCTTGGCACTCTTGAGTTATGTGCCTTTTGAACAATAATAGTTGTTTGACATGTATCAAGGTGATGAATATGCTGAAGGAAAATCTAGGAACAGTAATTTTTTTTCTTGCATTTTTGAGAGAGGGTCTTCCTGTAAGCCCTAGCAGGCCAGGAATTCCCTCAATCTCACAGAGATCAGCCCGCCTCTGCCTCCAGTTTGCTGGGATCAAAGGCATGTATCACCATGTCTAGCTGGGTTTTTTTTTTTTTTTTTGAAACAGGGTGTTAAACACTTAACTGGAACAGAAGGATACTTTAGTAGCCTAAACTAAATTATAGAAAGAACTTACCTTTTACCATGACACTATTTGCTAATTTCTTATTTTTCCTAAGATGGAGTTTTGCTATGTTGCCCAAACTCACCTTGAACTTTTAGGTTCTAATGCATCAGCCTCAAGTAGGTAAGTGCCACCACACCTAGCTTCTCAGTTTTGTCTCATTTAAGCCTAGGCTGGCCTCAAACCACTGTGTAACTGAGGATGACCTTGAACTGATCATGCTGGAACTAGAATTACAGGGGCATACCTACCATGCCTAGTTTCAATGCTTTTTCTAAGAGTACATTTAAAGGTTTCTTATTTTACTTCAAATGGTTAAACAAAAAGGAAAGGGAAGGCTATGCCTACAGAATATGTCAAGTTGCAAAGCGATTATGTGCTTTTCAGGGAGAAAATCATGCTTCATTTAATGTCCTATGGAAATAACAATCAGGACTTCAGGTAGGAGGTTAACTAGCTGCTTCCTCTGGAGCATGTCTGCTAAGATACATACATCTTAAGATAGAGGAAATAATAAAGCCTTCAACTATCTCTTTAGTTTATAAGCGATGTCTATACCCTATATTTCCTTAAAGACAATTTGGTAATTTTCTTTTACATCTATTTATTTGTGTGGACAGGGGCAGATGTAGAGGTCAGAAGATAATTGGCAAGCTGGTTTCCTCCTTCCACCATGTGGGACCCAGGGATTGAACTCAGGTCATCAAACTAAGTACTAAGTGCCCTTACCCACTGAGTCGTCACAAAGGCCAATTTGGCAAATAGATTAATTCCTAAAGTATTATAGACTGGACTCAGACCTCACAAACCCTCAGAAGAGTAGTGAATTATCACTCAAAGGTTTTGATGGCATGAAGGTATAGTATTAGGATGTGCCTAGAAGTACTCAAGGAAAGAGTCATAAAGGACATTCCTTACCCTGCAAACTGACATCTGGTTTGTCGTAAGTGTGCCTGTTTTGTCTGAGCAAATAACAGAAGTACAACCAAGGGTTTCCACAGAAGGTAGGCTTCGAACAATGGCATTTTTTTTCGCCATTCTTCGAGTTCCAAGAGCCAAACAGGTAGTGATGACAGCAGGCAGACCCTCAGGGATGGCAGCAACAGCTAAGGCCACTGCAATCTTAAAGTAATAGATAGCACCTCTGATCCAGGAGCCTCCATGAACTGGGTCATTGAAATGCCCAATGTTTATGATCCAGACTGCAATGCAAATGAGGGAGATAACTTTGGAAAGCTGTTCCCCAAACTCATCTAACTTCTGCTGCAGTGGTGTTCTCTCCTGTTCCGTTGCAACCATTTCATCCCGGATCTTGCCAATTTCAGTATTAACTCCAGTGGCCACCACCACTCCCATGGCTTTCCCAGCAGCAATGTTTGTACCCTACAGAGAAGCAGAAGAGAACTGGTCACAGGATTAATACCACATTCCAACTTAAAAACTGACCAATATATTCAAACGCTGAATTTTGACCAGGGCACCCATATTCTCTCTGCTGGCTTTCCCAAGGCTAGGTCAGGTGACTAGCTATACAACACTGACTGTGAGCAAACCCTCAAGCAGGCAATGTATACCCTACCTACCCACCCTCAAACTGAACTGGGTTCCACAAAATAATTCTGTTTAATCCCTGATGCTGGAATGACATAATAGTTTTTATTATTCTCATTTTAACACCATACTATGGGTAGTTAAGCTCTTTTACTAACCCACAAGCCTGCCATTTGAAGTATCATTCTAGATTTCAAACAACCAAAATCTATGCATTTGTTTTTTTGAGACAAGGTCTCCCTGTAGCCCCAGCTGTCCTTGAACTCAGAGATTTGCCTGCCTCTGCCACCCACCATGCCTGGCTGTTTTTTTTGGTGGTGGTTGCGGGGGTGGTGTGTGTGTGTGTGTGTGTGTGTGTGTGTGTGTGTGTGTGTGTGTTTGTGTGTGTGTGTGTGTGTGTGTGTGTGTGTGTGTGTGTGTGTCTACTTTTCAACTCTGCTTACAGATTAAGAATTTAAACATGTCTGACCAAATCATTTTATTTTGCTCACAAAAAGCTGGCAATCAAACCATAAACACCTAAGTCTCATACTTGCTAGTTTTATTTGCTTTGGTATAGGGATTCAACCAAGACCCTGAGCATTCTAAGCATTACTTTGCTACATATCCCCAACCCCACTGTTTTTCAATAGCTGAGATTTACAATAAGAGTTTAATTATCTTTTGGAATAACCAATACTTTCTGAAGTCAAACATCTATAGAACTCTGAGACTATCTTCAAATTAAAGTATATTCTGGGTGCACATCTTTAATTCTAGCACTCAGGAGGCAGAGGCAGGCAGAGATCTGTGAAATCAAGGCCAGTCTGGTTTACACAGCAAGTTCCAGGCCACCCGTGGATACTGGGAGACCTTGTCTCAAACAATAGCAACATACATCCTAAGAGAAGGGTAAAGCTTAGTAAAAGGGTTTAAACATGCTTCTGTGAGGCTCTGGGTATGATTCCTAGCAACCCCTGTCTTTCCTCACACATTTGATAAAGTACTTACAGAAAAGAGCATATTCTTCTTATCTTGATTGACGGCACGTGGGTCAGGGACAGGGTCAGTGTGCTTTATGACTGAAACTGATTCACCTAAGCAGGTTTTATAAAACAGATGGTTAGCTGTATGAAGCATATCCAACCTTGATAGCCCCTAACCACACCACACATTACCAGTTTTTACTATTGCCACTATGAGCAGGCATGGCGGCACACACCTGTAATCCCAGTACTCAGAGGCAGACATGGGAGGATATCTGTGAGACTGAGGCCAGCCTGGTCTACAGAGTGAGTTCCAGATCAACTGGGGCTACAGGGAGATCCTATCTTAAAATAAGCAAACAATAAAAAGATTCATTTTCAAATAATACCCCAGTTACCTTTTGTTTTCTGAATAATTATTCAAATTAATTTGCGATACAATTTCTCATTTAGCCTGCAACTGTTATTAGCACATTCAATTGGGCTGGGCATGTAGCTTATTTGGCAGAGTGCTTGCCTAACATGCCCTGGGTTTGATCTCCAGCACCACATAAAATTGGGCTTGGTGGTACATGCCTGTGATCTAGTTGTTGGGAGGTGGAGAATGAAGGTCATTCAAGGTCATCCTCACCTACATAATGAGTTCTGGGGGCGGTGGTGGTGGTTTACACTGTATCTCAAAAAACCAGAAGGAAAAGGAGGACTTCAAGATTCAGACAATTTTTTTTTCTTTTAAACTTCTCAGGGTATATTTCTATAGACACATCCTGAGAATTTCATGCATATAGTCCAATCATTTCCCTAATATTTTATTGCTTAACTAGCTTCAAGCTGCTGATAAACCTTTATAAAAAAGCTATTTTTTAAGTACTTACTACATGTATGATCTTACTTTATTATTATTTTTTGGTCTTTTTTGAGACAAGGTCTCCCTGTAGCCCCAGCTGACCTGGAACTCACTCTGTAGACCAGGCTGGCCTCAAACTCAAGAGATCCACCTGCCTCTGCCTCCCAAGTGCTGGGATTAAAGGCATTTGCTATTACACCCAGCCTTTTAAAAAATATTTTATCATTTTTATTTTATGTATGTATGCAAGTGTACCCGTGTCATGCAATGCCACTGAAGGTCAGAAGAGGGTATTTGATTCCCCTGGAACTGGAACTTTGGACGGATGTCAGCCACTATGTAGGTGCTAGGAATTGAACCCTGGTCCTCTCCAAGAGCAGTCAGTGCTCTTAACTGCTAAGCCATCTCTCTGGTCCCTGCATTGTTTTTTTAAAAAATGTTTTCAAACCCACATTGACAGAAAAAAAAAAAAAACCTCTAAGAAATTAAACATCCTAGAGAAGAATAGGGTAGGAGGATGGTATAAAGGCACTGAGTACTTATTGCATGGAGCCAAGAGAGGCTTCAGGAATTCAGTGAATTTCCAATATGTAATGCTTACCTGTGAGAATTGACTGGTCAACTCTTAGAGTTGTAGACTTGATGGAAGTTAATCTTATATCAGCAGGAACTTTGTCACCAACTAATTAGGTGTAAAAAATAAAGGTAGCTAAAGTGAGCAACTTTTGTAATCACTTAATGTTTCCAAATCAAGCACAGATTTCTTCTTTTTCTTTTTTTTTGGGGGGGGGGTGTCTTTTTGAGACAGGGTCTCCTTGTAGCCCCAGCTAACCTGGAACTCACTATGTAGAATAGGTTGGCCTTGATCTCAGAGATCCGTTTGCCTCTGCTTCCCAAGTGCTGGGACTACAAGTGTGCACCACCACACCCAGCACAAGCACTGGTTTTAAAGAATATAAATACTCTATCCGACACAATACAGGAAAAAAATTTTTTGAGCAGCATGTACATAGTTTACTCAAGAGTAGAATATTACCAGCCAACATAGACTATCCTTAAAACAAACAAGATGGGGGCTGAGGAAATAGCCCAGCTGATGGAGTGCTTACCTAGCATGCACAAAGCCCTGGGTTGGATCTGTAGGGTATTATAAACCAGCTATGCTGGTGCATGCACAGGTAATCCTCAGCACACCAAAGATATAGGCAGAAAGGCCAGGATTTCAAGATCAACTTCAGCTATAGAATAAATCTGAAGACAGACCCTGTCTTCAAAACAAAAAAACCCACAAATATAAACAAGAGGATCAATCTAAGGTTCATAAAAACTGTGGATGGATATAAAAATCTAAAATATACAGCAAGATGATGATGCTTGGAAAACCTCTAAGCACATATTTTAAAAAGCGCCCTGTGGTTTTATATATGCTCAGCTCAGGTCTCCAAGTTTTTACTTTAAATATTTAGTAGCAATACTAACTACAAGGGGTCTATGATTCACTATTAGAAAAGCAACATTCCTAAGAACAACAGACATTTGGATCTTTTATTTTTTTTTTTTTAATTTATTTTTATTTTTTGGTCTTTTAGAAACAGGGTCTCCCTGTAATGGAGCTGGTCTGGAACTCGCTATGTAGACTAGGCTGGCCTTGAACTCAGAGTTTCGCCTGCCTCTGCCTGGTATTAAAGGCACGTGCCACCACATCCAGCAACTGGTTCTTTTAAAAGATGCTCAATTTCTTCATAAAACAAATGCAATATGAGTTGGCTATATGGAAATAAGAACTCACACAGCATGTTTCAATAAGTTAAAATAAAAACAACAAAACAAGGCCAGGGTGACAGCTCACCAGGCAAAGGTACTAGCAATCTGAGTTTGGTCCCTGGAGCCCATGTAAAAGTAGGAGAACCAATGTCACAAAGTTATTCACTGACCTCCACACGTGCTGTTGCACGTTCCCACTCAATCACACACACATATATAATAAAAAATTTCTGAAAATACATGCATTTTTTTTATCTTTTTGAGACAGGGTCGTCCTGAAGCCCCAGCTGTGCTAGAACTCACATAGATCCGCCTGCCTCTGCTTCTTGAGTGTTGGGATTAAAGGCATAGTCCACCACGCCTGGCTTATTATTATTTTTTTATTTATTATTATTTTTCTTTAGAGTGTATTGCCTGAATGTGTGTATGTACACCTGTGTTGTGCAATGCCTGAGGGTCAGAAGACATTGGCTCCTTGGAACTGGAGTTATAGACTGTTGTTATTCGCCATGTGGGCGCTGGGACTCAAACCCAGGTCCTCTGCAAGAGCAGCCAGTGCTCTTAACCACTGAGCCATCTCTCCAGCCCTTTATGTATTATTTTTCTTACGTGTATGAGTGTATTGCCTATATGTACATGTTAATGCACCCATGTCATGCAACGCCTGTGGACATCAGAAGAGGGTGTTGAATTCCCCTGGAACTGGAGTCACAGCTGTTAGCTGCCATGTGGATGTTGGGAATTGAACCCGGGTCCTTTGCAAGAGCAGTCAGGGCTCCTAACTACTGAGCCATCTCTCCAGCCCCAATAAAATAAATTTAAAAGAACAAAATATAGAGGCACTTGGAAGACAGAGGCAGACAGATCTCTAAGTTTGAGGCCTGCTAGGTCTACATAGAGAGTTCCAGGCCAGTTAGGTAGTGCCATAGGTAAAGGTGACTAAAGCCAAGCCAGGCCATATGAGCTCAATTGCTGGGACCCACATAATGGAAGGACAACTGACTCCAAGGTATTCCCTGGTGCATAGGCACCCATATACATATATGCAAAAGAAATGTTTAAAAACAAAACCAGAGGTACATATGATCAAAATATACAGGTAGAAGTCAATGAGAATTCTTCCAGTGCTAAAAACTCCAGATGCATGTAATATCACCGAATGTTCTGTGTCACATAATATTCGTACCCCACAAATTCCATGAGCTTATTTTAAAGATACCACTTATATAATATGTAGTTCATTCATACCACCTATGGTTATCATTGAATGATGAAACAACGTTATTCACACCAGTGAAAATTTCCTAAGATAGACTGGATAGAGTGGGAAAGCACGAGACATGAATGACACCTATGGGTCTGCCAGTGGTATAAGGAAATACTTTTGGGAAGGTTTAACAAACTGGGAATATTGAATTACTAAACCATGGGTAGAGGGAGTCATTTCACCTTATAGTCTGTTTTGGTACCATTTGAATTATCAAATAAATTAATAAACCTTCTGCATAACCTGAAGATTTTTCAAATCAACTGAGCCTTCTTTCTGGGGCTGAAAAGTTCCTTTAACAACCCTTAAAAGGGCTCACATTCAAGCTCCTTTCCCTGATGTGTATAACATAAAATGTCACAACAGATTCAGTAACAGGTAAAACCAAAGCTCCATGTGCACCCAGAACAGTGCAGAACCCTGTGGGTCTTCAGATATTGTCAAACACACACCTGCATAAGAACTAGACATTTAAAAAAAGGGTAGGGGCTGGGGGTGTAGCTGAGTGGCAGAGCTCATTCAGCAGCACTCTAGTACTGCCTCCAGCCTCAACTGTGAAACTCTCCATAATGTTCTGAAAGTCCACAAAGGTAGTTTTGGAAATAAAGGAAATACAGCTAAAACTCAGAACAAGTAAATTCTCTGATAAAGCAGATGGTATTTTAAAGTCAAATCTTGTATTTTCCAGATTGTACATAGATGACCGCCCCCGCCTCAAAAAAAAAAAAACAAACAAAAAAAAAACAACAACAAAAAACTTTAGTGCATACAACAACCCTAGGCCTAAGAAGGCAATGTAGTAGAAGATTAGAAGATTACAGAGAAAGAGCTTGTCAGTATGTAATCTCCAGGGGGCAAAGATCATCCTTGCATTTGACTTCAGGGATACATACATGAAGGTGAAATTCCTGCTGGAAATGCTTATACAATGAATAGCAATATTCCAATGGAATAAACTAGAACCTTTCATTTTAATGTAACTCTGTTCATACTATATTAAAGGGAGTACTTCCAAAAGATCATTAAAACATTAAAGACGTTAAGGCTGGGTGTGACAGCACACACCTTTAATCCAATACTTGTGAGGGGAAATCATCTCTGAATTCAAGGCCAGCATGTTCTACATACACAGTAAGACTCTGTTGCCAAAAAACCCAAACAGTTTAAATTATAAAAAAAAATTAGGAGCTGGAGAGATGGCTCAGCAGTTAAGAGCACAGCTCTTCTCTCAGAGGACCCAAGTTTGGTTCCCAGCACTTGGGAGGCAGAGGCACATTTGCCTGTAACTCCAGCTCCAGGGGCTCTGACACCCTCTTCTGGCCTCCAAGGACACGCAAACCCTGTAAAAAAAAAAAAAAAAAAAAAAAAAAATTTAAGTTTTTGTTTTGACAGCAGCACCTTTACTGGCTGAGGCATCTCAACACTGTTGTCGCCCTCCCGCTCTTGAGACAGCATTTCCTTGTAGTTGTAGCCCCACCTGGCCTGGCAGTCCCTATATGGACCAAATTGGCCTCAGTCTCAGAGAGCCTCCTGCTGCTGCCTCCTGAGTGTTGGGATTAAAGATGTGAACTACCACGTCTGACCCCAATTATCTTTATTTAAAATTTTTATTTTATGTGTATGAGTGTTTTGCATTCGGGTATGTAAGTAGACCTGTATCATGCAATCCTGGAAGAGGACAGAAGACAGTACTGGATCCCCCGGAAATTTAGTTATGGACAGTTGTTAGCCACCATGTGGGTGCTGGGAACCTAACACAGTTCTTCTGCAAGGCCAGCATATGTATGTGTGGGTGCCTGGAGGTCAGAAGTAGGTTATCAGAGCCTCTAGAGTTAGAGGTGGTTGTGAGCTGCCTGAGGTAGGTGAAGGGAACCCAACTCTGGTCCTCTACAAGAGTAGCCAAGTGCTCTTACCTACTGAGCAGTCTCTCCAGTCACACCAAACCCTCATCCCTATGATGTTGGGGATTGAGGCCAGGGCATATGCTAGGCAACTGCTCTACTACTGTAGCACTGAGCTACATCCGCAGACATTGCAAGTCCTTGGTGTTATGAGACAAGGTCTCATATATACCCCTGGCTGGTTCCATCTTTGTATCTGCCTCCTGTGTGCTGAGAATACAGAACTGTGGGACCATAGAGAAAATACGAGTTTTGAGGCAACAAATGCACAAATCCAGATTTTTTAATAAGCCAACATGTCTGTTAGAATACGGTGGAACCAATACTTACAGCTATATGCTAAGTGGAAAATACTTACATCTGCATTATAACGAATCAAATCACTATTCCTCTAAAGGCATAAATATATGAAGGCTAGTGCTCTGTTGTATAAAGTACATTGATGTACATTTAATTACTGATCAAATATTAAAGACTGAACTCCAATGTAAGTCTACAGGAACAAATGACCTGGGATGCCCTTAAAGACAAACAAAATTCTTTTCACTTGATCCATGGACCCCATGAGGTAGCAGAAGAGAACCAAATGGAGAATTGTTCTTTGACCTCCACTGGGGGATAGGGGTGGGGGGATCATGCACATGCACATATACATACATACACAATTGTAAATGGCAATTAAAGTATTCTGGAATTGGGGCTGGAGGGATGGCTCAGCTGTCAAGGGCATTGGCTGCTCTTGCAGAGAACCCTGGTTAGGTCCCCAGCACCACATGGTAGCTAACAATTGTCCCTAACTCCAGTCCCAGGGGATCCAACAATCCTCTTCTGGTCTTCATGACGCCCCCCCCAAATAAATTCAAGTAAATTTAAAAAAAAAATTAATAAAACAACCACAGGTCACAGATTTCACGAAGGACTTATTTAATACCAGCTCCAGAATAAGTGTCAAATTGCCTAGCACCTGGGAAGTAGCTGTCTTAAAGGTATGTGACTCTTTTGCTGCCATTACCAGATGATCTCTTTGTGGAAAGAAATAAAGAAAGCACATCCAAGTTTTTCAACTTCGAGCATTATTTTTATATACTATCAGGAAGAATATAAAAAGCTGTTTATAGCCAGGCGTGTTGGCCCACACCTTTAATCCCAGCAGAGGCAGGTCGATCTCTACGAGTTCTAGGCTAGCCTGGTCTACATAGTGAGTTCCAGTTCAGCTGGGGCTACAGGGAGACCTTGTCTCAAAAAGACCAAAAAAAAAAAAAAAAAAAAAAAAAGGTGTTTATCTGGCAAAGGAGATTGGCCACTGACCCACCCTTCTATGTAAATATTTTTGATTTGAGAATTTCACACAATTTTCATCACATTCAACCACTTCTCCCTCCACCCCAACCTACTAACCCCCCATTCATGTCCTCTATTATTTGTCTTTTTAAAGTATTTTTAATTATTTTTTATTTTATGTGTAGGAGTATATTGCCTGCATGTATATAAGTGCACCCATGTCATGCAATGCCTTCAGAGATCAGAAGAGAGCACCCGATCCCTTTCCAAGTTAGTTTTTAAAAGCCACCATATGTTAGCATTCTCTTAGCAGGAGAGCCTTCCCATCATCTTGGCCAACTTGTATCCTTGCTTTACAGACAGGAAGAGTAAAGGAGTTTTGTGTCAGGAAGCTCAATTAATGAAAGACTTCCTTTAAAAACCTGCTATGACCGGGAGCTTCACGCATTCCATCGGTACAGTCTATTTGATTGGCACATCAGGAGGCAGATTCTATCAAGGAGTTAAAAAGCCTCATGAAAGACCTATCTAGTATTTTTTTCAAAGGGAGACATGACAATTTCCTTTTGTCCACAGGCAAATTTCAGACAGGGTTATGCCTGAGAAGAGGGCAAGTAGTGCTGTTCTGAGGATCACATCAGGAATATTTCCCTGATGGGACTTGTCAATGCCCTGAGGGCAAGTGGTAGTGGAAAATTCTTATCCTTGCCAAGGGAATGCTCTGCAATGTTTTCCTTCAATTTCTTTTTCTGTCTCTTTGGGTTAAGGCAGGAATAACAAAAGAAAAATGTTATAAAACCACCTTTCATTTGTTTAACATCTGACACTTCTCAAATGTAGCTCTTGGCTCCTTCAGTCCTCAGCTCTTTACCTTGCCATCACAATAAAGATTTTCACTCTGAACAAAAGAGTGCAGTTTAAAGGTTAGACTACCAAGAACATAGGGAAGATTCAGTTAAAGGAAATTATTACTTAACCATATTTTAGAGCTAAATACAAGTTTCTTTATCTTACAAGGAATGCTTGTAAATTACAAAGCTTAGACATTATTTCTACTTATGTCAAAAATAAATTTATTAGCCAGGCATGGTAGCCCACACTTTTAATCCCAGCATCCAGGAGGCAGAGGCAGGCAGATCTCTGAGTTCCAGGCCAGCTGGGGCTACAGGGACACCCTGTCTCAAAAAGACCCCCTTCCCAATAACAATCTTTATTAGGTGTGTACCCGAGCATGTGTGTCACAGCCTTAGAGTGGAAGCCAGACAACAACTTGTAGGAGTCAGTTCTCTTCTTTAACCATGTGGGTCATGGGGAATCAAAGGACCATCAGGCTTGGCAGCAGATGCATTTACACATGAGGCCATTGCTCCAGTACAAACTATTTCTTGGTTGGCTTGGAACTCAATACATAGACCAGGCTGGTCTCAAACTCAGAGATCTGCCTGCCTCTGCCTACCAAATGCTTAGCTTTATGAAGTATTTTTAAAAATCTAACTTTATTAATTTTCTAAAAAAAAAAAATACACGATCAAAAATTGTCCTCTAAACACCATTCTTGTTTCTGAATTTAAATGGCTCTTGAAGTCAATAAAACCAATTTATGGTAAAACTATTTCCAACCTCAATGCAGGGGAAGAACCATTACATTTGCTCCCACTATGGTTTTTGGGGAGTTAGCCTCTTAAAACATAAACATGAAGTTGTCCTTTATAGACTATTTTAGTAGCTTCTTACTAGACTTGAAGTTTGGCTACTCAACTATATGACCAACTGCTGCCTACCTCAATATGTTCTCCACTTACTCTACCCCAATTCAAATACATTGGTCATCAGGTCACTCTCATGCTCTTTGTCTTCACAAACCCTCTCTTCCTCCAGACTTCTTTGCTTCAAACAACCACATTAGGCTGGCATCCCTTACAATGTGCTAGAGAGAGCATCCTCACCTACCACTCACACTATGTTTTCATATACCTTCCTCACCAGAACAAGAACTCAATGGAGGCAGTCATCTGGCCACCCGATTTCCTAACCCCTAGTAATATACGTGGCACATAGAGGATACTTAACAAATATTTGTTGATAAATAAAAACACTTGTGCACAGATGAGACTTTCAGAGGCCAACCTGGTGGTAGAAGCTGGTAATCGATCTACTTAGGAGGCTGAGGCAGGATTACAATGTTAAGGTAGGCCCAGACAATTTGGTGAGACATTGTCTCAAAGAGAAGGCTGACCAGGCGTGGTGGTGCAAGCCTTTAATTCAAGCACTTGGGAGGCAGAGGCAGGTGGATCTTTGTGAGTTTGAGACCAGCCCAGTCTACATAGGGAATTCCGGCTAGCTGGGGCTACAGGGAAATCCTGTCTCAAAAAGATCGAAAAGAGAGAGAGAAGGCTGGAGATGTGGCTCAGCAGCTAGAATTCTTGCCTAATATTTGTGAAGCCACAGGTTTAATACTCAGTACTGTACGTAGGTGGGGGGACAACAAGAACAAGTGCTGGTTATTAAATTGAATGCCATAAATCTAGAAGCAATAAAAGTTTTAAAATTCAAGATGTAAAGAGATCCAAGACTTGGCTGAGTTAATTAAAATAATAATAGCTGTTTAAATTCTACAGTTAAGAACAGGCATATCTCTGTGAGTTTAAGGCCAGTGTGGTCTACATAAGAGTTGCAGGTCAGCTGGGGCTGCAGGAAGACTCTGTCTCAAAAAGACCAAAAAAAATAAATTCTACAATTAAGACTAGAAACAAAAGACAAATATATTTTAGGTAGTAATATTTTAAAATAAAACTGACTAAAAATAGGGGCTGGAGTGACTGCAACAGTTAAGAGCATTATTTGCTCTTGCAGGGGACCTTGGTTCAATTCCCAGCACCCACATGGTGTCTGATTGAAACTCCAGTTCCAAGGGCTCCAACACCCTTGCCTGGCCTCCACAGACCTGCATGCACAGACACTTACATAATGCAAGCAAAACATTCATAAAATAAAAATAATTAAAAAAAATTTCATTGGGGTGGGCGGGGTGGCACATGCCTTTAATTCCAGCACTTGGGAGGCAGGGACAGGTAGACTGCTGTAAGATTGAGGCCAGCCTGGTCTACACACAGCAAGTTCCAGGCCACCTGGGGCTAGAGAGATCCTGTCTCAAAAGGATTAAAAAATTTTTTTAGAAACTGACTAAAAATCAGATCTTTACATCAGTATATACAGATTTATCTCATTCTGCTTACTGGTTACATGGTAATAACCACTAACACCTGGAGTATGCTGTTTGTTTTATTTTATTTTATTTTATTTTACTTTATTTTATTTTATGTGCACGAACATATTACCTGCATGTAGTACAATGCCTATGGAGGTCAGAAGAGGGTGCTGAATGCCCTGGGAACTGGAGTTAGAACGGACTGTCATGTGGGTGCTGGGACCCAAACCCAGGACCTCTGAGCAACCAGCGCTCTTAACTCCTGAGCCATCTCTCTAGTCCATTTTTTGTTTTTAATTACATTTTTAATCTGTGTATATATGGGGGCCATACATGCCATGGAGGGCATATGGAATAAGAGGATAATCTGTGGGGAGTTGGTGATTTCTTCTTTTACCACATGGGTCCCCTGTCTGACTTGGCAGCAAGTGCCTATACCTGCTTAGCCATCTTAGCTTCCCAAGGTGGCTGTTTTTATACCAGGCACTGCTAGAAAAGCTCTGTAGGTCACTGATTTACCCTTCAGAAGGAACAGGCTATTATTTTATTCCTCGTTCATAAACGGTGGTTTTCAAGGTCACAGTATTTCACAGCCTTAACAGGGACTAAATCAGTCTCCATTTTTATGGCCATCTATGATGTTTCTAGTTTTTTTCTATCATAATATTGCAGAATAAACGAATACTTTTGTATCTTTTACTTCTGACAGATTCATAGAAGCAGAATATATATTCACTATAGATATATTCTACTTCAACTTACATCCCTGACATTACAATCTCATTCTTTTCTTTCTCTTTTTTTTTGTGTGTTTTTGAGACAGGGTCTCCCTGTAGCCCCAGATGGCCAGGAACTATGTAGACCGGGCCTGTCTTGAACTCTCTGCTGGGACTAAAGGCATGCACTACCACCATGCCTGGTATTGTAATCTCAATTTCCTAACTGTCCCAGGATAAGAAATGCCAAGTACTTTTCTTTTTTAACAAAATATTTATTATTTTAATTTTATGCGTATGAGTGCACTGCTTGCACATGAGTGTACCCGTGTCATGCAATACTTTCAGAGGTCAGAAGAGAGCACTGGATCCCCTACTAGCTACTAGCCCCCATGTGGGCACTGGGAATTGAACCCAGGTCTTCTGCAAGAACAGACAGTGCTCTTAACTACTGAGCCATCTCTCTTAGCCCAAGTAACCGCCCCGCCAGCCATCTCTCTAGCCCAGGTACTTCCCTTCCTTCCCTCCTTCTCTCTCTCTTTGGTCTTTTTGAGACAGGGCCTTCCAGTAGCCCCAGCTGGCCTGCAACTCACTTTGCAAACCAGGCTGGTCTTGAACTCACAAAGATTCACCTGCCTCTGCCTCGGAAGCGCTGGGATTAAAGGCATGCGCCACCGCCCCCGGTTGAGAGGCTTATTTTTCAAAAGTTAAGTATCTTTAAAAACAAAACAAAACAAAACCCTAAAAAAACAGAAAAGAAAAAGGTTAGGTGTCTTCAATGTATTACACTTAGGCAAATTTCACACACCCTCGCCATCCATATACTGTGTGGTTTCTTTCACTTTTTTCAAAAATCTTAATCTCAGTGGCAAGAATGGAAAGACTGACACACTTTCTGTGACTACCACTGAGTCAGAGTGGGGAGGAGGTGATTACAGGAAGTCAGGAAATGCCAACCTCATTTAATCAGGTCAGATGTCAAGATCAACTGGTCCATCATGGTCTGAGGGTGGGGAAGACCTCCCAGAGTCCTTCACTCCTCCTAGTTCTTAATGCTTCCTCCCAGTGCTAAAGGGCTTTTAATCTTAGAACTCTCTGCTTCTAATGAACCTAGCTCATTTTTTTAGACTATTTTGCTTTTCTTCTCAACAAGTTAACAGGAACAACTAAACAGATTATTTCTAGTGTAACCTATATACAGATGCCCAGAACTGCATCTTTAGCTAGCCCTATTTTTTCACTGTTAAACAACTTCACATAAGGGGAAAAGTCAAAAGAACAAACATAGTCAACACTTTTTATGGTCACATCTTTGCTTCTTTTTTGGTCTTTTTGAGACAGGGTCTCCTTATAGCCCTAGCTGGCCTGGAACTCACTATGTAGACCAGCCTGTCCTCAGTCTCAGAGATCCACCTACCTCTGCCTCCCAAGTGCTGGGGTTGAAGGCGTGTGCCACCATACCACACCGGCTACTTCTTTTTCTTTAATCTAAGTTTGACTTTAAAAAAATTGAGGGAACATGTGTATGCCCATTTGCATGTGCAGGCCTGAGGTCAGGTGTCTTGATTAATTTCTACTTTACAGAGGCAGGGTCTCTTGTTGCACCCAGAGCTCACTTCAGCTTGCCCAGGGAGTCCCCATCTCCACCTCCTGAGGCAGCAGCATTACATGTGGGTGGTCATACCCACCCAGTTTTTATGTGGGTGTTATGGACACTAACTCCTGTCCTCACCTTTGCATGGCAAGTGTTTATCCACTAAGCCATCTCCCCAGCCCAATGTGACTTTTTATGAACAGGTAAAACTGTTGTAATGTCTCATTAACATGTAAATTGCCTAAACCTGACAGTAATTTAATCATACTTTTTTTTTTTTTTTTTGGTTTTTTTGAGAAAGGGTCCCCCCTGTAGCCCCAGCTGTCCTGGAACTCACTATGTAGACCAGGCTGGCCTTGAACTCACAGAAATCCCCCTGCCTCTGCCTCCTGAGTGCTTGGATTAAAGGTGTGCGCCACCATGCCCGGCACCATACTTTAATTTTTAAACCAAACAGATAGTATCCTAGGGTAGACTTCTATGAGCAAATAAACCTAAAATTATACAAGATTTTAAGTATGTGTCTTTGGGGGAGAGTCAATAGATTTAATCAATTCTCAAAAGAACTGTGATCCAGAAATGAGGTAATTGCTCTAAAGCCTTGATACTCAAAGGGGGAATTTTCTACCTCGGACCTTACTACAAATGAAAAGACTAATCCAGCTCCATTTCAGACTTCAAGAGCCAAATAGTTTTTTTTTTTTTTTTTTTTTTTAAAAATTCACGGTCTCCCTGTACTCCCAGCTGGCTTTGATCTCAGAGATCCACCTGCCTCTGCCTCCTGAGTGCTGGGATTAAAGGCATGCACTACTAGGTCTGGCACAAACTGTATTTTAACAACATTCCAGGTGATTCTCATGCACATGAAGTAGGTATTGCTCTCAACAAAACCGATCAAAAAGCCCTAATTTTTGCATGTGTTTTTTGGAGACAAGAGTCTTACTCTGTAGTTCATACTCGCCTTTGACCAGCGGTAAATCTCCAAGAGGTGAACCACTATGCTGACATTTCTGCACTTTTGTTTAAAACAACAACAAGAATGATTGTTTACAGAGGTGGAATGACATACAAAGCTCAAAATATTTACTAGCTGGTTTAGTTCAAAATCAGTTTGCCAGTTTGGGGTAGTAGCACATGTCTGTAACCAGAGAATGTAGGAGGCTGACTGAGGCAGGAGGATCTTGAGTACAACGCCAGCATGGGCTACAGAGTTGAGGACCTATCCCAAAACAAACACAGAAGAAACCCAGAAATCCCATAGCCTACTAAGCCCTCTGCTCTCCAAGGCTGGGAGCTTAGCAGGTATGGATTGTTTGCTAAAATGTATAAGGCTGGGGCTGGAGAGATGGCTCAGCGATTAAGGGCACTGACTGCTCTTGCAGAGGACCCAGGTTCGATTCCCAGAACCCACATGGCGGCTGTAAATCATCCTTAACTCCAGTTCCAGGGGAATCTGGAGCCCTCTTCTGACCTCTGCGGCATTGCACGACATGGGCTTACTCATACACATAAAATAAAAAAATATTAAAAAAAATAAAACAGCTTTCTAAAACAAAACAAAAGCAAGCAGCTTCATGCCCACATTTTCCAAATCAGATGTATTTTAGAGTCAAGAAAGATCCTTAAAAGAGTAAGGGGCATGTACCATGATGTCCAATTAATTTTTAAAAACTTCAAATAAGTGTGACGGCACAATTGCTAAGGGGACAGAGTTCCTCTATGGGAGGACAAAAATCTGGAAATTAGATAGTAATAATGGTTACACAACCAATTTTAGTATATGTATTGTTTAGAGTAAGTTATATGGCATGTGAACTATGTATTAGTAAAGTTGTTAAAGAATGGTGACTTGAAGGCTGGGTGTGGTAGCACATGCCTTAAATCTCAGCACTCAGATTTTGTTAGATCTTGGCCAGCCTATAAGTTCCGGGCCAGCTGTAGCTACAGGAGACCCTGTCTCAAAAAAGAAACAAACAGAATGGGGAACTAACTACAATGACTCATTTTCCTCAAATGGAAAAGATAAACAGCACATATTCATAGTGGCTAAAAAAAATTTAGGGCAGGCATGATGGTGAATGCCTTTAATCCTAGTACTTGGGAAGCAGAAGCAAGGAAGATCTCTGTGAGTTCAAGGTCAGCCTGATCGTTGGGGCTAGAGGGAGACACTGTCTCAAAAAGACCAAAAACAAAGAGCTCATCCCTTTTTTTGAATATTCAATTCATGGTTTTTGAGTTATTAAATTTGCTATTCTTCAAATATTAAAATACAGGGACTGATTGCTAGGGGTTGAGACAAGAGGGAAATGAGAAATGAGTGTTTAATGGGCACACTGTTTCAGCTGGAGATGACACTTCTGGGGTGGATGGTGACAGTGATTGTACAGCAATGTGAGCACACCTAATGCAATGAAGCTATACACTCAAAAACGGATATAATGGAAGTCGGGGGTGGTGGCACACACCTTTAATCCCAGTACTCAGCTGGCCTGGAGCGCACTATGTAGACCAGGCTGGCCTTGAACTCACAGGGATCTGCTTCGATTAAAGATGCCTCAAAAAGAAACCCCGCCCCCAAAGGATATAACAATACACTTTTATTGTGTGTATTTTACCACAATATAGAGAATCCAGAAGACTAGAAATCTCAAATCACATACCAGGAATCAACTAAATTCAACATATACAACTACAATATAAAGAACAGAGCTGGAGGAGAGACAGCTCAGTGGGTTAAGAGCACTGGCTGCTCTTGCAGAGAACCCAGGTTTGTGTCCCAGCACCCACGTGGCGGCTAACAACCGTCCCTAACTCCAGTTCCAGGGAATCCAACACCTTCTTCTCACTTCAGAGAGCACTGCGTGACACAAGTGCACTTACACACATGCAAGCAATACACTCACACACATAAAAAATATTAAAAAAAAAAAGAATGGAATATAAGACAAAAGAAAAAGGCCCAGTGAGATGACTTGGCTCAAAAGGGAAAGCCACCTACTGCCAAGCCTGACAACCTGAGTAAGATCAGCCGAAGTTCAAATCCTAAGACCCACAAGGTAGAGAGAAATGACTCCTCCAAACTCTCCTCTGACCACACGCACTGTGGTTATAAGCATCCCCACATACATGCACACAAATTTTAAAAAAAGAATACGATTATACACTGTATAAGTCAAGTAGATTCTGGTTACAGCCAAAGCTTTACCACTGTGAGAATTTGCATTGAGAAAACTAATAAATGCCCGAAAATTTGCTTAAATCTTCCAAAAAAGGTCTAGTGAGTTTGGTGGTTAACCAAAAAAAAAGCCAATATGGGGGGCTGGAGACATGGTTCAGCAGTTAAGAGCACTGACTGCTCTTTCAGAGGACCCAGGTTCAATTCTCAGCATCCACATGGCCGCTAACAACTGTCCATAACTCCAATTCTAGGGGACCCAATGCCCTCATTGCACAACATGTGTACATCTACATACACGCAGGCAATATACTCATACACATCAAATTGAAAAAAAAAAGCCAATGTTGTTGGAGCATAAAAGAATTGTAATATGAAGCCATAGGGAGCACTAGGGAAATGGCTCAGAGGTTATGAGTACCTACTGCTCTTCCAGTGCCCACATAATGGCTCCAGTTCCAGGAAATCTGACACCCTCTTCTGGCACTTCACACATTCAACACACATATGTGCAGGTAAAAGACTCATATATGGAATAAAAACAAATCACTAGAAAGTTTTAAAAGATGAAATCATAAAAACAAGAGCTATACAACACCTTGGGGGGCTGGGGTAAGGAGTAAGTTGCTTAACTGATAGAGTGGTTGACTAGCGAGGACAAAGCCCTCGGTTTGGTCCCCAGTATTGCATAAAACCCAAGTGTGGTGGCACACATCTGTAATCCTAACTGGGAAGATAGAAGCAGGAAGCACAGATGTTCAAGGTTACCCTCAACTTGCTACTCTTAAGTTTGACAGTCCAGCCTGGGCTACATTAAACCATCTCAAAATAAACACACTCACCACTCCCAAGAGTCTGCCAGTCAATAAGGCAGTAAGATCAACCTATCAGGATGAGAAAGACTGACAAGAACCAGGACTCAAGAAGAAAAACCTAAGCACCAACACTGAAAAGTAGCTGGCCTCATTTTATTTGTGCCAAATGGATAAAGGCTTGTAGTGGGACTGGGGCTCCTCTGAGTTGTTTACCATTGTAAACCATTCTACTGATGATATGACACCGTGTGTGTGTGTGTGTGTGTGTGTGTGTCTGTCTGTCTGTCTGTCTTTGTGTGGACTTAGTATATTTGGGTCTACCACAAAGTTGCGTTGCATTAGAGAAAAAAAATTTTTTTTCTGAACTCACTATGTAGACCAAATCTACATAGTGATTTGGCTGGCCAAATCACAGAGATCTGCCTGCCTCTGCCGCCTAAGTGCTGGGACTAAAGTCATGCACCATCACGCCTGGTGCTTAAAATATTCTTAGAGAGGCTGACAAGATATTCCCATATGAGGCTGGAGAAAGATGAAACTATTTTTCTTTGAGGTTTTCTATCTTAGTTATTAGTACAGTCTTTTTTTTTAAAAAAAAAGTTTATTATTTTTATTTTATCTGTATGAGTGTATTGCCTGCATGTAAGTGAGTGCACCCGTGTCGTGCAATGTGGCGGAGGTCAGAAGAAGGCTTTGGATTCTCCTGGAACTGGAGTTAAGGACGGTTTACAGCCGCCATGTGGGTGCTGGGAATCGAACCCGGGTCCTCTGCAAGGGCAGTCAATGCTCTTAACCGCTGAGCCATCTCTCCAGCCCCAGTGGTACAGTCTTATCAGTCACTTGACCAGATAGCCTGTCACTATTTTTGACTACATGTCCTGATCCCCAACAGCAATTCCACAATCCAAACCTGCTCCTTGGTTGGGGATGCAGGTCACTGGTAGTACAGTTAGTTAGCATGGTAGTACCCAGCATGTATGACCAGAATCCCACACCAAATGGTAAATACCTGGGTCAAGGGGCTATGAAAAAAAATTTTTTTAAAGAGTGGCTCTAGGTGATTCTGGTGTATATTCCTTCTATATAAGAACTATTCAAGGTTGGAGATGGCTCAGCAGTTAAAAGCACTGGCTGCTCTTGCAGAGGACCTGGGTTTGATTCCCAGCACCACATGGTGGTTAACAACTGTCTGTAACTCCAGTTCCAGGGGATCTGACGCCTTCTTCTGAAATCTGTAAATTCCAGGACAGCTGGGGCTATAGGCAAATCCGTTCTCAAAAAAAAAAAAAAAAAAAAAAAAAAAAAGAACATTCACAAATTCTTGAATTCTTCATTATAAATGTTACTGTCCTTGCTTCTTGTTCTCATTTTCTGCCTAGACTATTAAAATGGCCTCCTCACTTGCACTGTCGTTCTCTGACCTAATTTCTACACAAGAATTTCCTCTTCTATCTTACTTTATGCTATTAAAAAAAGGTGACAGAAAGACTAATTAGAACAAAACATAATCACATATTGTATGAAAATACCATAATGAGACTAGTGAGACTGTCAGCAGGTAAAGGCGCTTTCCACCAAGCCTGATGACCTAAATTTGATCCCAGAACCCATATACTGAAAGAAAAGAATGTGTGTGGTGGTTTGCACGAGAATCTCCCCATAGACTATAAGTATTTGACTACTTGGCCCCAGTTGGCTATGTGTGGAGGTTTTGGCAGTACGGTTATGCTAGAGGAAGCACCATTACTGGGGGCAGGCCTTCAGAGTATATGGTTTCATCCCATTTCTATTCTACCTGTTTCTGGTACTTGCTTGAAAATGTGAGCACTCACGTTTCTGCTCCAGTCACCTCTGCTACCATTGCTCCAGTCCTTGATGAATGCCCCCTGGAATTTATGTAAGTCCAATAAATCCTTCCTTCCATAAGTTGCCTTGTTCAGAAAGTGATACAGCCTGTAATTTGTCCTCTGACCTCTACCCACACGGCCACATACATATACATAAAATAAGTATTTTTTAAAAGAAAATTCTATTATGAAACCCATTACTTTGTATGCTAACCTAAAATATTTCTTGAATTGACAATTAGAAAAATACTGGTCTAGCATATAGAAAAATCAAGTTTGATCTTCAGCACCAAAACCCCCCAAGAAACACAAAATATTGAAATGCACATGTAATAAAAGATTACTATTTGGAAATTTGGGGAATTCTGACTTGAAATAAATTTGAAATTATGTCAAAATAAAAATACTTATTGGATCCCTTGAAACTGGAGTTACAGTTATGAGCTTCCTGAAGTGGGTGCTGGGAATCTGAACTTGCAAAACTAACTCTCCAGTCCCTGAACTTTTTTTTTTTTAATGTCTAATAACCAAAACACTCTGCTTTAAACCTGCTTTAAATTTTTTTTCTTGTCATTTTATTACTGTTGTGTATGTATGATGTGTGGGCATACATACGCCCTGGCAAATGTGTGTAGGACAGAGGACAACTTTGAGCAGTCAGTTCCATCTTACAATGTGGGATTAAATTTAGTTCACCAAGGCCTGTACTTCCAAGCCCTAATAGTGTTGTTGGGTTTTGTGGGGGTTTCTTTTGTTTTTTTTTTTTTTTTTAACCTTTTTGAGACAGGGTCTCCTTGTAGCCCCAGCTGGCCTGGAACTCACTATGTAGAGCAGGCTGACTTGAACCCAGAGCTCCACCTGCCTCTGCCTCCTGAGAGCTGGCATTAAAGGTGTGCGCTGCCACATCCAGCAAGTTTTTTTTTTTTTTTTTTCAATTATGTGTGCTACGGGGCATGGTAGTGCACACTTTTAATTTGTCAGCATATGAATTTGTACATGTGATTACAGGTGCCCTCAAGAGTGCAGCGGAGGGTGTTAGATCCCCTGTAGCTGGAATTACAGGTGTGAGCTTCCCAACTTGAGTACTGGGAATCAAATGAACACGGGTCCTCTGCAAGAGCAGTACATGAACTTAATTGCTGAGCTGTCTCTCCAAGCCCCCATACAGTGTTCTTAAACAGCAGTAAGGTAACCAACCTATTGGTACATATACAAACATTAACCCTTTATTTCTGAAAGAACAGTAAAATATATTGATGCAAATATACATATGACAAGACAAATTCAGATACAATAGCTGTTGAGTCAGAGAAAGGTGGAATTTGGTGTTTTGTTTTGGATACTGAGTCTCAGTATATAACCTTGGCTAGCCTGGAACGCTGCATGTAGACCAGGCAGGCCTCAAACTCAGAGATCTGTCCGCTTCTGCAACCTAAGTGCTGAGATTAAAGGGGTGCACCACCACGTCCAGTCAAGCTTTTAAATTATTTTCATTAATAACACAATTAAGATAAAGCATATCTTCCCTAAGTCAATGGAAAAGCATTAATTACTAGAAAGCAAAAGGAAACAAAAACTATTCTGAGATCAGAAGGATGTAAAAAGCCATGATATTCTAAATAATCCTCTGTAGTAACTTTCTGTCAATGAAATAAAATATAAAAACCAGACTGGCTGATTCTATCCGATTCCAGGATATCTGAAAAATATGGAATTGATGTAGACACCTCTGAGCTTGTGGTAGATTTATAGATTCTCTGAAGCCAATCCCTGGATTCCAGGAGACTAAGACAGACCCCTGGGGTTCAATGTGTACTGGAGGTATTTTTAAGGTTGTTTTTTGTTTTTGTCCCCTGTCCCCATACCCCCGCCTCCCCATATGGGATATTGAACCCAGGATGATACATATACTAAGCAAGTCACCTACCACTGGGCTCTGGCCCTCTTTTTGAGACCGAGTCTCACAAAATTAGCAAGGTTGGCCTTGAATTCACTGTGTAGTCCAGACAGGCCTTCAATTTGGGATCTCTCCTACCTCCAAGTAGCTGGAGTTATAGGCCTGTGCCACCAGGCCTGGCTTAAGTATGGACTTAAAAAAATCTTATGTGTTTGAATGTTTTGCCTGTATGTATATATGTATGTAGGCACACCATGTGCATGCAATGTCTGTAAATGCCAGAATGCTGGTTAACTGCCACGTGGATGATGGGAACTGGATCTGGGTCCTCTGGAAGTACAGCTGGTGCTCTTAACCGCTGAACCACCTCTCCAGTCACTCCAAGTATGCTTTTAAAATTTTACTTATTTTCATTTTATATGTATGTTTTGCCTGCATATATGTAAATGGACCACATGTGTTCATTGCCCCAGAGGCCAGAAGAAGTTCAAGGAGTACAAGATCAGCCTGACCTAAATAGCAAGTTCCAGGACAGCCAGAGCTACATAGTAAGACCCTGTTTAAAAAAACAAACCAAACCAAACCAAAAACTGCACCAAGAACCAAAACAGAGAAAAAGAAAAGGGGAAGCTGGGGAGACAGCTCAGTCAATAAAGTATGTGCCACACTACCATGAGCTCCATCCTCAGAACCCTGTAAAAAAAACAGGTAGCTATTTAAAAGCAGTTTTTTGTTGCTGTCTCAAAAAAAAAAAAAAAAACAAAACAAAACAAAAAACAAAAAACATGGTCTCTCTAGTCCCAGTCCCCTGAAAATCACTATGTGGACCAACCTGGTCTCCATCTCAGAGATCTGCCTGCCTCTGCCTCCTGAGACACACAACCAAGCCCAGTGTGCATTTTAACAAAGTGCTCACTAAAGCTAAATATCAATCAAGTCAACATTAAGTTCCACTTCTCTACTTCTAGCGCTAGTGTTCTACAATGTATCTCAACTAGTAACTATAACAATTCAAATATCTTCTTTAAAACACAAAAACTTGCCAGGCACGGCAGCACTCGCCTTTAATCCCAGCACTTGGGAGGAGGAGGCAGGTGGATCTTTGTGAGTTTGAGAGAGGCAGAGGCAGGCGGATCTCTGTGAGTTCACGGCCAGCCTGGTCTCCATAAAGAAGTCAGACCAGCTGCAGCTATAGGGAGACCCTGCCTCAAAAAGACAAAACAAACAAAAAAGCCCACAAAAACTTCCTAATAGCCCCAACTACTTAGGAGGCTAAGGCAAGACGATCATTTCAATTCAGGAGTTTGAGACCAGAAAACAAGCATTAAAATGTAACATAATTGATATATGAAAATATTTTAAATATGTGAAAACATTTCTAAATATAATTATAAGCTTTGAGAAAAGGACCACATTTAGAAATAATAATCTAGGAAAAAGAGAAACTCTAACTCACCAGCAATTTCTACTATATCACCCGGAACTATGTCTTTAGCTTTAATCCGCTGTACACTCTTTCTGTCCTGTCGATACACTTTGCCCATTTCAGGTTCATACTCCTTAAGGGCTTCTATTGCATTTTCAGCATTTCTTTCCTATATAAAGGGAAAAAAAAAGTATGGTAAAGTTGCCTGCCTCATTAATTATTTCTAGATTAGGAATCAAAATTTTTATTAGTTTTAATTAAAAAGAAAGCTCATTAATGACATTTACATTAAACAACTAACATTAAGACAACAAACATTTTTATAAGGGCACTTACAATTTTTTATTAAAAAGAAAAAGCTGGACTGGGAAAAGCACTTGGGAGGCTGAAGCAGTTGGATCTCACTGAAGGCCAGCCTGCTGTACCTACTGAGTTCCAATACAGTTTGAGACCTAGTCTCAAAAAAAGGAGGGGGTTTCAGAGGTTTAAACTCCTATCTCTGCCTCCTGAGTACTGGGGTTATAGATGTATCACCCCTTCTTAGGCCTGCTGTGCTTCTAATGACAATCTGAGCACTACAACACTTGCCTGTCATTCCAAATACTTAGGAGACTGAATCAGAAGGGTCTTAAGTTTGCAGCCAGCCTGATCTACATAGTAAGATGCTGTCTCATTAAAAGTAAATACTTAAGGGCTAGAGAAATGGCTCGGTGGTTAAGAACACTGGCTGTTCTTGCGGAAGACCTGGGTTCAAATCCCAGCACCCACATGGCAGCTAACAACTGTCTGTAACTCCAGTCCCAGGGGATTTGACAGCCTCGTCTTCTGTTCTCCGAAAGCATTGCACAACACAGGTGCACTTACCTACATGCAGGCAATACACACATACATATAAAATTAAAATAATAAAAAATTTTTTGCGGGGGGTCTTTTTGAGACAGGGTCTCCCTGTAGCCCCAACTGTCCTAGAACTCACTGTGTAGACCAGGCTGGCCTTGAACTCACAAAGATCCACCTGCCTCTGCCTCTCAAGCATTGGGACTGACTGCAGGTGTGCGCTACCACGCCCAGCTAATAAAATATTTTTTAAAAAGTAAATACTTCCTTGAAAGATTAATTTGAAGCATTAGTTTTAAGTGCCTGTTAAAACTCTAAGCAAAGGACAAAATAAAGTGCTATGGGGCTGGAGAGATGGTATCAGTTGCTCTTGCAGAGTACCTAGCTTCAGTTCTGAGCACCCGTACCCATAAACTTTAGTTCCAGAAGGTCTGACGCCCTCTTTTGGCCTCTGTGGGCACTGAACAATAAGGGTGTACCTACATACATGTAGGCAAAACACTCACACATAAAAGAAAAATTTTTTCAAAAAATTAAAGTACCAAAACAGCAACACTCAAAAACTAAAATCCTCAAGTGGATATCTGTAGAACAATTTTGAAGAAAAGTGCCCTTGCATTCTGTAGTAAAATTAGCTTTCATTTTGTGTGTAGGGAAAGCCTGGGTAATGGAGAGAAAAAAGGAGTAACTTGAAAACAATGAAGTTCAGAGAATTTCTTTAGCTAAAATTCCCTCAATATTTAATAAAGATAACATTTTTGTTACATTTGTCACTGAAAAAACTAGGGAATACAAAAGCAAGTAACAGTCCTTAAAGTCTCTGGTTTCCTGAAGTAGCTTTTCATCGTCCATTTCTATTTTCGTTTCAAGAGGGGGTCTTGCTCTTGTTGATCAGCTGGTCTCAAAAGATTTTCCTACTCCAGTTTCTTCAGTGCTGGACTATAAGGAATACTTCACTACGCCCAGCTTCTCATACAAGTTTGTTCTTTGTTTTCTTTCTTCTCCCTTCCCTCCCTCTTACCTTCCTTCCTTCTTTTAGTAGTGGTACTAGGGATAGAAGCCAGGGTTTCCTTTTTGTAAAGTAAAACTTGATCGCACTATATTCCCAATCTTTCCCGTAGTTTAATTCCTTATTACTACAAAGGATAAGCAATCTTATTTTTGTTTTGGGAAGAAGTGAGGAATGGTCTCATGTTGAGACTGGTACGGAATTCACTAGGTAGATCAGACTGTCCTCAAACCACTGCCTTGGCAATATTCCTGCCTCACCCTCCTAATTACAGGAGTGAATGGAATTACAGGAGTGAGCCATCATGACCAGCTGGATAAGCATTTTTTTTAAAGACAGGGTCTCATTGTGTAGACCAGTCTGGCCTCCAACTCAGATCTACCTGCTAGCACTACAGGTTTATACCACCACACCCCCTTGAGATGTCAACAGACATACTTTATCCAACATATAAGGAAAGAGGTAACATCCAGGCTGTTATCTAAAATCACTAAACTACCAAAATTTAACACTTAACACTGCAGGAATTTTTTGCTTACCTGCCACACACCCACAATTGCATTGGCTACTAATATAAGTAGAATTACAAAAGGTTCTACAAAGGCTGTAATTGTTTCTTCACCTTCTTCAAACCAAGCCAAAACCTGAAAGAGACATGCACATGTTAGATCTGCTAAAGTGCTGACTTATCTACTTTAATAAAAGGAGCTCACAATAAAGGAATTATGACAGTAATTTCTTATACCTCTACAGAGACAAAATGTAGTGAAAAAAAGCACTCAGCTATGTTCTGTACTTAACTGAGTTAAGATCATCCAACTTCTAACAATACATTTTAAGAACTAATTATGCTGGGTGCAGTGGTGCACACCTTTACTTCTATAATCCAAGAAGCAGAGGCAGGTCAATCTCTGTGCGTTTAAGGCCAGCTTGGTCTACATTGTGATATCCAGGCCAGCTAGGGCTATATGATGAAACCCTGTCTTCAAAAAAAAAAAAAAAAAAAAAAAAAAGGCCATTGAGCCGTCCAGAAGGGGCAGTGAAGTAGCAACTTATGTTGCTTCATTGCAATTGGTGGTGTGACAAGGAAAAAAAAAAAGATGCAGTAATTCTACTCCAGAGTATAAAAAAGGATGGTTTGAGTCTGGTTTTCAAAATCGGCATCAGGTGGCTCACAACCACCTGTAATTCCAGCTCCAGGAGATTTTACACCCTTTCTTCTGGCTTCTTCAGGCACCCATACACATGTCGCATTGCACACATACACATATATACATAAATAAAAAATTTTAAATCCTCAATTTATATTCCTGATTTTATTAAAGTAAAAGGTGAACAGGTGAACAACAATAACCATGCTGATTTGGTTAATATGCACATCAAGTCAGTCATACACAGCCCAAATTTGTAATAAAAAGAATGTGACCACTGACGGGTGTGGTGGCATACACCTGTAGTCCCAGCACTTGGGAGGCAGAGGTAGGCGGATCTCTGTGAGTTCAAGGCCAGCCTGGTCTACATAGTGAGTTCCAGAACAGCTGGGGCTACTGGGAGACCCTGCTTCAAAAAGACCAAAAAAAAAAAAAGTACATAAACATAAGGCTGGGCATGGTGGTGCACTCCTGTAGTCCCAGCACTTGGGAGGCAGAGGCAAGCATATCTCTGTGAGTTCAAGGCCAGCTTGGTCTACATAGTGAGTGTCCCAAGCCAGCGGGGGCTACAGGGAGACCCTGTTTCAAAAAGACAAAAAAAATAAATAAAAGAATTACAAGATTCTGCTGAATTTGGGAATACAGTTTGAAGGCTATTTACCATATGTCATCTAATATCTAGCAACATCTAGTACCCCCCCTCCAAATAATGGGGCCAGGGAGATGGCTTAGCAAATAAAGGCATGCCTGCCACCAAGCCTGACAACCTAAGTTCAATCCTCAAGACCTACGTGGGAAGGAGAGCAATGAGAGAGTACTTTTCAAACCCCCCCCCCCCCCCCCCCCCCCCCCCCCGCAAAGAAGTGACATAAATCCTAAGTTGGGAGGCTAAGGCAGAAGGATTGCCAGTTTGAGACAACATGGCAAAATGCCTGTTCCCATCCTAACAACTACAAGTTAATAGCTACACTGTATTTCACAGTTAAGCAACTATGAAGGTGATTAAAAAAAAAAAACACATGGGTGGCTGGAGAGGTGGCTCAGCAGTTAGAGTACTAGCACTGGCTACTCTTGCAGAGGATATGGTTCAATTCCCAGCACTCACATGGTGGCTAACCACCATCCCTAACTCCAGTTCCAGGGGAATCCAACACCTTCTTCTGACCTCTAACGGCAGTGCACAACATAGGTACACTTATGTACATGCAGGCAATACACTCATACACACAAAATTTATTTTAAAAACATGGAAAAGTAATTGAAAAGTTAACCAGGAGGGTCAGCAAGATGGCTCAGTGGGTAAAAGCACTTTCTGTACAAGCCTGATGATCAAAGTTTGCAATCACTAGAACCCACAGTAGAATAATTTGGGATTTGACAACAGCTCCTGAAAGTTGTCCTCTGACCTCCACAGAAGCACCATGGCCCAAGTGTTCTCTGCCCCCCCCCCCCCCCCCCCGCTCTTTCCCATACACATAGTCAAAACCAGGTCCTGACAGATGTCAGTGGCAATTTTTATGGAAAGCTGCCAATCCTACTGATTAGATCTGAAAAGTGGGATTTGCTTTTGTTGGGGGAGGGGTGCATACACAATGCTTAAAATGATTACATTTCACAATAGAAAGTTTTTCTTTAAATTTAGGGGCCAATGAGATGGCTTAGTGGGTAAAGACATGGTAGAAGTCTGACAAACTTGAATCTGATCCCTGGAACCCACATAAAGGAGGGAAGAAGAGAACCAAACCCACAAAGTTGTCCTCTGACCTTCAAGTACATGCAAACATGCACAGGACACACACAAATTTGCAAGGCATGGTGGTACACACCTTTAATCTCAGCTCTCAGGAGAGTAGAGGCAGGGGGATTACTGAGATTGAGGCCACAAGTTTCAGACCAGCTGTGGTTACAGGGAAACTCTCAAGCCCCAACCCCCTTGCAAAGGAAAGGAGTTAAAAATACACACATACACAAATACTTCAAAAATTATCAAAATTGGCTGGGTGTGGTGGCACACACCTGTAATCCCAGCATTTGGGAGGCAGAGGCAGGTGGATCTTTGTGAGTTCGAGGCCAGCCTGGTCTACATAGTAAGTTCTAGGACAGCTGGGGCTACAAGAAGACCCTGTCTCAAAAAGACCCCCCACCCCAAATTATCAAAATCACAAAGATTTAGTAAATAATGAAAGCACCTTCAAAATAATGAAATCATATGGGATTTGTACTCAGTGAACTTTTACACAAATAGAAAATGATCAAAAAGATCATTAAGGCAAGGTCCAATATGAAATTTGAAAAATAAAGACAGTAATAGTAATTTAGCAAAGAATCAAACCAGGGAAAAATAAACAGGAAGCCCTCAGGTACTGACACATGCCAACTGCCACAAAGCAGGGCAGGAGAAAACCAGAATAAAGGTGATAAATGGTACAGCAAACTTTCAACAGGGCAGTCCCAGGATTAAGACCAGGCTTTCTGCCAGAAAGAAAACTTCTCTAGGAAGTTATAAATTTTGATAGATGCAGGATCAGAGCTGCTACTAGCCTTCTCAACATTTGCCAAGGAGAACATTTTAGAAATAAGAAACTTAATTAGCTCTTAGAGAGGAAAAATTGCTCAACTTCATGAGTGACTAAGGCCCCTTCCAAAAGGTCAGCGAAGCATTAGCGACTCTTAAGGTAAGCTTCACACCTTGTTAAAGTGGGTATGAATTTCCTGCTTGGTGGCCAACCCTGGGGACAAATTTAGTGCAACATCCCTTAAAAGTTGAAGCAAAGAAAAGGACAAAGGCAAGTAGTGTCTGAAAAATCAAAGTAAAATAAATCTCCACTTTTCAAGAAACACATGTTCCTTTTATGATTAGTATTGATCAATATAATCCTAATTTTCTCAATGCAGTAAACTTTTCTTCTATGTGACCTGTTTATGTGTAGAAAATACAGTATTCCTATACTTGAAGTTTCTATAGATACACTAATTACTGCTTAGTGAAAAATTAGTGGACAAATCTCATAGGGTAGTAGAACAGAACCAAAACCTATCTAGAATTTAAGAACCAACAACTTATAGCTGGTGAGATAACTTAGTGGTTCCAGTTCTTGCCTAACATATGTGAGGCCCTGGCCTCAATCCCCAGAACCACAGGGAACAACAAAAAAGCCACAAAAAACCTCACCCCTCAGCAATTTGAGTACTTTTAAAAAATGTCTACTTATGGGCCATGGGATGGTATTACAACACAGGAACCAGAGGCAGAGGTAGAGGTAGGCAGATCTCTTTGTGCTCTACATAGCCAGTTCCAGGCCAGCCAGGGCTACACAGGACTCTTGTCTCAAGAGTCTACCTCAAAACAAAAACCGGGCATGGTAGCTTTTAATCCTGGCAGATCTCTGTTGAGTTGGAGGCCTGCCTGACATATATAGCGAGTTCCAAGTCAGTCAAGGCTACATAGTGAGACCCTGCCTCAAAAATAAACTAGAGATTTAACTCTGCCACCTTAAAATGAAGACCTAGCATATCTGTATGTAACTGATAAGAACTAATCTACGTTATATTATACAAATGGGAAAATAATGTTGACAAGACTGAGTTGGGGAGGGGGGTAAGAACAAGGAAGATGGAGTTGGTCGTGGTGGTGTATGCTTTTAATCCCAACATTTGTGAGGCAGAGGCAGGCCAAACTGAGGCTGGCTCGGTCTATGTTGTGAGCTCCAGGTCAGCTGGGAGCTACAAGGAGACCCCTGTCTCAAAAGTAAAAGGAAATTATGGTATGGTCAGTTCAGTTCCTAATTATGGCTTAAGTTACCCAAAATATATTTTATGGGAAAAAAGGGACAGCAGGTCTAATAAGTGAGTCTAGGTTGAACACAAAAAGGATTATCCATTTTGTATTGTCTTTTGTTAACAGATGCATCCCTAGGGGCCATTCTTATGGCTTAGTATCCAGTACATAAATGATACTCAGTATATATTTACTGGATACATAAACAAATAATGAAGCAAACTCTCATACAGCCTCTAAGACATAAAGCCCTAAGTGACAGTCTATGAACTAAACATGAAAAAAGTAAAACAGTAACCAACACTTCACAAATAACTGCAAAGGAAAAGTAGGAAGGAACAAAAGCTACTGCAGTGTAATTTTAGGCATAAAGTGTTTCTTCTTCCTTTGAACTTTGTACTACTACAGTAACGCTGCCTTTCTCCTGAAGTTAACATTATAAAGCAAGTTCAAAGTTTCAAATTTGCCAACCCTACCTAGAAACTACTCACTCACTACATTTTAAGTTTAAATAGTATAGGAGATCTTCCTGTTTATACTCACAAGATTATGCTCTAGGATTGGGGTGTAGATCAGTAGTCTAGCAGACTTGAGGTTCTAAGTTTGATCCAAATACAGAAAAATGGCATTATGGAACCACTAACATCCTTTAAAAAAATTTTATCTACACGTGTGTAGGCCTAAAGTATACGTACGTATACCACACGTGTTCAAATGTCCATGGAAGCCAGAAGAGGATGTCAGATCCTTTAGAACTGGAGTTACAGGCAGTTGTGAGCTGCCCAATATGGGTACTGGGAATTGCATGTGAACTAATACCCTTAACTGCTGAGCCATCTCTCCAGCCTCTCAACTTCTTTTTCAGACAGGGTCTCACTCTGTAGCCCAGGTTTCCAACCTGCAGTAGTAACCCTCCTGCCTTAACCTTCTGAAGGGCTGGATATACAGTTGTGTGCCACCACACTCAGCTTTGCACTACTAATTTCTAATAGGAATAAAGCATTTTTGTTCCAAAATAAAAGGCATGTTCTGCTATAATTGGGAGATGGTTGTGATATTGTGAGTCAGTTACCAATATGCTGGAATAATCGGTTATGCTCTTAAGGCCATAAGTAAAGCAAAGAAGCTAGGGCACAGCTTAGTGGTTGGTAGAAGAGTGAGATGGGTAGGCATGAGAGAGGCTCAGAGTTCAATGCCTAACACCACCTGCCTAAAAATGGTAAGAAAGCTCAAAGCACATTTTGATAGAAACTTGCACTGTGACTTTCTTCGGGCATTTAAACACTAGATCAATAAATGAAGAAATTGAGGGGCTGGAGAGTTGGCTCAGCAGTTAAGAACACTGACTGCTCTTATAGACGTTTGGTTTCCGGCACCCACACAGCAGCTCGTAACTCCAGGTCCAAGGGATCCAATACCCTCTTATGACCTCTGTGGGCTCCTGCATATACATGATGCACATACATACACTCAGGCATACACACATATACAGAAAATTAAAAAAAAATTTTATAAAAATTTCTTTTATAAAAGAAATTTACATCAAGAATTTTATAAAGAAAGAAATGGAAACTAAGAAATTTACAAAAATGACCAAGTGCTATAATAATTATCACAGGTGGCAAAAATTCTTTCAGTCATTAAAAAAGCATGAATTAGAACCCATTCTCTTCTGAACCAGATAGAGCTTATGAAAAACACTCAAAAAACAAACAAACAAAAAAAAACAACCAGAACCAGGCATGGTAGTGCACACTTGTAATTCTAGCACTCTTCAAGAGGCTGAATGCAAAAGGATGGGGAGTTCCAGGCCAGTCTTTGACTATATAGTAAGACCTTGCCTTTAAAAACCAACCAAAGAGTTTATCATATAGGTGAAGGTATAGTCAGTGACAGAGCATTTGCCTAGCAACCTCTTGGCCCTGGATTCTCTTGCCATCACATTTGGTGGGGGGGAGACACATTGTAACGCTCCTCTCTTTTAAACCACATTTTTTTTTTGTCTTTCTGAGACAGGGTCTCCCCGTAGCTCCAGCTGTCCTGGAACTCACTATGTAGACCAGGCTGGCCTCCAACTCACAGAGATCCACATGCCTCTGCTTCCCGAGCGCTGGGATTAAAAGCGTGTGCCACCATGCCCAGCTTTAAAGCACATTTTAAGAAAGGTTCTACATTATTTAAACCAAATCAGTAAATTGCCCATGTTATTCCGTTTTTAAGATAACAGGAAAAAAATTAAATCACTGTACAATGGGGTATTAAATACTTCTTGAAAATATTAAAAAACATACTGACTGAAAACTACCATACTTTAGAAACCATTTCAGAGTCAATCTAAATAGGAAATAGATACTGTAGTGCCCCACCTGTAGCTAAGGGAGACAACCAGCTATTGTTCTAAAATGATGGATAAATTTGTTTTCTCCCCCTACCTAGAAGCCTTTGAGAGGGAACTGACACTGATTCTAACCACTCCAAAGGTATCAAAATACCTGAAAGCAAATCCTGAATCCATCACTCTAGAGTCCAGCCTTGGAAGACAAAAGAAAAATGAGGAGGAAACCAATAGAGGGATGCTTTTGAAAGTCCTTGTCAAGAAATTCCAATGCTCTCATATGAACATTTGAAAATTGCCCTGTTAAGACTTTTTTCTAGTTCCCTTTCTAGAACTTGTAATGCTAATTACTCTTGCCTTTACTTTTCCTTCACATCTCCTATTCACCAGTCAAGGAGTTTCTTTTCTCCCTAGAGATAAGGGTTATGCAATTTGTGAGTCTTTTACATAGACCCACTGAAGGGGTACCCCAATTGCCTCACTCTGCATCCCTGTTCAGCATGGAAGAAGCCAGAGCAGTCTGCATGCCAATTCCCTACTGACAATTTGGGTAACCTCTTCAGAGGATGGTGTGATAAGAATAGGAAGTAGGAATTGGCTAGGCAGTTAGGGTAAAAAAGACCCCAAAGAAAAGTAGCCAGTTTCTCTAAAACTCACAATGTCCTTGGGCCTCTTAGCAACCTACTCCATTCCAAAGGCCAAAAATGTTGAAAGAATTAGGGAGCTTTTATCTAATACTTAAAAGATTTTAGGGTTACCTCTTCAGAGAGGGGAATGTTAGAGTAGCCAAAAGCCCCATTAAAAAAAGTAAATAAATCAAAGAAGAAGAAATAATAGATAAAGTTATCAGAAAAAAGTGATGGGGAGATATGGGAGGAGTTGGAGGGGAGGGGCATGGATTTGATCAAAATACCTTATACGCATGTATGAAATTCTCAATAAATTATTTATTAAAAAAAATAGGAAACAGGGGTGAAGGGTAGAGAAACCTATGCAGATTTCCATCATTTGTATATCACTTTATGATTTAGACAGATGGACCTAAGACTCAAGACTGCTCACCTCTCATGACTACTCAAGCGTCATGTAACCCTGAGGATTTATAAGAACACCCACTGAAAAACTACCCTTCCCTCTACAGTTATTCCCTATTAACAACCTCTTTGCTTTGTTTTTCTCAACAACACTATTCTTGGAAGCAATGGACCCTGTGTTCACTATTACATTCCTTAGCTCCCATGGCAAGTGTTCAATGAAGTGAGGCTAAGTTAAGAAAATTCTAATGTTCTGCAAAGGGAGTTTTGAGACAGGGGCTCATGTAAACCAAACTAGTCTCACACTGTGTAACCAAGGATGACCTTGAACTCCTTCCTAACTCCCAAATAAATACTAAGATTACAGGCATGCACCACCACACCAGGATGCAAGTGACCCTTTTGTAAGAAACAATTTTGGCAAATATTACAAATTACAGTATCCCCATGGGTCACATATGTACAATATTAATATAGTTTCCTAATTTCTGCCATAGCAAAATATTAACTATAGTTAACAATTTACCAGTTTGATAGTTGAAAAAATTACTAATATTCTTTTTAACCTGAGTAGGATCTGATGATTTATGAGAACTGCTATTGACTTCTGCAAAAGAACATCAATGTTCTATGTTTTCCCTGTTAAGCTCCTAAGAAAATATTGACTACCACAAATAACTCAGTGCTCTTCTGTTTTTTGAAACATACAGAAAGAAATGAGCTGAGGTTGGTGGCATTAGCCTACAATCCCAGTACTTAGGAGGCTAAGGCAGGACAGTTGAGTTCAAGAATAGTCTGGGCTACATAGTGAGTTTGAGGTAACCTGAGAAACAAATACTAAGACTTTGTCTCAAAACAACACTACACCACCAAACAGGGCCCGCAATATGGTTCCACAGTAAAAGTGCTTACCATGAAAAGTGTAAGGACCTGAGCCTAGGCCCCAGGCACCCACATAAATGTCAGGCAGGCATAGTAGCTAGCTTAGCATGACTGTAATCTCAGCCCTTGGGAGGCAGAGACAAGACCCTTGGGGCAAACGGGTTAGCTCAATCATTGAACTCTGGGTTTAAGCAAAAGGCCCTGCCTCAATATATAAGGTAGATTGTCATTGAGCAAGACCATCTGGATTGTCAACCTTTGGCTTCTGCCTACGTATTTACATACACAAGTGAACCCACACATGTGAAAAAGCATATACACACATACCCACATAAATATGCAATAATAAAAAATAAGAGAAAGGAAGCCAAATACCATGTAGTAGCATAAAGGATAAAAGACCTAGCCAATTTCTTTTCTAGTCCTTCCTTCCTTTATGAAGTTTTTGGGTTTATGAGATAGGGTCTTACTCTGCAGACCCAGGCTGTTCTTGCCTCAGCCTTCTGACTCTTTTAAATAAAGAAACTGTGGTTTTAATACAAATTTAAACATGGACATTAAAAAGAGAGGAGGAAGCTACATAACAGGACAATAGTGTACATCCTAGAGAGGCTTCTAGAGAGTATCTTAATCTACCCATAATTATTTTTCTTTTTTTCCAGACCAGGTCTCATTATATAGCACTGTATGGTCTGGAAGAATTCCTTATATAGACCAGGCTGGCCTTGAACTCGGACCCACCCAGCCCTATCCACAATTTCCACAATTTTTTGATAAAAAAAATGCAAATTAAGCGAATGCTTAAAAAAAAAAGTACTTTTTAAACAATTATTCTTTTAGCTATTTAACAATCCATAGAATAAAAATTAGCAGTTCATTTCCTGAACATAATTCCAAATTTCTGAAAATGAACTCAAATCCTCAGCTACAAAACACTGAAAAGGCAACATTCTATTTTACAAAAAAACTTTAAGTGCTTATTTAGAATTTGAATATTAGAAATAAATTCCGAATTACTCTAGAATAAAACATTAATTCTGTTAAAAAGTCAGATTGAACACTCACAATTTGAGTCCTCTGAAACCCACTAGTCAGTAACTTGTTTACTGACATGTTATAAGAGGCATTGCTTCCAACACTGCTTCAAATTATAACAGAATAACCTAGTAAGAATGCACTGTGCTTTTGGCATGTACATATCTGGTTAACTTCTTAAAGAAGTCGCTGATGACTATAGTGAATGCTACCATTTAACTGCCAAAGTATAGACTTGCAGAATTATGTAGCCAGCATAAATAAAACCTCAACAACCCCCAAATATTGCATTTATTTTATCCTATGGCAATGTGTTCAAACTATAATCAAAAGCTCTATTCATTTATCTTTTTTTTTTTACCAATTACGCGGCCATTGGGAAATTAAAAAAAAATTAAATCACAAAAAGGCAGACATGTAAAAGGTGTAAGGGTGAATGGCTCAGTAGGTTGAATGGTTTGTTATGGCAGTCTAAATTTTCAATGAAAACCACAGGAGAGATTCTTGGGAACTGAATTATTAATGGCTATACAACACTTAGCTAACATGACATATTCAAGTCTTATGGCAGAATTCATGTACACAATTACTCCAAAAGGTTACCTTTGCCACTAATATTTACTTTAGGGAGAACTAAAAATTCATCTTTCCTCTACTTGAACTAAAGTTTTCAAAATAATCCTCTATGTTAACGGTTTTCATAAAGACTCGGATCTTAGATCCCTGGGACAACTTCCATGTTAATATACCTAATTAAAATCTTAAAGCTGTGTCAGTTTTGTGAAACCTGAAACAAGTATTGCTTCATGATTGTTATATCCTATCACAATTCAAGAATATATTGCTTTAAGGACAAAAAGCAGTGTACACTGTGAGGATTAGAACGCCTGTGTTCCACTGCTACCATTTTAAGGAAAGTATCATGAAGTCTTAATGCCCAGAAAAAAAATGCAATTAAAAAAAATATATACGTACTGAACAGAAAAATGTTGATAACCTAGAAATCTCACCACCTCTATATCTCCTTTTTTTCTTCTGCGGTTCTTTGCATTTCACTAGTTTCTCAGCAACCATACGGGACTCAAGCAAGTACATACAGAACAAGAAAAAACACTGCTAGTTTTTTTCCCCTTTTAATATTTAGAACCAACAGTACTGAACTTTGTTCTCTCAATCTAGGAATCACCCAAGACAGGGGTCCAGTCTAGATACCACCCTAAAGGTCAGTGACCAAATTTGGTCAACAATGGTGCCATCAGTGTGGTCATCATTCTTGTCACTGTCAGGAACAACTGTCACCTTGCCACCTCCAGAAAGGCAAAGCAACTGCAACTTTCCTTCTGTAAATTCTATTTACAGACAACAAAAAGCCCAACATCATCTTAGTATGCTCTCACAATACAGTATCTAACGGAAGAACTCCAAACAGAAAAGGCCTTCCAAGGAAAAACTTAAATCCTGTAAAGCCAAGAATTTGTAAGGCCCTGCACATTCAGGAACAATTTCTCACTGCACTGCAAATGCCAGGCATCTGTTTTCTGAACAAAACAGCTTCAAGTGTTGTATTTATAATTTAATAATTTATTTTGTTTTTCAAACATGCAGATAGCTTAAATCTCCAATGTTTCACTCAGAGGCGATCATTTGTTTTCTGGTTTACCGACAGAATACTTTCGGCTTCTGTGAGCAGAGAAAATAATTTTTTTATACTTACAAAAGATATACATGCTGCCAACAATAAAATTCTAACTAGTAAGTCTTCAAACTGCTCAATCACAAGTTCCAGCAAGGTTTTTCCTGTTAGAAACAAACACATATGTCATTTTTGTCCATATCAATCAGTGTGCACACCCGCACCCGCGCTCAGTCTCTCCAAAATGTTAAGGTTATTTACCTTCTTCAGCCGGTAATTCTAGAATGTCGAAATTCGCCAGGCAACGCGTCGGGAGAGAAAGGGTGGGAAAAAAAGGCATTTTATTGGCACTTTGTAAATACTGCTAAAATCGCCACTGCTGGTGTCTGAAAGATCTAGCTACATGAACGTTCATCTTTTTTTTCCTCTTTTAGTAGAAACCACCCTAAAATGACACCCCAACAAAACAAGCAGTCCTGGTCATCAATGGGCACGGGTCCTGCCCTCAAGATCACTCAGGCCTCCCAAACCACGTAGCCGTTTCAGATGGGTCATCACTTCTGCCAGCCGTGCAACTCTGGGGAAGACAGGGAACGGCCGGAGGGTTTCTCAACTCCATCGACGCCCCATAAACCGGCTGGGGATGAGCCAATGTCTCGCAGGACTCGACCCAGCAGCAGTAGCCGCGTCCCTCCCTGCACCCGGGGCGCAGGGAGAAGCTCGCAGCCCGCCGGGAAGGTCAAGGGCTCGAGCCCCTGGAGGTCGAGGGAGGCCCGGGCCCCGCGCGCCGGCAGCCTGGCTACTCGCAGCCGTCGGCGGACGCCTGGCCGAGCCCCACTAGGTGGAGCCGAGTCAGCCATCTTCTCTGGCGCTCGGGCCCGCGCCGCAGCAACCCAGGCGCCGGGCACCTACCGTTGGAGCCCCATCTCTCCTTGAGCTTCTTGACCTGCTCCAGGCTTAGCCCGGTGCTCTCGTTGACGCCGAAGTGGCCCAGAACCTCCTCCACCGTCTTTGTGTGAGCGTTCTCCATGGCTGCGGGCGCCCCGGCCGGCCTCGCCTCGCGTCCCCGCGGCCTCCTCTCCTCCGCCTAGCACGCGGGCCACGGGCTCGGGCCACCGCGGGTGCCCCTGCGCGGACAGCTGTCCCCTCCTCCTCCTCCTCCGCCGCGGCGACGGCGGCCGCTTCCGCCTGGCGGGGCGCTGAATCACCCGCGCCCCCTCCCCCAGACAACCACCGCACGCGGCCCGGCCTGGCCGGCGCCCGCCCGGGCTCCGCGGCGCGCGAGGGGATGCAAACCTCCTCTCCGCGTCACGGGAGCGTCGCCCTCAGCTCGCAGCCGGCAGCACAGGCCTCGGCCCCGGGCTCCGGGCCCCGGACCCCTGCCCGCGGGACTGAGGTGACCCGCTGGCCGGCCTGGGGAGGGGACGTCCGGCCGAGCCCTTAAGGCGGAACGGAGCGAGACAGGCGGGGAAGTGCGCGACGGTCGCCCGGGTCCCTCAGCTCCGCACCCGCCGACAGCGGCGGAGGAAACTGCGGCGGAGGAGACAGGAGGTGGCGTTGGGAACGGCTCCGCGCCGGCTGCTCTAATAGCATTTATCGGCCGCTGCCTCCCCTCTCGCCGCCACCGCGGCATGTGGACGCCGCTCATTGGCCGAGAGCGCCCAGCGCGGCGAGGGCGGCGCGGCCCCGCCCCCTCCCTCGGCGCC
>NW_008343207.1:4180671-4193553 GCF_000622305.1 Nannospalax galili | reverse complement strand
ACGCCGCCGGCAGGCCCTGCCCCCTCCCGCGCACCGCCCCCAGGAACCGGGATCGGGGCCGCGCGCGTGTGGCGTTCGCGCCCGCGCAGTGCGCGTTGCGTCCGGGCCGGGTCCGGTCGGGGAGTTAGTCCGACCTTTATCAGCCGGCCGCGGTTCCCGCGTCTCATCAGTGCTCCCGGGTGGGCACCCTGCCCTCGCTGTCGCACATAGCCGCCACCCACTGCTGGGGCACTGCCTGGGGCCGCGTGGTGGTAGGGAAGGCGACCTGACGCGGTTCTCCCCGGCGGCTCTAAGGCGTGCTCCGGCTGTGTCCTTGGCCCGCCTGAGCGACCTCAGCCGCTTGGCCACGCTCTGCCTCTCTAGTCTCTGCCACAGCCCCCTCAGCAGCTCTGGGAGGAATTCCGCAGTTCCCTGCCCACACAGCCAGCATCACTCAGCTGTCTCTCCAGGAACACCGCATCCCACACCCGCAGCCGAGAGCCTCTTCTCCGTTGCTCGCCAACACCAGCCCTTCCTTCCCCTGCGGGTTCTGTGCCCTGACAGGGAATCCCACTCTGGGGGATAGGAAGGAGGAAGACGTCGTTTTTTTTTAAAATAGCCCACACAGCCTTTGGTAAATGTCTGTGAAGTCACAGGTTATGCTAATTGTTGCTAAACTGCAGATAGACTTGGGTGTTAGAAGGTGTTTGGCGCTGGCTTTCAAATGACGGCTCCGTAGAGTTCCACTTCCCCCAGTGGGAGAAAAAGAGCCTTTAATCCCAAACCTATTCTTTTGTTTTTTTGAGGCAGGGACTCCCCTGTAAACCCCAGCTGGCCTGGAACTTGCTGTGTAATCCACACTGGCCTCGATTTCACAGAGATGCACCTGCCCCAGCCTATTCATCTGTTCTGGTGGTGAGATTTGTAACAAAGCCGAGCATGAAAGAGAATTTTGCCAATATAAAGCCATACTGAGCTAGGTGCGGTGGTGCTCACCTATGCTCCCAGCGTGCGGAGGTGACGGCAGGAGGATCAAGAGTTCAAGGTCATCCTCTGTTACTTAAGAGAGTTGGAGACCAGCCTAGGCTGTCTTGGGAAACTGTCTTTAAAAAAAAAGTAGGGAAGCCATACTGAACAGGAGAAGACTTTTGCATTGAATTCATGCAAATTCCAAAGAGCAGGCTTCTGAAGGGAATAGGTTGCAAAATAAAGCATTTAGTCCCCTTAATGCGTTTAGCAATCGGGCAAAAAAAAGACCTAAAAAACAGCTACAAAAAAAAAAAAAAATCACTTCAAGCCAGGTGTAGTGGCGCATGCCTGGAGTCCCAGCACTTGGAGCAGAGGCAGGTGGATCTCTGTGAGTTATTTTGATATATCACAGTGAAAGATTTATCGTCCTCTTTTTTTTTTTTTTTTTTTTTTTAAAAAAAAAAAAAAAAAAAAAAAAAAAAAAAAAATCACTTCAGTCATCCCACATAGTTTCACCTTAAGACTTCAGATAGATTTCTTCAACAGATGCAAATCACAGTGCATTACCCTGCTGAAAAAAATCAAGTACATCATTTCATTTATTTCCAAGGAGTGGAGGTTGGCATGCAGTTCTGATTGATACTTGGAAAAGGACCAACAAAACCCTACACGAAACAAACAAAAATTCTAGTGTATGGCAATGCACTCCCTAGAAGCAAGGTGGAAACTGGTTAGGTCATAGCCTCTTCAGGAGGGTCAGGTGACTGACGTGGGGGTGTGGTGGGAGGGCTGGTGGGTCTTTGCCCTCTGAGACTAGCTGTGCACCGGTTCTGCCTGGCTGCATGTTTTTCTCACCAACAGAAAGGCACTACAGGCAGGAGGATTGTTAGCTTTCTCAGCATGGAAACTGTCTTAGGCTGTTGACTGTATCTGTGTTCTGTGGCCCGGTCTCTTCAGGTTACTACACTGAGCTTCTGGAGGGGTTCCTGGCTTTACTCTGTGTGGGATGCTTTTCCTTGGGTCTCCCCACAGGTCTTCCCTGGCCATCTTTCAGCTTGTCACTCAGATATTGAATTCCTATCTTGAATTCCCACCCCAGAGATGCCCTTGCTATCTGAAGAGGTTCCTCTATCACATTTTTCAAGTTTTTTCCCCCCCACAGCATTTATCTGTGGAAATAATTTAATGTTGACTATGTCTCCTGATGTCTTGTGGGGCACCCAGATAGTGCTCCATAAGAAGTTTGTCTTGTCCACTCTCAGTGCAAGTTTCAGTCCTTGGTCTATGCTCATCATTTATTGAACACCCACCATTTGATGAATGAGAGTCCTACCCCCACCCTCAATCCATTAGTAGTAACTTGCCAAGGGCTTCACCAGTAGGAAGGTCTCAGCATATCTTTGCTGAACTCAGGTTCATTGATTTTCATTTGTGAGTAAACTGGAGGGCTTCTGAACTACTTATCTCATGAATATGGCTTCGAAGCTTAGGTTTAAAACAAAAACCAGGCAAAACTGCATTGTGGGTCACTCAGAGATGAGCCTGTATACCATTCACTTGGATATTGTTACCACATTCCTTTGCCCTTCTGGAATTTTCTCTGCAAGTTTTTGTTGTTTGTTTTTTCTGGAGGCCAAAATGCTCCCTTAAAACAGTAGTCTGAAAAATTTAAAAAAAAATTCAAAGCATAAAAAAAATTAACAACAACAACAACAATAGTCTGGCTGGCTATGGTGCTGCAAGCCTTTAATCCCAGCAGTCAGGAGTCACAGGCAGGCAGATCTCTGATATTGAGGCCAGCCTGGTTTCCATAACAAGTTCCAGGCTAGCTGGAGCCAAAAAAATAAAAAATAAAAATAAACAATAGTATGATTTTTTTAATGCCCATTTTCATACCAAATAGGCCTTTGTTTCTTCAACCAACCAGTTTTCTCTGAAACTTCTTGTTTAGAGGCTATGAACACAGCCTCCCAAAGGCAAATCTATCTAGTTACTCTTATGTAGAAGTAAATTTAAAAGAAACATAAATAAATAAATGGTTTATCTTAGTTAAAAGAAAGAAATTTGGAGCTCATTTTATGCACAATGCTGCACTTGCCTCTTGTTACCAAGGCTCTAAAAGATTAAGAATAGGTTACTCTATTTTTCAGGAAGGGCTGGAGCCACTTAGTCGAGGACAGGGAGCGAGAGAGAGAGAGAGAGAGCGAGAGCGAGAGAGAGAGATTCAGAAAGATGGATGATGTGATCAAAGAACTTCGGAGGCATTAATAAAGGAGGACATTAGCTGTTAAAAGGTAGGCCAATTTATAGCTACTCAGATAGAAAGCCAGTTGAAAGTGACTTGCAAAAGAGGCCCCAGCTAGCTTCTCAGCCCTCTACAGACCTCCTATAAGGTGATGGAGGCCACAAGAGGCATTTTGCTCCATATTTGGACAGTTCTAATCATTAAAGCAGTCCCATTCTGGGCTGAACCCACCTTCCCTTAGTTGCAATGGTTCTTGTTTAGCCTTCTGAAACTGCCCTTGAACAAGCTTGATAAACCCTCTTTGGTGTGAGATCCCTTGGAGGATTTCAAGTTCTTTATTGTATTAAAGTCTCTTTGCCTAACTAAAAAGAACAACTCAGTTTCTGAGCTGTTTTCCTATAGCATGGGTCTCAGCCCCTCAACATCTTTATCTCCAGTTTTGGAGATGCCCAATGCTGAGCACTGAAGTCTAGTTGTGGTCTTGCAGAGCTTTCACTACCCACCTTTGTTGGGGTCCTTTCACTTACACATTGTTTTGTGTTAGCAATTAACACTCTTCCTTTGGTTGATGTTGGATGATTTGGTTGAAGACTGACTTGAAGGCCATATTCTATGAAAAATACCCATTTCTGTACTAGAACCAGAATTGGCACAGTGAGGTGCTTACACTGAGAGGCCAGAGGGAACCAAGGCCCCCGACAAGATCACATCTGCCCTCTCTTGCTCACTCTGGATTTGTGCTTGTTGAGTGAAATGATGGCTGAATTGTGGACACTATTAATGTTGGCTGGCTGCAAACTTGAGATCCTTCTTCCTTGGCCATCTGAAAGCTGGGATTTCAAGCATGCACAATTTCTGTCTGTCCATAAGAATTTAATGTCCATAAGCAATGCTTTGTCCATAACAGGTGCCAGATCTCCATTCTGTCAATCATCTTGTGGAATGTGTTTACTCTAGTATGACTTATGTCACTGAATACACTTTTTCCCTCATGCCCACAAACTTTAATATCTAAGATATATGAACAACTTAAAGCACCTTTTCCAGAATCCCCACCCCCTCCCCGGCCTACATCAATAAGTATTCTCTTCATGGCTGAGTCTTCAAAATCTCAACTTTTAGCAGATGCTTATGATAAAATGATTTCCTGGGAGAAGACTCCAATATTCACAATAGCCAATCAAGTACTCAAGCAGAGTTACCCCCGCCTCTTGACTCTGTTCCAGGAGGTGGCAGATGCAACTCCAGCTTATAATTCACGGGGCTGGTAAGTTGAATGAAGAGAAAGACCTAAGACATCTGTCTTCTGTGCTTACCCCTGGAAGCAAAGCCTGGTTGGCTTCATAAGAGTTGTATGACTCAGAGTCAGGGAGTAGTTATCTACAGTGGTGGTTCTCAAACTTTGGGGTGCCTTAACATCCCCTGGAGGGCTTATGAAAACAGACTGCTGTGCCTTGCCTCTGCAATTCTCATTCAGTAGGTCTGGGGTCAGGAGCAATTTCTAACGTGTGCCAAGGTGACATGGCTGCTGCTTATCCACATCTTCCATGGTGGCATATAAGGCAGCAAAGGTCAACTTTGGTGCTGTTATTGAAAGGGCTTATTAATGCTGGGTCTACCAGATAAAAGATACTCACCTCACCAAGAACAGTCAAGGATTTACCTAGTTTGGAGAAAGCCAACACAACCAGCATGGAACCCTGGGAGCCTTTTCTCAAGATGCCTAGAGTCTCCCATTGCACTTTGCAGCAGGGGCTACTGTAGATTCACCACAACCTTCCCCGAGTTGGGATCTGCACCTATCTTCCTGCAAGATGAGCCACCTCACACTGGAAGTCTTCCCCAGCTGTGGCCTCTCCCATCCCTTCCACCATCACCCCACAAACTAGGTACTTTCACTTTGTGCCTCTCACAGTGCTCCATACCAACAGAACTTCAGGCTTCCCTTCACTCCTGTGTATTCTTTTCAACCTCTACTCACATGCTTCTCCCTCTCTCCTTAACTTTAAATATGGGGTGTCCCAAGGCTTAGGACTTGGCATTCTTCCCTATCTTCAATCTTTCCTTTCACCCATTGCTTTAACCCCACCTACATTTAGATTACATACACATTTCCACATCCGGACTGACAGACCCAGCTACTGGCCTACATCTCCATCCACCCAAGCCATTGCCTCCCATGTGAGAGTGAGGAGAGGTCAGTGGGTGGATATCTCCCTCTGAGAAGGGAGCATAAATAATATAGAGCCCTTTGAATATCCAAAGTCAAGAAAATCAGCATTTGGGGCAGAAGGAATAACAAATAGGAAAATTCACATATGAATAATGCACTTTTTTTCATAGTGCATATCACTCTTAATCACGTTTTCTTGCACCAGATTATAAACCCCAGGAGAACAGGGATCTGTGCACTATAAGCAGTTACTGAATGAATGCATGATAATTATTTGCTCTGAAAACCTTCAGCCCTCCCTTGTTTGTGTCCCCAGCACTAGCACAGAGCTCAGTATGCAGCAGGTACCAGCACATATGGACAAAATTAATGAAACCATTTACTTTCTTTGCAGTTACTGCTGTAGGGGGGTGCGGGGGGTATCATCATCTTAAGGAAGAAAGAAAAAAGAAAAGAAAGAAACCTATACAGCAGTGCCAAGCAAAGTACTGTGGAATGGTTTTCAAAACCATAGCTCCCCGATGGGATAATGTAGTTTAAATATAGCAGCTATTTTCCCCTCCAGTCGGCTTGTTCTTTGATTTTTGTGGAACAATTTCAAAAGTTCTTCTCCACTGCTCTCTTTCCTCTGTAGCTCCCCAAGGTGCTTAGACCTTAAACAGTGAAATGCTTAAAATGCAGAGATGACATGGCCTCTTGAGCCCAGCAGAGAAATGAGAACTGAAGGCAGTTTCTCTGGTGAATGAGGAGGCTCTCCCAGGCAGGCCAGGCTGGAGGCTCAGGGCCCTGCCAGTGCCAGGACCTTGCTCCACACCAGGGGTAGCAACAGTGAGCAGGTAGAGTTTCAAGATGGCAGGAATCCAAGGATGACAGAGCAGGCAGTAGATAGGGTTGTCCTGGACAAATTCCTAGAACAGGATCTTTGTTCCCAAGGCTGACCAGCTTGCTCCCTTGATGTCCCACAATAGAGGAACAGAGTAGGGTGAGGTGGGGTGGCAGGGGATGAGCACATTTAGATGCCTATTGTGATCCTGCTCCAGCCACCCGATAGCTCCCCAAAGATCCCAGGGGCCTGGCTGCTTGCCCAAACCACCTTGTGATTCTCTCATTTCGGAGAGGGGGAAGGAGGGGAACACTGTGTATCCTGAAAGAAGTGTGACGTGCCTGATCCGTTCCATCTGGGAGTACGCATCAAATCGTGAGCCCCATCTGGCTCCAGCCGTCTGCTCCAGCTCACCGTCAGCCCCATCCCTTTCCAGCTAGTCCTTTATTGTCCCTTGGGAGGAAGATCCCAGTGGACTCCTCATCCCCAGCCCTGCCCTCTTTTCTGCAATACCCTTCACCCAAGGTGCAATACCTTTCTACTAGGAATTGCCTAGAGACCCTCTGCAGAGGACAGGTCTCTTGGGAGAGAACAGGGTAATTTGTTGTTTTGTTTTATGGTTCTGGAGATTCATCTTGGTGATGCAGGTGCTTTACCAGCTGAGCTACCTCCTAGCTTCAAAAGTCCAGTTCTTTCACCTGATCATCCTGTACTACAAGAGCAGGTCCTGATTTGAAGACAGAATCCCATATTTATGGTCCTCCCCCGCCACCTCCCCATATGCTGGAGTCCTGAGATACAAGAGAACTGTCTCCTTCTCTTGGATGGTAGAACCGTGGCCTCTTGTTCCACTGACCTTCCAGCTTAAATTTGAAGTCTTCTTAGGTGGGTCCAGTCTGCCTTGGTGGGGGCTGGGCAGAACATCAGAAAGCAGAGACTTGGCTGGATACGTTTGCAAACAGAAGACGTTTCTCTCTCATGACTCATCATAGTCCTCCTTCTTCCTGGAAGGCAGCAAATTCATGGCCAACTCCTACCCTCCCTCTACCCCACCCCCAAATTAAATAATCTACACATAGAGCTTTGGTTTCAAAACTCAAATTCCCCCAAAAGATCTGATGTAGCAGCTTGGGGGAGGCAGCTTTAAATTTTTTTAAAAAATTTATTCTTATGTGTATGAGTGTTATGCCTGCATGTGTATAAGTATACCATGTTGTGCAGTGCCCAAGAAGAACAGAAGAGGGCATCAGATTTCCTGGAACTGGAGTCACAGTTGTTAGCTGCCATGTGGGTGATGGGTGTGTGTGCACCACCACACCCCGTTTATACAGTGCTGGGAACCAAACCCAAGGCCTCTTGCATGCTAGGCAAGCACTTCACCTACTGAGCTACTTCCCCAAACCCCCAACCCATCCTATTAATAGTTTCCTAATATAAAACCTGAGCTAGACAACCTTTGGAACATTCCAGCAAGGCTGACCTCAATGGTACATAAAATAGTTTTAGGAAACAAATATATATAAAAAAAAATCAGGTTAATTCAGACAAAAAGGAAAAGGGGGAAAAAAGGAAGACAGAAGACAAGAGTTATCAGACACATATATGCCATCCATGCACACAGTATGCTCAGGGCTCACATGACACCTTCCTTCCATCCTGAAGACAAGCTTCTCTGGGAGGTATTATTGTCATCTCCCTCCCCTCCCCCCGCCCGCCCATTACTGAAAACTGGTTCTTGGGAAGGTCATAGTTTGCTGGGATCACTGTTCAAGAGCCAGGTGGTGGTGTGACACACACTTGCAATCCCAACACTTAAGAGGATGAGGCAGGAGGACTGTGGTGAATTTGAGGCCAGCCTGGGCTATACACCGAGTTCCAGGCCAGTCTGGGTTACAGAAAGATCCCATCTCTGTATCCTTGATTACTGCAAGTCAGTGCACCTGGGCTAAGGACCGAGCATGATCAAGGCTGCTTGGTGTAGTGACACAAATCTATCATCACAGGACTAGGGGGCCAGCCTGGGCTATACACCGAGTTCCAGGCCAGTCTGGGTTACAGAGTAAGATCCCATCTTTGAAAAAAAAAAAAAGAAATCACTATTCAATAAATATTGTTACATTGTTGGGAACACAAGATGATTATATGTATGGATCCATTCTTCACATCATGAAACACTAACTTTCACCATGGAAAGAGAGCTAAGGTTAGGGGAAATCTGTGAAACTATTAGAAGAAGAAGCAAAAGCATCCTGGAGTGGAGGAGAGAGAAATTTTGAAGTACTTTAGATACAAAGACGTTTTAAATTTGTCTAATCAAATGTACAAAGCAAATGGAGGGACCCTGCTAGAGTTTGGGGAAGAAGTTAATGATTCCTGAAAGCCTTTTTCATGATAGAAGCTGGTGACTCTGACATGTGAAAGTGCTCAGAAAGGCTCACAGGCAGATTTCGATTGCAGCAAACAGCAGTTTAATTTCCTGATCTCAGATCTGTTGCTCCTCCCCACACTGGTCAAGAGAGAGAGGGCCCTCTGAGTTCTGCTGAAATGCAGCCTCCTCCAGGGTGGGGCACGGACAGCTGTTTCAGATACAGTTGTAGGGGATAGGAAAGGGGTGAGGATCCAGTGACATCTCCATATGAACTGCAAGAGAAGGCCAACAGACTGCAGCGACCTGAGCTGGCATTCCGCCAGGACAATGGGATTAACTTCCCAAGTGCTGGCCAAAAAGGGCCCTGGGATTTTTATTTTTATTCGTTTTCCATTACAACTGCACGGCAACGCAAACAAGGCCCCAAACAAGAGGAGCCATCATGGAGTCATTTTCCTTCGTGGGGTGGCATCTCAATGACACACATCTTGCTGACCTTGACTCACCCAAAGTTTAAAGTGGAGAGTTTGATTACCTCCCTCATCAGGGACAATGGGAGTGAGGCATGATGAATGCCCAGCAAGCACAGTGTGCACATGAACCCATTGTATCCAGGAACAATACCTTGTATCCAGGAACAATACCTTAATGCGAAGCTGGTAGAAATCCAAGAAAGGAGAGGCCTACCTCCTTCAGCCCCCCAAGATCAGGGGCTCAAAGGCACAAGGCATTAGAGGAATTCTGGATGCAGGCAACTAAATGTCAATCAGAAAGCAGGTGGGATGGGAAAAGGGGGAAAGGCTTAATGCATTACAGCAAAACCAGGCTACTGAGAGCCTCCTCCAAGAGAGGAGAGGGCTTCCTCACATACACAGAGGGGCACTTTATCTTGTGACTCACCTGATCTTCAACTCATGGGATTTAATGTCAAAGCATCACCTTTCAAATTAGTGGAGGAAGGAATTCAGAGAATCGCAGTCATTAGATATTGACTGATCTTTGGCGATGCTACTTGCCTAATGCACACATTTTCTTATTTATCAAAAGTGGATAATGAAGGCCAGTGAGAGGGCTCAGCAGGTAAAAAACACTTGCTGGGCACCCACCTGAATTCAATACTAGAATCCATGTTAAGAAAGACAGATGCAGGGGCTGGAGAGATAGCTCAGTGGTTAAGAGCACTGGTTGGTCTCTCAGAGGACCCAGGTTTGAATCCCAGCACCCACATGGCAGCTAACAACTGTCTGTAACTCCAGTTCCAGGGGATCCGACAGCCTCTTCTGACCTCAGGCATTGCCTGACACAGGTGCACTTACCTACATGCAGGCAATACACACACATACACATAAAATAAAAATAATAAATAAAATTTTTAAAAAAGATGCCAGGGCTGGAGAGATGACTCAGCCATTAAGAGCACTGACTGCTCTTGCAGAGGACCTGGGTTCAGTTCCCAGCACCCACATGACAGTTAACAACCATCCATAACTCCAGGGAATCAGATGCTCTCTTTCTGATCTCTGAGGGCGTTGCACAACTCAGGTGCACACAGGTGGGTGCACCTACATGCATATATGCAGACAATATGCTGATACACATAAAAAAAAGACAGATGCTGTGGCTTGTGTCTCTAATCCCAGCTCTCCTAAAGTGAAATGGGAGGCAGAGACAGGAGAATTGGCTGGAAGCTTGCGTGTGTAGCCTAGCAACAGAAATGACAAGAGAGACCCTGCCTCAGAAACAACGTGGAAGGGCGGAAGAAATAGCTCAGCAGTTAAGAATGCTTGCTACTCTTGCAGAGGACCTAGGTTTGGTTCCCTTCACCCACATGCAGCTCACAACTGTCTGCAACTCTAGTTCCAGGAGATCTGATACCCTCTTCATATCCTGTATCTTGTCTTTTAAAACTCACCATTATGAGGTTTCCTGAGCTTAATCACATAGCCATATGTAGCTCTAGTGAGTTGTTTTTGTGACTTCATAGTTACATATATATTAAAAATAAACAAGTAAAACAATACAGGAAAAAAAACTCCTTAGAATTCTCATTCATTATTCTGTTCTCTCCAGTCTGCAAGGAATGTATGTTAGGTTTCCCAGATAACATCAAAGTAAAACCAAAGATTTCACTTTATTTTTATTCTCCCAAAGACTGATTTTGCTGTTTGTTTTTCCCTTGCTTCAAAAATGATGAGATTTCTATTTTAAGAGATGAGATTATTACCCTTGTCAGTGCCGGTTTTGGTTTGCAATGTAGAGAGTTTTTCTTTTTTTTCTTTTCTCTTTCCTGTTTTTTGTTTTGTTGTTGCTGTTGCTGTTGTTGTTGTTGGTGGTGGTGGTGGGGTGTGGGGGGGTGTTTTGAGTTAGGGTGTCACTAAGTTGCTTGGGCTGACCTTGAACTCATTCTGTAGTCAGATCAGATCTTGAACTAAAAATCTTCTGTGGCAATTACAGGCAAGAGCCACTATGCCAAGCTTCTACAGTTATTTACTAAGATTTATTTTTAGGGGATGGAGAGATGGCTCAGTGGTTAAGAGCATTGGCTGCTCTTCCAGAGGACCTGGGTTCAGTTTCCAGCACCCACATTATAGCTTACAACTATCTGGACATGGGTACACTTAAATACATGCAGGCAAAACAAACACTTAAAACAAAAAAGTTATTTTTATGTATATGTATATATGTATGTCTGTATGAGTGTATGACACCTGCGTGTGGGTGTCCTTGGAAGTCAGAAGAGGGTGTCAGATGCCCTTGAGCCAACTGACATGGGTGCTGGGAACCAAACTTCTCTGACTCTTAATCACCGAGCCATCTCTTCAACCCATATTTTTGTTTTATACTTTTGACATTTATTTTTGGAATTACATTAAAATAAAAATTTAAATTACACTTGTGGTGTGTGTGTGTGTGTGTGTGTGTGTGTGTGTGTGTGTGTGCCTGCACTGCATTCCCTAGTGCAAGTGAGGAGGTCAGAGGACAACTTGTGAGAGTTGGTTCTCTTCTTCCACCATGTGGATTCCAGGGATTGATCTCAGGTTGTCAGACTTGGCAGCAAGCAGCTTTACCCAATGGACCATCTTGCTGGCCTTAGTGTTCTTTAGAGTTAATTTTGCCTTATTCATTATATACAATATAATTCCTTTGGAGTATATTTCCAATAGATATGGGGCCAGGGATACAGCTCAGTGGTACAGCACTTACCTAGAGGACGTGAAACCCTGGGTTCCTTCTCCAACAGTATTAAATAATAATTAAATGCTAGTATCACTATGGCTATTGTTGGAAATGCATGGCATTAATGACTTGCAAAAAAAATATTAGAATAAAAAATCAGTTTAAACTATCCTGGAAAGTGGCCAATGTGTATGGAGATGATGTGTTTCAGGGAAGACCAGGTGAACTGGTGAGATTTGGTCAGGGGGTCTGCCAAGCCATGCTTGAGGGATTCACCTACACAACAGACAGACTTTCAACCCAAGATTCATTACTGAGTCAGCCTGTGGCACATGCATAATTGAGTTCCCCTTTAAGAAAATAGAGGGGTAAAAATACATAAACTCTAGCTTTTAAACCATTTAAAGTGCTCAGTATAGTAGTGCTAACTGTACACACATTGGTATGCAACTGATCTCTAGAACTCCATCTAGCATAATGGAACTCTATACCCATTGAACAGTTCCCCTTCTTCCCTCCCTCCAGCCCCTGGCAACTACTGTCTTCATTGTTTCCAAGCATTTGACTGCTTTAGACACCTCACAAGTGGAATCATATAGTGTTTGTATTTTTGCTGCTGTCTTATTTTAATTAACAAAATGTCCTAAATGGACCAGCAAGGTGAGTCAGCAGGTGAAGCTACTTGCTGCCAAGCCTGACCCACATGGTCCCCAGGACCCACATGGTAGAAGAAGTGAATTGACTCCCACAAGTTGTCCTCTGACCTCTACACACACACTGTGGTACACACACACACACAAACACACACACACACACACACACACACACACACACCAAAAATGTAATAAAACAGTTTTAAATGTCCTAAAGGTTCACCCATGTTGTAGCACATGACATGGCTCCCTTCTATCATATATAAATGTATATATATTCATGTAAAACATTTTCTTTAACCATCATCTGTTGATGGACATTTAGGTTGCTTGTACTCTGAGCTATTGTGAATAATGCTGCAAAGAACACAGGAATGCAGATTCCTCGCTAAAATCCTATTTGCAATTCTTTTGGGTTCTCTGCCCAGAAATGCAGTCATGGATCAGATGTTCTCTCTCTCTCTCTCTCTCTCTCTCTCTCTCTCTCTCTCTATA
>NW_008343207.1:4156715-4180644 GCF_000622305.1 Nannospalax galili | reverse complement strand
CCTTAGTTCTCATACATGCTAGGCAAATGCTCTACTACTGAGCTATAGCCCCAGCCCATTTTTTAAACTTTATTTATATTTTATGTGTATGAGTGCTTTTGCCTGCCTGTATGTATGAGCACCACATGTGTGCCTGATGCCTGCAAAGGCCAGAAGAGGACATCAGATCCTCTGGAACTGGAATTACAGCCAGGTGTGAGCTGCCATGTGGGTGCTGGAAACCAAACCTGGATCATCTGCAAGAGCAGCAAGTGCTCTTAACCTCTGAGCCATCTCTCTAGTCTATACTTTCTTTTTTATTTTTTGAGCCAAAGTCTCACTAAGTGGCCCAGGCAAACCTTGAATTTGTGATCCTCCTGCCTCAGCCTCCAAGTAGCTGGGATTATAGGCATATATTTCAGTTTCTCTACATCCTTTCCATCACTGGACTTTTTTGTATTTTTGGTCTTTTTGAAGCAGGGTTTCCCTGTGGCCCCAGCTGGCCTGGAACTCACTATGTAGACCAGGCTGGCCTTGAACTCACAGAGATCCGCCTGCCTCTGCCTCCCAAGTGCTGGGACTATAGGCGTGCGCCACCACTCCCAGCCCAATATTTCTATCTTGATTTCTTCCATGGCACCCCACCTCCTTTGCTACATGCCCTGCCTTGCCTCTAACCTTTACCCCTACCACTTGGGCAAGCCTATCTTTCCTGAAATTCAGCTCTGGCTCCACCGGGTACTCTGGACCTGGCAGCTCCACCATGCTCAGCTCTTTGAGGCCTCCCAGGGTGTTTCTAATAGATCAGGGCTCAGGATGGAGTTTCTAGTGCCTGAACTATCTCCAGTCCTGTGCCAGCTGTTTTTCACTCTCTAAAACTTGGAAGGATTACCACTTTTTTCTTATTTTCCTCCTCTTTCTTCTCAGAAGGGAGATTTAACTGTCAGAAGCAGTCTGTTGACCTCATTCTGTCATTCTGCTCTTGGGGCCACCGAAGGGATGAAACTGGCTCTCCCAGGAGCAGGTGCACAGACTGGAAATCTTTTGTGGAAACTTCCTCTTGTTTTCTTGAGCCCTGCGGTCACCAGTGGCTCTAAGAGTTGGTCAGTACTCCGCTCTTTCAGGAAAATGTCTAGCCAGTGTCTCTCACAGCTCCCAGTCACAGGAACAGAATACTTGTTCAGACCTTCCCTTTATGAATCACCAGACCAGAAGTAGAGCTGCTTCTTTGCCCTCCAGAATGCCCACCAATAGGCCAGCTTGCTGCTAGTCCTGAGCTGGTGCTCTGGACTCACATCCTAGCCAGTCAGTCCCATGCCTGTAGCCTCCCCAGCCTTGGCCTGATTCAGCCTCTTCAGATGGGGATTCGACCTGTGAGTGTTGAAGTAAGGGAGCGGGAGGGGTCCACTGGAACTTGTAGGGAAGGAGGCAGGCATGGAAGGAGCCACAAAGACCTTTGCTACACTGCAACTTTACCTTCTAGCTTCAGTGATGGTTATAGTGGAAGCAGGAGGAGAGAAGAAAAGTTCTAGAAAGCCCAGTCTTTCACTTGGAGAGTTCTCAGGCTTATTGATACTGGGTCAGCTGGAAACACAGGCAGGCCAGGACCTGTGTCAAATAACTGACCTGTCCTGAACCAGCCTTGGAGAATTAAGGTGTCACCCCAAAGGAGGCCTTATGACAAACCCATTTCCCTCCCTAGGTTCCAAGTTTAAACCAAAGCAACACTCAGTTGGAGAGTGTGAATTGGTGCACTCTTTTTTCTTTTGAGACATGTCTCATGTAGCCCAGGCAGACCTCAAACTTGCCATGTAGCTATCAAGGATGACCTTGAACTTATCCTCCTCCCTGTACCTGCAGAGTGCTGGAATTCCAAGTGTGTGCCACTATGCTCTACTTAGAGGTGCTGGAAATCAAATCCAGGGCTTTGAGCAAAGTAAACACTCTACCAGCTGAGCTACATGTTCAGCCCCAGTTGGAGACTAGGGAAAGATGCAGGATGCCTCCCCAGTGCAGCGCTAGCACACGGACTGGCTTTCTTCCTGCCGTTTTTCCTTTCTTGATTTGTACTCATATCCTACCAGCTTCATATAGTTTAAAAATAGCTTCTATTATAGAAATACTCAAATGTAAGAAAAGTGGGAACAAATACTAAAATGATCCTCCCCATATTACCTGACTGGAATAACCCTGCATACAACTTGGATCCCCTTGCCTTCCTGCCTCTGGCTTGACTCTGTACTTCCTCAGACTTCATCCTTCTTGCACTTGCCTCTTAAATTTATTTATCTATTTATTTTTATGTGTATGAGGGTTTGCCTCCATGTATGTAAGTGCACCAATGTCATACAATACCTGCACAGACCAGAAGAGGGTGTCAGATCCCCTGGAACTAAAGGTAGGATGGTTGTAAGCCACCATGTGAGTGCTGGGAATTGAACCTTGGTCTTCTGCAAGAGCAGCCAGTTCTATTAACCATTGGGCCATCTCTGCAGCCCCCTGCAATTGCCTCTTGACTCTTGCAGTGTCGTAGTATCCCTTTTCTCCAGGAAAAATTTTCCTCCCTCCTTTCCCTCTCTTTCTCCTCCCTCTTTCTCTCCCTCTCTCTCCCCCCTCTTTCTCTCTCCACCAGGGTCTCTCCTATAGCCCAGTTTGACCTCAAACTGCTATGTAGTAAAGGATGACCTTGAACTCCTAATCCTCTTGCCTTTACCTCCTGAGCTTGGGATTACAGACAGGTGTGTGGGACCATATCTGTTTTATGCAGTACTGAGGATTGAACCCAGGGCTTTGTGCATGCTAAGCAAACACTCTACCAACTGAGTTATATCCCTAGCCCAGCAATTTTCCTTTATATTGGTACATATTTAAATATTTTTTTAAAAAGAAAACGTCTTTGATTAAAAAGGAAATCAGGATCTCTTGCCTTACATAGAAAATGACTGTGAAAACAAATACAACAGCTGAGCACAGTGGCACACATCTTTAATCCAAGCACTCAGGAGACAGACACAGGCCAGCCTGGTTTACATAGCTAGTAGCTAGTTCCATGACATAGTGAGATCCTGTCTCAAAAAACTAAACCAGGCCAGGCATGGTGGCACACGCCTTTAATCCCAGCACTTGAGAGGCAGAGGCAGGCAGATCTCTGTGAGTTCAAGGCCAACCTGGTCTACATAGTGAGTTCCAGGACAGCTGGGGCTACAGGGAGACCCTGTCTCAAAAGACCAAAAAAAAAAAAAAGAAACACAAAAAACCAACCAACCAACCAAACAAACAAACAAAAACCCCTAAACCAAACAAAAATAAATACAACAAAATAAGTACATGCATATGCATAACGAAAATGTACTAGAAATACCAGATTCTGTTTATTCTATTAGAAAAGGGGTCCTTATCTTGGGAAATAGGGTGTAGTGAAAAAAGGCAGTCCCCTCCCTCTTCATATAACACACTTATCATGGAGAACTTAGTGCTAAGTCCTTTGCAGATGACCTGCTTTCAAGTGGGGAGTTCTATGCAGCTTCCTGTGTCTTCTGAAAGTCAGCCCTTGACTGACAACTGGGTTTGGAAAGACTAAGAAATAGGGATAGAGATAGGTAGAGAGGTAGATATATGATAGATAGATAGATAGATAGATAGATAGATAGATAGATAGATAGATGATAGATAAAGGGTGGAGGAAAAGAGGGAAGGGGGAGGGAAGGAAGATATATAACTGGGTATGTTGGCAAACACTTGTAATCCCAGAGCTCAGGAGGCTAAGACAGGAGGATCATGAGTTTAAGGCCAGCATGGTCTACAAAGTAAGACTGTTTCTTGGAAAGGAAAAGAAAGAGAATCTGTCTCCAATAAATAAATAAACAAATAGTTATCAGCAAGTTGTGGAAATGTTAAAAATCATGCCAACACAATTTTGGGACTTTCAGGCTTGTGAGATGGCTCAGTGAATGTTCTAGTTAGCTTTCTGTTGCTGTGATAAACACCATGACCAAAATTAACCTAGGGAGGAAAGGATTTATTTCATTTTACACTTCCAAGTTACAGCCCATCTTTGAGGGAAGATAGGCAGGAACTCTGTAGGACCTGGTGTGGTAGGAACTGAAGCAGAGACCATGGAGGATCTCTTACTGGCTTCCTCCTGTCTTACTCAGTTATCTTTCTTTCTTTTATTATTTTTATTTATTTATTTATTATTTATTTATTTTTGTCTTTTTGAAGCAGGATCTCCCTGTAGCCCCAGCTGTCCTGGAACTGACTATGTGGACCAGGCTGGCCTTGAACTCACAGAGATCCGCCTGCTCTGCCTCCCAAGTGCTGGGACTACAGGCATGTGCCACCACGGCCAGCTATTATTTTTATTTTTATGTGTATGAGTGTATTGCCTACATGTATGTGAGTGCACCCATGTTGTGCAATGCTGCGGAGGTCAGAAGAGGGCTTTGGAGTCCCTTGGAACTGGAGTTAAGGACGGTTTGTAGCCGCCATGTGGGTGCTGGGAATCGAACCCAGATCCTCTGCAAAAGCAGTCAGTGCTCTTAACTGCTGAGCTGACTCTCCAGCCCCTTTCTTTATTTATTATTTTTATGTGTATGAGTGTTATGTCTGCATGTACATAAGTGCACCCCTGTCATGCAATGCCTGCAGAAAACAGACAAGGCCGTTGGATCCCCTGGAACTGGAGTTACGGACAGTTGTTAGATGCCATGTGGGTGCAGGGATTGGAACCCAGGTGTTCTGCAAAAACAGTCAGTGTTCTTAACTGCTGAGCCATCTCTCCAGCCCTCAGCTATCTTTCTTATACAGTTCAGGACCACCTGCCCAGGGATGGCACCACCCACAGTGGGCTAGGCCCTTCCACATCAATTAGCAATTAAGAAAATGCCTCATAGACATGGCCACAGGCCAACCCATTGAAGGAAATTCCTCAATTGAGGGTCCCTCTTCCCAAGTGCCACTAGTTTGTGGGTGCTGGGAATCGAGCCCAGGTCCTGTGTAAGAGCTGCCAGTGCTCTTAACCTCTGAGCCATTTTCCCAGCCCTGTTTTTGTTTTTTGAGATAGGCTCTTATTCTGTAGCTCAGAGTTAATTATGTAGCCTAGGGTGCCTCCAATTCATGGCAATCTTCCGTCTCAGCTGCCTAAGCATAGGGATTACAGGGGTCAGCCACCATGCCCAGCTTGATTTTTATTGTTGTTTTATATAGGTTCTCCAACTCCTAATCCTCTTGCTTGAGCCAAGTGCTGAGTGCTAGGATCACGGGCATGTGCCACCAGGCCTGGCCCCACTGTCATGTCTGATTGGCACCTATGATGGTATACTTAGCTCAACTACAGTCCCTAGGTATTCAATCAAACACTAATCTGTTGTTGCTGTGCAGATATTTTATAGATGGTTAATGTCTATAAGCAGTTGATTTAAGGAGTTTATTCTAGATAATCTGATGGACCTAATCCAATCAGTTGAAAGATATCAAGCTAGGGCTTCCCTGAAAAAGACATTTCACCTGTGATGCAGCTTCCATCTCAAGGGAGCCTCCAGTAGACAGGATTTCTCCAGTCAGCTCCCACAATTACACAAACTAATGGTTTGCTACACATCCTGACCTAGGGCCCAGTCTTCTGTTGGCCCATTTATCTGGCAGATAGGCCCCATGCACATGTTCTGTGACAGCTTGAAGGATCCTGTGGTCCTGACCATGGCTGTTGCATTTCTACCCCTGTGGCTCTGATTGTTCCTGAGCTCCATATGGATATATGGTCCAAGGCCCCCTCATGTTTTCCATCTTGTATTTAGGCTCCAGCCTCAGCAGCTGCCTCCATGCAGCCTTTCAGCTGCTTTGGGTTAGCCAGAGCTCCTAGCCTGAATTCACACAGCACTGTGGAGCACTCATTTGCCTTCCAGCCCAACTCTGTCCTACATGGCCAGCCCTCTGAGGATCAGAACGTGGCCTCTAAGTCTTTATTTCTCTAATGCTAATTGCTGCTTTTCCAGAGAATGGACTCAGATGTTTGACACTGTGTTGGTGTAACAAGTGCTATGGTTAGCTTTCTGATCCATGATGAGATTCCTGTCCCTCCCCAAGTGACATTTTCATGGTATGTAATATCCCCCATCCACCTTCTGGATGACAGAGGGAGGTTTTTGAACCAGGACTTCATCTAAGGAACAGAGAAGAGGCCATCTTGTTATAAAACACACAGGAGGGACTGGACAGATGGCTCAGAAGTTAAAAGCAGAGGACCTAGGTTTAGTTCCCAGCACCCCCATGGCAACTCACAACTACCTGTAACTCCAGTTCCAGGAGATCCAACGCCCTTCACAGGCACTGCACACATGTGGTGCACTTACATACATGCATACATTTGAGGAAAACACTCATACATATAACAGTGAAACAAACAAAAAATAATAAAATAATAAAAATAAAACACACAGGAGGCTGAAGAGAGGTCTTACTGCCCACTTCTGAGGCTACTTCCCCAATCCTGCAGGGAGTTAGGTCTCCTCTGCATCCCCTTGGGAAACCCTGATGGCACTGTGTCTAACACACCTGGGCCAAAGATCAAGGAAAGCGAGAGCCTAAGAGGGAGGTGCAGCAGGAAGATGGGACCAAATACTGGAGATTGGTCAAGGAAGCTGGCCACAGAAGGGAAAGTCCCAAGTTCTCCAGCTGCAGAGAGAGGGGCAGCTCAATGAGATGGAGGTATTAGTGTAGGAGGCAAGACTAGATGACTGCAGTGCATGAGCTGCACTCACAGGGACACACGCCAGATATGCAGTGGAGTGGGGTTGGGGATGGGGGTTTACTATGTGTGTTCTGGACCGTGAGAAAGCGGATGACCATGCAGCTAGCACCTGTCCCTCCCAGCTCTGGGTGGCACCTTCTGTACCCCCATACTCCAAGTAGAGGAAGGGGCTCACATACCCAAGGGAAATGGCAGTGCCTACCTCTCTAGTGCCAGGGTTCACAGGGCTCCTCAAAGACCATGAGAGCCTGTCAGAACCTCAGTAGGGAGGCCAGGCAGCCACAACCACAGGCTCATGAGAAAGCAAGGTCCTCCTTCTGGCCCCATTGATCTTTCACCTCCCCAGAGAGCAAGAGGAATTTAAGTTTCCTGGGAAGAGAAAGCAGAGGGCATGGGCCTGCTGGCTCTAGCCTGGTTATTTCCTGAACAGAGATTCTCTAGAATGGCCTCAATGGCAGATTTGGTTGAAGAGAAGTCTTGCACTCTGACCTTTTCTCTGAGGTGAGGCAGTGTTGCAGGAGCCACATGGTGTGGCAGGAGTGGCAGGTGTGGCTGGGGTGAGACAGAGGGGAAGTAGGGGCCTAAACGTGACACACATCCTTATTAAGTCCAAAGTTCTTCATGGTACATTGAACCTGAAAATGGATTCTTTTCACAGACGCAACTCCAAAGAGGCTGGATGCATACTGAAGAGAGAGAGAGAGAGAGAGAGAGAGAGAGAGAGAGAGAATGACAAGTTGTCCTGTGGTAACTGTGACTGACTAACAAATGTAGAGATGAGTTCACCTTCACTAGCAATCAAAAAATGCATATCACATCAGAGACAGGCTCTCAACCTACCAAATAGGGCTTCTCCTCCACATGCTGGTGGGAGTGCACATTGACTTTCTGGAAATTTAACTTGGTAATATGTAATAAGGCTTTAAAAAGGATGAGTCAGTAATTTAACCTCTAGGAAATGATTCTAAAGAAATAACAAGAGATGTGAATCAAGGTAATTGTAAGGATAACCATTATAATAGTAAAAAAAAAAAAAAAAAAGGTCTGGGGGATACCTTAGATATCTAACAAAAAGAATTACTCCTTACTCCTCATGACAAATTCATGGAGAATTTACCTAAATGTTAAAGGCCATTGGGGGCTGGGGCACAATTCCATGGTATAGCTTTTTGCCTGGCATACATGAGCCTTGGGTTCCATCCCCAGCCCTGGGGAGTAACAAAAAAGTCAGCAGTATAGGTGATATGCTAAAAAACAAATCTAGCTGGGCGTGGTGGCACACACCTGTAGTCCCAGCACTTGGGAGGCAGAGGCAGGTGGATCTCTGTGAGTTCAAGGTCTGGCTGGTCTACATAGTGAGTTCCAGGCCAGCTGGGGCTGCAGGGGCACCCTGTCCCAAAAAGACCAAACAAAACAAAACAAAACAAAACATAAAAAACCAAATCTATATCCCCAAGTTGCAGAACCTTGTGAGTGTTTTAGTTTCCTGGGACTCAAGTCAAGTTCTTTTACCTCTCTGAGTCTCAACATCCTTATATGTAATCTGAGTTGCTATGAGATTAATGTGACAAGGTACGTAACAGTTTTAGAGTCCCTGGTTTCTGAGACTAGATTATAAGAGCAATGATTATCTCAGTTGAAATTCAGGGTTTTAAAACAATGGACAAACCCCAAGTTATGCTTTTAAAATTACCTTCAGAGGCCTGTGAGGTAGTTCAGTAGGTAAAGGCACTTGCCACCAAGCCTAACGACCTGAGCTCAATCCCCAGGACCTTTATGGTGGAAGGAGAAAACTGATCCCCCCAACTTGTCCTCCAACCTACACACATTTGTTGTGCCTTGCACACCCATCCCTCCAAGTGCATGTCAAAGTAATTTAGATTGAAATATTTCTGAAGGAATTTTGATGAACCGAAACACAAAAGGATTAAACTAAATATAAAGGCAAGACATAAGCAATGCATGTGCACATAATCCAGCTTTCCAATAAGTGCATATATGCACAGATGTATGTGTGCATTTCACAAACATTTAAAGTACAGGCCTCAGAATATTATCAGTAGTTAAGTTGTGGATCATGGGTGGCTTTTCCTCTTTATACTTTAGTGTATTTTTCAAAGGTTTCTATAAGGAGTACTTTATAGTTTTTGAAATAGTTAAAAAGTCCAAGAGGTTCTAGAGTCTGACATGGGGGAGAGTACCACAGAGTAAACTGTGACCTCCAGCTGTGAGCGGCCTAGCCTCTCTGCTGGTGTCATACTCTTCAGAAAGTTGAGTTACCCCTGTGGGGACATGGTGTCCTGTGAAATATATAGACCAGGGTCAGACCAGCTCACAGGTCTCAATGGCCTCGGCAGACCTTTCCCTGGGCAGGCACTCTGCCACTGGCCATATCACTGGAAGATAATGGATGTACAAGCAGTTTGCCATCCAGGCAGGCTCATTCTAAGGAAAGGAGGCTCAGGCACATTCCATTAAGGAATTTCACACTCTCCCTCTTCCTCTACTCTTTCTCCATCCCCTAAACAGAAATATATTTAGTAACTCTATCTAAACCCTCTTCTTTCCCTTAATTTGATTAAGAAACTAAGGGAACAAGCCCAAGGTGGGGGGTCAGGAGCAGGTGGTTGAGCTGTGGAGAGTGATTAGGGAAGCTGAATGCCCATCTCAAGCAGGTGAGGCTTGAGTGTGGACAGCCTCAGGGCCTCCTGGCACTCCATAAAGAGGCACAGAGGACAGAGGGAGGGAACAGTTTTTATCAGGGAATGTGCTTCTCAGGGAGAATGTGGACCAAACCAGGGAGGGTCAAGCTTCCAGGATTAACCAACAGAATGGAGGGGCCATAGTTGAGGGGGGCACTGACTCTTTCCCAACCCCTCTGTCTTTTTGTAGCTTCAGGGTCTTTGGTTTTCAGAACTTCCTAGAAGCTACATGCTTTGAGCTCTTACTATGAATCTGGAGGCTTTAATGCATGTCAGCTAATTTATAATTTTTTGTGATGTTGGGGATGGAACTTGGAGCCTTATGCCTTGTAAGAAGGTGTTCTATTTATACTTATACAAATCACTTTTTATTTGTTTATTCATTTATTTAGAGATGGTGTCTCATATCTCCCAAATTGGTCTCCAACTGGATTTTTATCTGAGAATGACCTTGAACTTTTGATCGTCCTGCCTTTACCTCCTGATTGCCAAGATTACAGGCATGGGCCATCATACTCAGTTTATACAGTAATGGGTATTGAACTTGGGTCTTTTAAAAATATTTGATTTATTATTTTTATTTTATGTGTATGAGTGTATTGCCTGGATGCATGTATCTGTGTCATGCAATGCCCATGGAGGTCAGAAGAGGGTGTTAGATTTCCTAGAATTAGAGTTATGGATAGGTTGTCAGCCACCATGTGGGTGCTGGGAATTGAACCCAGGTTCTCTGCAAGAACAACCAGTGCTCTTAACTGCTGAGACATCACTCCAGACCCTGAACCTAAGTCTTTAATTTTTTATTGTATTTATTGTATGTTTTTGTGCATGTGAACACACATGTATGCCATGGTATAATTGTGGAGGCCACAAGACAAGTTGTGGGAGTTGGTTCTCTCCTTCAACCATGTATTGAATTCAGGTCATCAGACTAGGTGACAAGCACCTTTACCCTCTGAGCCATCTTGCATGTCCCAAACCTAGGTATTTATGAATGCTAGAAAAATCACTCTACCAACTGAGCTATATATACATCGGAGCCTCAAGTAAACTTATTATTTTAGGTAAATTATAATTACCCATGAAGATGATACTTGGAGACACGACTTTGACAAATATATGCAGTTGTTAGTGTGTATGATAGCCAGGATCCTAAGCTACTTCATTGTGAGTCCACTGCTCCCTATTATGTCTTAACCTCTAGAGAAAACAAATATGATCATCACTGGTTCAGCCCTGTGTGCCAGGACCTGCTGCATCTGTTAAAAATATGTCATTTTGAGTCAGGTGTGGTGGCACATGCTTTTAATCCCAGCACTGGGGAGGTAGAGAGACAGGTGGAGCTCTGTGAGTTCAAGGCTAGATTGGTCTACATGGCAAGTTCAAGTCGAAGAGCCAGGGATACACAGTGAGACCTGTAGTCAAAAAACAAACAAACAAACAAACAAACAAACAAAGTAATTTCATTTTGACTTGTATAAAGGAGGCACTACTAGTAATCTCATTTTACTTTTTCTATTTTTCCCCTCCCTTTAAAAAAAATTCATTTTGTTTGTGTATTGTGTGTGTGTGTGTGTGTGTGTGAGCGTGCGCGCGTGCGCACATGTATGCTTGTGCATGTCACAGTGCATATATGGAGGTCAGAGGACAACTTACAGGAGTCAGTTCCCTCCTTCCACCATGTGGATTTGAGAGATTGAACTTGGGCTGTTAGGCTTGGCTGGAAGTACCTTTATCCACTGAGCCATCTTGCTGGCCCTCTTTCTGTCCCTTATTGAAATAGGATCTCTCGCTATGCTCTCTAGCACAGGCTGGGCTTGAACTCATGATCTTTCTGTCTTAGTCTCCCAAGTGCTAGGTTTATAGGCATAAGTTACCACCACTGGCTCTAATAACTCCCTTTTGCAAGTTTGAGACTGATCTAGAAATCACAAAGGTGGTTGTGGAGCAAGAGGAAGGATGTGGAGAGCCTGGGTGAGTGAGGGCACCTGGAAGGAGAGGCCCTCTGTTTTATACAATCTCTCTGACTAGTCTGGTCACTCTTCAAGGACAGGGACTTCACCTTGCTTGCCCTGGATTCCCATCTCCAAACACAATGCCTGGAACAAAGGGAATGTTTCCTGTGATCACCAGTGGTGTCGGATAAATTTGGCTAAGCAACCTGGGGCCAACATGGAGAGGATTAAGTGAGCTGTATTTGTCTAGGGATCTCAAGTTCAACATGTCATTGCTGGGCTTCAAAAGAGGTTCCGCTGGCAATGGGGATCTCTGCAAGAGGCTTTGAAGGTGACCAGGACCTTGACCTAGGCAGGCCCCAGGAGGGGCTCTAACTCCTCTTGTGGGGTTGGAGTCAGAACAAGTGACAACAAGGGGGTGTCTGGCACACATGTCCCACTGTTTCCTTCCACAGGGACATCTCAGGGATATAACTTAACTCCTAGGTAAAACAGTACAAGAGATGGGTGTCAGTGAATGGGTAGAGACAGCCACTGGGGCAGCTCACAAGGACTGGAGAGGGGGAAGGAGGGAGGTTACTACTTGAATTGCAGGCACGAGAGATCTGGTCTCTTGGGAAAGAGGGCTGCAGCACTTCCCGGAAGGGCCCTTGGGCTTCAGCATGCCTCCCATGATTAATAAATACCTCACTGTCTATAGCAGTGTTTGGGTGGGGATCTTCTATAGCCAACAAAGAAGGCTACCAAAGGGCAGAGAACATGAATGCTGCCTCCCCAAGATCCTGGGCCAAGTCCAGGTGTTCCTGGCCTGCACTCAGAAAGTTGCAGGCTTACTCTGCCTCTTGAAATAGTTCTTGGTGTCTTTATGTGAGCTGCTTATTAACCAGAGGACATCAGGACACAGGGACGGAAGAGCTGGCACCCATGCCCAGGGGGTATAATTCAGGAACAGTGTGGGCAAGGCTGACGTAGGCAGTCTAGGTGACAGAGGTGGCCATGCTAGAGTATTATTAGACTGTGGTCTTGTGGACCCTGGGGGCAGCCAGGGGCACCAGGGTCCACCATCAGCACTGCACGTCCAAAGAAGGAAAGTAACTTCAGGGATGAGGACATCCTGAGCCGCTCTGAGGTAGCTGGTGGCATCCTCATTGGGCTGGGGCAAATTTCAAGCTGCAGATGGAGGGGGCACTTTCCATTCTATAGATGCTTCCCTCCTTAATTAATTAATTAATTAATTTATTTATTTATTTTTGAGACAAGGTCTTGCTATGCAGACCAGGCTCATCTCAAACCCACAGAGATCCTCCTGAGTGCTGGGATTAAAGACCTGCACTGCCACGCTCAGCCTACTATTCTCCTTTTCTAAAGAGACTTTTCCAGAAATGGCCCTGAATACAATACTCCAATCCTGGGTCAGGCGTGGTGACACATATCTTTAATCTCAGCATTTGGGAGGCAAAGACAGGTGGATGGATCTCTGTGTTCTAAATAGAGGGTTCCTGTAGTCCTAGCAGAGCTACACAGTGAGACCCTGTCTCAAAAACAAAATAAAACAAAAACAAAACTCCAACCCCAGGCATCCTCTTTTGACTCTCCCAATAAGCTGCTGTGGATGTACCAATCTGTGGAATAAGTGCTGATGGACATCACCAGCCAGATGGGTCCTCACAGGTCACACAGCACCCTTGGACCTGAGGTGGTTCTTGACATGAAGCCATGGAATGTGTCTGTGTCTACAGAAGTATGGTTTAGCCAGGCTTCAGCTGGGTCTTGGGTTTCTAGCTGGTACCATCCCACCAGAGGGTGTGGAAATGCTCCCATTTGGCTTCTTCCCATGGGGAGGGTGGTTAGAGGAAGAAAGAGCTTAGAGCTGCTGTGCTAGTCCCAGTGCCTTAAAAGTGATGTTGTAAACACTGCCCCAGCAGTCAGTCTGTGGAGCCCCTGATGGGGACCAGAGGAGAGATGTTGTCCTGACTTACCCTCTACCCTCCACTCTGCAAACAGAAGGCCTAGCCTTCATCTATCACCTCAGTAGCTAAACAACTTCCTCAGACAGCCCCGTGGAACGTAAATCAAGAGGGTTCTAGCTTCTGAGAAAATTGCACACAACCATAGCCCTCAGAAGTGCTTAGCCTCACATTCTTTCCTTCTGTCCTTTCAGAGTAGGGAGCTAACGAGTCACAGTTGCTGACACCCACAGCAGATCAACTTCTCTGACCCTTCGTCCTCACTTACAAATGGGTCAGCCTACCTCACCGGTGTAGGGGGAAGTTAAATGAGGTAACACACCAGGCATCATGATGCATCCCTATAATCCTAGCACTTGGGAGGTGGAGGTCAAGGCCAGCCTGGACTATACAGTGACCCTGAGAAATAAGAAAGAGAGAGAGAGAGAGAGAGAGAGAGAGAGAGAGAGAGAAAATGGGAATGCATGTGGAGTGCTCTGCATAGTACAGTGAGTGTTAGAATTTAGGAATTTAGGCTCCCATCATTTCAGGGGCTGAAGGCCAGTCTTAGACAAATAAGGAAAAGCAACAACAACTCTTCTGATACCCGTCCCAGAGAGAAGGCTGTGGGCCAGTGCCTTGGCCATTCATAACGTCCAAGCCTTCTTTCTCTTGCTCTTTCTCCTGCCAACAAGACCCAGACCTGACTACTCCTGGCAAACTTTGTGGTCTCCAGCTTGTTTGAATTCTCACAGAGAAATCAAATGGATACTTGGGCCTGCTGGAAGATGGACACATTCAAACACGTTAGGGTGGCCGTGGAAGGTAGAGTCAGATATTATCACAAAGGGACTTTAGTTTGTTCAGATTCTAAGAGCTGTAGTTTCCACAGAGAGCTCGCTTTTGTGGACAGGTCAGAAACTAGCTTTTGTTAAAAGTTCTTTCCTTGGCCAGGCATGGTGGCATATAGCTTTAGTCCCAGCACTTGGGAGGCAGAGGCAGGCAGATCTCTGTGAGTTTGAGGCCAGCCTGGTCTACATAGTGAGTTCCAGGCCAGCTGGAGCTACAGGGAGACCCTGTCTCAAAGAGACCAAAAAAAAAGTTCTTTCCTCTCATGCACACTTCCATGACAGTATGATGTGTCACAAACAAGTCTGGCTCCCATCTATACAGGTTAAGACATGATAGCTTTTATGTTTAAAATGATCGGTCACACACACACACACACACACACACACACACACACACACACACAGATTGGGCACCAAAGCTTTCTGGCTGCACAGTGTCCCATTGGGGAATGAGATCTGGGGTTAATGGGTGACCAGCGGGCCCAAAGATGGCAGGTTTCTGCCTAGTGCAGCAATGCCCAGACAACCAGGGTAAGTGGCACAGCAGTCAGGCAGGATGGGAGAGGCCCTGTGAGTACACCGACCTTTGTCCCTGTTTGCTTTTGGAGAGGGCTGGGCCTGCTAGCACTGCCTCCTTTCCCTGCTTCTTTCTGCCTGGGGCTCCTGCTCCTGCCTAGGCAAGCATTCTCAGGGCCTGAGGTGACCTGACTTTGGTGGGTGACAAGCAGAGACCTCTTAGGCAGTTAAAGGGCTCAGTGGAACCTTTGTAGTGACTTAGCAGGTACTCGACTTGATGTCTGTGTATGCTCCTGCCCCCAAACTGAATCTCTTCCCTCTGGCTCTTTTCCAGCTGAAGGATTATTAACTAGTCATCTAAACAATCCTTGTCAACCTAGGCACTCTGTCACTGGGAGGAATAAGGGTCAAGGGGCCCTGCATCTGAGCTGCGTAGGGTTCTTTGCCCCTTTCCAGTTCTGTCCTTTGGGGCAGGAAAGCCAGGAAAGCACTCTTTTCTCTTTTCTTCCTTCCTTCCTTCCTTCCTTCCTTCCTTCCTTCCTTCCTTCCTTCCTTCCTTCCTTCCTTCCTCCCTCCCTCCCTCCTTCCCTCCCTTGTCTTCCTCCTTCCCCTCTCTTCATCCTTCCTTTCTTCCTCTCCACCCGATCACCCGCCTCAAATGGGGTTGCCAGGGTTCCAGGGTTCCAGGCAGGTCATTTTTCTAGGGTCAAGTCTGAAGTTTTCTCTTTCCTGTGAGAGGCTAGACCCTGGTTCCCGTCCCCTTTGTACTATAGAGGGCACCACCTCTGCCAGTTCCCTCTCAAAGGTCAGAGAGAAGCATCTTTCCCTGACACAAATAAACAATCCAGCCCATGTGCTGAAAGACTTGGGGTTATTAATAGCCAGATATTTTGTTTTCCTATCCTGGGGCTTATCCCCTTGCACGAGCATGAAGATAAGAGAACACACGATGTTCTTTACCCTGCACCCCCCAGGGAGAGGCAGGCTGGGGGTGTGCACTACTCTGTTTAAAGCCATCACTGATGTGCATACTCTGAGAAAATAGACTTAAAAGTTTATATTCGGTCTCTCTTGGCTACTGTTGCTGCTCAGCAAAGAAACTATATTGTTTAAAGCCTTAGGCAAACAGGTTGCAAGGCAACCTTCAAACAATAGAAAATACCCTAAACTAAAAATAAAAGCACTAAGGCCTGGGAAGCATGGTGGTGCTTGGTGAAGGGACTCTGCAGTCAAGGCGAAGGGGAACACTGTAGCCTGTGTGTTGTTTGTGCCCTTATCGTTTTAGTTCCTCATAGTCCAGACATGCCGGGTCCCTCACTTTCTATTCCTGGACTCTTCATCTTCCCGGTGGCATTAACCTCATAAAGGAGTGGATCAGGGCTGGAGGGATGGCTCAGCAGTTAAGAGCACTGGCTGCTCTTGCAGAGGACCTGGGTTCAGTTCCCAGCAACCACATGGCAGCTAACAACCGTCCATAATTCCAGTTCCAGGAGATCTGGTGCCCTCTTCTGACCATCACAGGTACTTCACAACATGGATGCACTTACATACATGCAGGCAAGACCCTCATACACATAAAATAAAAACAAAAAATAAAATATTTTAAAAAATAAATAAAAGAGAGGATCAAAAGGCCTGCAGTGGTCTATGGAAACCTCCAAAGACTAGTAATCTATGCCCTTGCCCTGTGGCTCTTGCCCTGACAATAATCTAGTCCTGAGAATCCTTAGAGCCTAAGAAAGAGGTTGGGTGTGGTGTCATGCACCTGTAATCTCAGCATTTTGGAAGTTGAGGTAGGAGGATGACTACTTTGAGGCTAACCTGGAGTTACATAGGGAGACCTACAAGAGGACTAGGCAAGCTAGGGCTCAAACCTCATCATGAATTACCATGATGAAGGCAGGAGGCTCAGAGTTAGGGAGGAGGTATGATGTCAGAAACAGGTTGGAGTGACGCACTTTGAGGATGGAGGAAGGGACCACAAGTCAAGGAATGTGGTGGCCTTCTGAAACTAGAAAAGGCAAGACAGGTACCCCTAAAAACCTCTAGAAGGAACACAGCCAAGTGGACACCTTGACTTTGACTGTAAGACCACTTTGGATTTCTGACCTGTAGAAATATGAGATTAACATTCATGTTTTAAACCATTAAGTTTGCAGTAATTTGTACAGCAGCAACAAGAGACACGTAACAATGATAAAAGCAAAACTTGTGGTACTTTGATGAGGATAAGAAATATAGTTCATTCTTGGGTAATCAATACTCCAGAACCACAGCGAGATGACTGGGAAGCCTTGAGCTTGTCTTCCATTTCCTGTGCCTCGCCACAGAGGGCAGACCAACAGAGGTGCTGGACCTGGACAGATCATGGTTTCCTTGAAAAGATCACACACAAATCAATAAAAAGGCTGCTTTCTCTCCCTTTTCTCTTTTGCTCTCTGACCCTTCTCTCTTCTGCCTGCTGATAGGGCAGGCTAATCAATAACTGTCCAACAGGCAGCCTTCAGTAGCGGGTTGCCATTTTCTCCAATAACTTGTGTCCCATCCAACCAGTGACCCAGAAACAGATCAGACTGGAAAGGGAAACTAGAAGACAGAAAAGCAAGTCAGCTAGTCACCTCTACCCCGACCCCAGGCTGCTAGCCAGAACTCACAAGATTCTCCTGGCCTCTCTGGAAAGAGTCATGTCAAAGAGATTTCCAGGCTGTCTTCCTTTGTGACCAGGTTTGCTTTATCTCAGCCTGTGTTCCCTGATTAAATGCCTCCTAAGGACTTGCATAAGAGAGCTCATAAAATCCTGACCACCTCAACCCAAACAAGAGGAAAACATTGGATTTCTTGAGCCCTCTGTCTCCTAGGAGCATAAGCACTTGAAGACCATAATTTACTCTGTTCTCAAGACACTGCTAAACAGACAAGAACTATCCATCCTGTTTTATAATTTGGGGTCCTGGATTATAAGAGAGGGCAAGTGATATGGCCAAAGTCACACAGCAAGTCAGACTGAGCTGAAGCAGAAGTCAGCTCTCCCAGTGCCACAGTCCCTGGGTGTTCTCCCATTTAGTCTCCCTCTGTCTTAAGGCTTTTACTGAGCAGGTCAGTGGGTGTGGCCTCTGGGTAGATGGTTTCAGTGGAATGCAGAGATAGAAAACCATTAAAGCTGTCATCAAATATCAAGCAACTGTTGTCTCAATAGAAAGATTTTCCAGACCAGGGCTCTGCATTGCTCTGTGTGTAGATTTGGAAGGTAGTCTGGGGAGGAGGGAAGGTACACCACCAACAGATTATCTCCCTGTGGTTCTGGAGTATTGAGTACCCAAGTGTGGGGTCTCTCCCTCCCCTCATGGGTTGTTGGCCACTGGTCCACGAGGACAAAGGGAGCAGAAGTGACAAATGGGGTCAGGACAGCCAGTGAGCATGCAGAAGAAAGCCCTTCTGGGGAGGCAGATTCAGTGATATAGCTCCACTGTTTATTCAGTGGGGGTTAGGGAAAATATAGTGTGGAGGTAGCAGCCAAAGCTACAGCTGATAGGTGCTCATAGTATGCTTTATTTACATGTAGTGGGGGATCCTATCATCTGGCTATAGGGTAATGCCTAGTTATCATATAGAAAAAACCTGGGGATAGCTTTATTGCAGGTAACTATGCCAAAGGTCATGTTCTGAATAAGGTCAGGCATCTGTGCTTGGAGGCAATTTCCAGGTAAGTCAGGCAGGAAGCCCCTGCTGAGAAAGGAACCAACCTTAACAGCAGGGTTCCCCAACACCCAAGAATGAACTATATTTCTTATCTTCATCAAAGTACCACAAGTTTTGCTTTTATCATTGTTACGTGTCTCTTGTTGTTGCCCACAAAGAGCTCTTCCCCACCCCTAACATCAGCATGGCCCCTTTTCTACCTTATCTCTCATTCATCTTTCTGGCTTTTCCTCCTCATTCTTCTGAGAGATCCTGGACTGTAAATTCAGGAGCCATACTAATAGATTTCCCAAAACCATTGCCAAGGGACTGAGCTGGCTAAGAATGAATAGCTACTGAGCTTCCAGGACCAGAGCAATGAATGCCCACAGCCCTGCACAGAGGACAAGCAGTTTGGCACACTGCCCACCAATCTCCCCTTTCACATGGACAGGCTCTGCAGAGGCACTGTCATTTCTTGCTCCTCAAACTTTTGACTCTCAAAGACCATGAAAGGATGCCCCTGTCTCACCTATTCTTGTAACCAAGATTAATCTTATATTTTGAGATAATTAAAAATTTTTTATTTTATGTGAATGAGGGTTTTGACTGCATGTATGTTAGCCAGAAGAAGGTGTCAAATCCTCTGGGATGGTTGTTAGTTGCCACATAGGTGCTGGGAGCCCAACCCAAATCCTCTGGAAGGGTAGCAAGTGCTCTCAACTGCTAAGCCATCTCTCCAGCTCCACAATTTGAGATGATTTAACACTATTCAATTTGCCTTCTTACTGTGCAATCAGCTTATTTAAATTTAGTTAGCCTTTAGAAAAACAATATTGGGACAGGAGAAATGGCTCAGTGGTTAAGAGCACTGGTTGTTCTTGCAGAGAACCTGGGTTTGAATTCCATTACCCACAGGGTGGCTAACAACTGTCTGTAACTCTAGTTCCAGGGGATCCAACACCCTCAGAAGAAATGTCCTTCATGGACATTTCACAACACAGATATACTTGCATATAATACACATAAAAATTTTTTTTAGAAAGATAAACAATGTCAACAATCTTACTGGGCCTTGGGCTCCTCTTGTAATTAACTTTTATAAAAATCTATGCTAAACAAATAGCTTTAACCTTGGATTTCTATTTTAATCTTGAATTTCCTATTTCTCTTTCATGACCCTTCCTTTATCCTCACCCAGAATAATGTATGTGTTGTATGTTGTGAAAATATCATTCCCAGTTTATGTTGCAAAAAACAGGTGGTATTAGATTGATAACGTTATAGTTTTGAATTCTGTTCTGGGTCAGTAGGGGGTCAGAAAAGGAACATTCTTCCTTGAAAGGACAAAGTTCCTCATTTCTTTCCCTTGTCATGCTGGGTCTACTGTTTAAGTAAAGGAAGTCCATCCTCAGTTGGAGGAACATTTCTGACACTAAACTGGGCTCACTCTTGGTTTAAATCAGTTCAAGAGTCAGACTGTCTTTGTTTTGTCACATCTGCCACAGCCCCTTTGTTTTCTTTATGGTATAAAGAGAGAGGAATGGAATGCTTCGGTTTCAAAGAATATGGTAGGTTATAAGTATTTTAAGTGTGTAACAGCCTCCTAATGGGGCTATTATGTACAAATGGATGCAGAAAGTGAGCCTGAGTTGTTAGGGGCCTCTCTGAAGCCTTGAGGGCAGAGCTGCACTCTGGGCTCTGCATCCCATTGGGCAGAGGCAGAAAACAGCAGCTAACAAAGCCAAAATCTGAATGGAGGAAGGTGAGGCAATGCCACCCCAGGGGGGGCAAAGATGCTAAGATGTGAAAGGAAGGCCTGATTGCTCCTAGGAGGACCGACCACATGCAGCTCCCCTGGAAGGACTGACCACACAGAGTTCCTAGGAGGACTGGTTCACACACTCCCTTTCCCTGATACTGTGCCTATATCCCTGAGTAAAGGCATTATAGATGAGACAGAACAAAACAGTGGCACTGGTGAGGGAACATGGAAAGGAGGACTGGGATTGGTATAAAAGATTGGTGGGAGACACCACAGAATCTGTTTTTAAGGCTAAATTCTGAGAAGACATGTACTAAGAATCTGCAAATTGTATTGTCTGCCACCTAAAGGTAGATCTATCACAAGAACCTGTAGCTGAGGAGGCTGTGAGCCTCCAATTCCCTGCCTCTTCAGGTAAGTATTATGGCAAGATGATGGTGTTCTGCCATTTTTCCTAAGTTGAAACATTCTCTTAGAGAGAGGCTCCTTCAGACTCCGGAAGTGAACAATTCACAAGTCTCAGGAATTCACTGAAACTTACCAGATGCAGAAGGCCCCTCTCTCTCTGAGATTTTATAAGCAGTAAGGGCTGCTCAGGACAGGAGGCTCTCCCATTGGTTGAGTTGCCTGCATGTTGTGCAGAGAGTTGTGCCTGCATGTTGTGCAGAGTTTTGTGAACTGCCAGCCATGCTGGGATGGACTTCTGGTGGTATAGCTGCCTTTGAGTTGTCCGTGCCCTGTAAGTCACCCCTCATCCCAGGGCTATACACCCAGGTGCTTTCACCTTCTTCACCCATGCTCATATACAATTTCTGTCCTCTAGCTTCAGTCCTTCATAATCTGGACATAGCCCTAGCCACAATGGAAATGTTTGCTATGTCTCCCATACAAAGAGCCTGAATCCTTGTAGCCTCTTCACTGGAACACTCCTGTGTGGAAGGCCCATCTCTCGTAGCCAGCCATGACTGGCTTCTTGACATCACTTACATCTAGGTTTAAATGACACATTTTCAGATAAACTTTCCCTATATGTCTCATCTAAAGTAAGCACACGGTCAATTTAGTACGGGGATATTTTTCTTGTTTATTTGATTTCTTAGTGTCTTCTTGTACTTGGATATAAACTCTAAATCTGCAGAGAACTTTGTTTTCTAGAGTCAGGCATAATAAAAAAGTCAAAAGTACAATCATTTCATCTGGCGAAAGTTTAAAAGAAACAAAGGATTAAATGTAAGGTAAGAAGCTGGGACCATGGCACATGCTGTGATCCCAGCATTTGGGAAGCTAAGGAAGGAGGATCACACGTTTGAGGCTAGCCTGAATGATAAAGCAAGCCCTCCTACACGACACACAGCAATCCAAAGAAAGATGTATAAGTAAAAAAAAATTACAGGCCAATATATCATAGGAAGTTAAAGCAAAATTTCCTCAGCCAAAAATAATAAAATATATTTATATGCACGTACCCCATAAGAGAATAAAGAACAAGACCCAATCTCAATAGATGCAGGAAAAAGATGTGGGCAAAATCCATCACTCTTTCATGAGAAAGACACATGGTAGTTGTTAGCCACAATGTGGGTGCTGGAAACTGAACCTGGGTCCTCTGCAAGAGCAGTCAATGCCCTTAACCACAGAGTCAATTCTGTAGCTCCACACGATCATTTAAAAAGAGAACACTAAGGAATCCATTAAAAAGCTACTAGAACTTATGGATGAATTTGGTGAGATTTCTGGATTTTGGTCATTAGCAAGGGATAATATGAAAATGAGATTAGAGACTGATTCTATTTAGAATAGCATCAAAAAGAGCAAAATGCTTAGAAACAAGTTTAACAAAAGAAGTGTGAGCCTTGATCAGTGAAAACTACAAAAAACTGTTGAAACAAATGAAAGATAAAGGCTGGTGAGATGGCTCAGTGGGTAAAGTCTCTTGTCACCAGGCCCCAGGACACAAATTCAATCCTTGAACCCCATATGGAAGAAGGAGAAAACTGACTTTTGCAAGTTGTCCTCTGACCTGAACATGTATCTGTGGCATGCCCGTGTAATCACCTAGCTATGGGTGAGCACACACACAGACACATAAATTGGATTAAAAGACAATATTATTATTTGGAGACAGGATCTCATTGTATAGACCAGGTAGGTTGACCTCAAACTCACAGAGATCCACCTGCCTCTACCTCCTGAGTGCTAGAATTAAGTGTGTGTGCTACCATGCTTGGGGAAAAGATAATATTAAGATGGCAACCTTTCTGAGAATGACCTATAGATTAACTATCACTCTTCAAAAAGCTCATATTAAGACTCCTATGGATATGCACAAGGTCTGGAGTAGAAAAAAAAGTCTTAAAAAGGAACAAAGAAGATTCAAACTTCTTGATTTCAAAACCAGGGCTAGGGAGATGGCTTAGTTGGTTAAGTGCTTGCCATATAAGCATGGGGAGCTGACAACTCAGCTTGGAACCCACTTGGAAAACAGCCTGTGTAGTGGAATGTGTTTGTGATCCCAGAGCAGAGGAGGTAGAGATAGGCAGATCCCTGGGGCTCCCTGGCCAGTGAGCCTCACCTATCTGGTGAGCTCCAGGCCAGTGAGAGACCGTGTTTCAAAAAGAAAAAGGTGGATGACGCATGAAGAATGACACCCCAGGTTATTCTTTGGCCTCCATACACATACACACACACGCACGTGCATCTACACATGTGCATTCATTCTCCCCACACATAAAGTTTACTCCAAAGCTAAGTGTTAGTCAGTGTGGTGCTGAAATGATGACAGGTACATACATTAATGGGTTTGTGGTGAACTGACTTTCCACAAGTGTACCAAGACAATTCAGTGGGGGGATGATCTAACAAGGGTGCAATGACAAACAGATATCCACATGCAAAAGAATAAACTTGGATCCCTTCCTTATGCCATATACAAAAATGACCTCAAAATGGATTATAGATCTTTAGTTGTTTTAGAGTTAAAATTACTAAAATTTCAAGGCACGCCTTTAGTCCCAGCACTTGGGAGGCAAAGGCAGGTAGAGCTCTATGAGTTCGAGGCCAGCGTGGTCTATATAGTGAGTTCTAGGCCAGCTGGGATTATAAGGAGACCCTGCCTCAAAAAGACCAAAAAAAAAATTACTAAAAATTCTTAGAGAAGAAAACAGGAGTAGAACTTTGTTCCTTGGGTTAGAGAAGGTCTTAGATTATTTGCTGTGAGGGTGTGGTGGTACACACCTTTAATCCCAGCACTCAGAAGGCAGAGGCAGGTAGATCTCTGTGAGTTGAAGTTCTGCCTGGTCTACACAGCCAGTTCCAGGCCAGTCAGATCTGCATAGTGAGACCCTGAGACCCCCATCTCAAAAAAAAAAAAAGGTAATTTGAACTTAATCAAAATTAAAGCTCTTTTTCTTTCCACAGGATTTTTTCCCCAGTACTGGGATTGAATAGAGATTGAACCCAAAGCTCTCTTTGTATATGTCAGAAAAATGTTCTACCAACTGAGCTATATCCTCTTAAACCTTTCTGTTTAAAAGTGCACTGTCAAAAGTAAATGAGAATGTAAAAGATGTTAAAAGGATGTGGGAATGGAGATATTTTCTAAAATAGAAGAAAGGAGAAAGCCTAAGCAAGTGATGAAGGTCTCTGTAGGCTTGTTATGAGAGACAACAGATGAGACAAAAATAATATACACATAATCTTAAATTTTCTTAGGTCATAGTTTAGTCAGCTAATTTAAGGAACAAAGTATTTATCTAGTCAAGGTTTATCTAAGAACATTTGGTTTTTATG
>NW_008343207.1:4155381-4156354 GCF_000622305.1 Nannospalax galili | reverse complement strand
TGTCCTCTTGTTCAGGGAGGCCATGGAGACCCCATGAGATGGACTTGAACTAGTGTCCTGTCTACAAAGAGGTGGGTCAACTCAGAGGAAACATCTCCCTCATGCTTCCGGCAGACATGCATGGTGGAGCAGGACCTTTGACTTGCCTTCCCATAGATGGAACTGATAAAAGAAAGGAGTCAGGGGTTCCTCCCAAGCCCATGTAACCCCTGAGGAACAGATCCTCAAATGGCCTTAAGTGTAAGAATAAATTGATTTATTTGGGCCAACTGTATGGTGTTAAACACCCAAAAGGAAAGTATAACCGGAGTAAAGTCATCAGGGTATTTCTTTTTTAAAAAAAATTAAAGAAAAATTTTAATGTATTATTTTTATTTTTTATGTGTGTGTATTGCCTACATGTAGGTAAGTACATCCGTATCATGCAATGCCTGAGGAGGTCAGAAGAGGCTGCGGATCCCCTGGGACTAGAGTTATGGACAGTTGTTAGCTGCCATGTGGGTGCTGGGATCTGAACCTAGGTCTTCTGCAAGAATAACCAGTTTTCTTAACAGCTGAGCCATCTCTCCAGCCCATCAGTATATTTCTTTAAGAGTTCAAGGGATTGCACGTCCCAGACATTAGGTGTAAGTCTATATGAAATTTATTCAGACAATTATTTTTCATTGATGATTTTATTCGTAACAAGAAAGTGCTGCTCAGATGTAAGACTTCAAATCTTGGTCTCCAATACTGTAGTGCCCACCTGTAGCTAAGGGAGACAACAAGCTATTGTTCTAAACTGATGGATAAATTTATTTTCTCCCCCTATTTCAGAAGCCTTTGAGAGGGAACTGACACTGATTCTAACCACTCCAACTGCTAACAAAATACCTGAAAGCAAATCCTGAATCCATCACTCTAGAGTCCAGCCTTGGAAGACAAAAGAAAAATGAGAGGAACCCAATAGAGGGATGCTTTTGGAAGCCCTTGT
>NW_008343207.1:4147386-4155333 GCF_000622305.1 Nannospalax galili | reverse complement strand
TTCTGACTTTTTTCTAGTTCCCTGTCTAGAACTTGTAATGCTAATTACTCTTGCCTTTACTTCTCCTTCATATCTCCTATTCACAATTCAGGGATTTCTTTTCCCCCTAGAGATAAGAGTTATACAATTTGTGAGTCTTTTAGATAGACCCACTGAAGGGGTACTCCAATTGCCTCACCCTACGTCCCTGTTCAGCATGGAAGAAGCCAGAGCGGTCTGCATCCCGATTTCCTACTGACAATTTGGGTAACCTCTTCAGAGGATGGTGTGATAAGAATGGGAAGTAGGAATTGGCTAGGCAGTTAGGGTAAAAAGACCCCAAAGAAAAGTAGCCAGTTTCTTGGCTAAAACTCACAATGTCCTTGGGCCTCTTAGCAACACACTCTGTTTCAAAGGCCAAAAATGTCAAAAATATTTGGGAACTCTTATCTAATCCCTGAAAGATTTTAGGGTTACCTCTTCAGAGGGGGGAATGTTAGAGTAGCAAAAAGCCCCATTAAAAAGAAAGAAAGAAGAAAGAAAGGAAGGAAGGAAGAGTACACAAAGTTTTCAGAAGATCTCTGAGTTCAAGGCCAGCCTGGTCTACATAGTGAGTTCCAGGACAGCTGGGGCTACAGGGAGACCCTGCTTCAAAAAGACAAAAAAAGTAACAATAATAATACATTTTTAAAAAAATTTCATTTATGCCAGGGTGGTGGAGCACACCTGTAGTCCCAGCACTTGGGAGGCAGGGGCAGGTGGATCTCTGTGAGTTCAAGGCCAGCCTGGTCTACATACTGAGTTCCAGGACCGCTGGGGCTACAGGGAGACCCTCCTTCAAAAAGATAAAAATAAAATAAAATAAATCAAAGAAGAAAAAAAAAGTGAACTATGAAGAGGTTGGAGAGATGGTTCAGTGGTTAGGAGCCAATATTGCTCTTGCAGAGGACCCAAATTCAGTTCTCAGCACCCATGTCAGGTGGCTCACAACTGCCTATACCTCCAGTTCCAGGGGATCCAGTGTCCTTTTCTGGTCTCTGCAGGGATACACATTCACCTGCACATACCCACACACAGAAACACAAATATACACATAATTTAAAAAATAAATAAAAGGGGCTAGAGAGATGGCTCAGCGGTTAAGAACACTGGCTATTCTTGCAGAAGACCCGGGTTCAAATCCCAGCACCCACATGGCAGCTAACAGTTGTCCATAACTCCAGTTCCAGGAGATCTGACAGCCTCTTCTGCCCTTCGCGGGCATTGCACGACACGGGTGCACTTACTTACATGCAGGCAATACACGCATACACAGAAAATAAAAATAATAAATAAAATATAAAAATAAATAAGTAAAAATAGAGGTTCCTCCCTTCCCAGGTGACTTTAGTTTTAGTAAACCGACAGTAAAAACTAAATAGAGCTGGGTATGGTGGCACACGCCTTTAATCCCAACACTTGGGAGGCAGAGGCAGGAGGATTTCTGTGAGTTTGAGGCCAGCCTGGTCTATACAGTGAGCTCCGGGCCAGCTGGGGCTACAGGGAGACCAGTCTCAAAAAAGAAAAAAAAAAAAAATTAGAGCTGGGCATGGTGGCACACGCCCTTTAATCCCAGTACTTGGGAAACCTAGGAAGGTAGATTTCTGTGAGATAGAGGCCAGCCTGCTCTACATAGTGGGTTCCAGGCCAGCTATGGCTACAGGGAGATCCTGTCTCAACGCCCCCCACTCTGGAAAAAACACACACAAAAAAACTTTTTTTTTACACAAAGTTGACTTGATAGGCCTTAACATATATGACAGAATGCCTGAGATCCAGTGGGTGGTCTTTGGGGGGGATGCAGATAGGGGAAGGGATCTAAATATGATTAAGATGTATTATATAAAATGCACAAAATCAATAAAAAATATATTGTAAAAAAAAAAAAAACAGGTGAAAAGGAAGCCCAGAGAATAGGAGAAAATACTTGTAAAATATGTTTGGTAAGGGACTTGTATAAAGAATAAAGAATTCACAGCTCAACAATAAAAAGATAAATAATTAGAATAGGCCAAGGATCTGAACAGACACTTCCACAACATGTGGAAATTAGTTCCAAGGGAAATGCAAAATGCAATGAAACTACCTTCCAGATAACAAGTGTTGGTAGCCTGGGTTGGTGGCCTGAGCCCATAATCCCACGGAAGAGGCAGGAAGATCTAACCTTCACGATCAGTTCATGGCCAACCTGTGCTACATGAGACCCTGTCTCAAAACAAACCAAACTAACAAACAAATCTAAGCCAAAACAACAAAAGCACCCCAAACAAATATAAAGCAAAACAACAAGTGTTGGTAATGATGTGGAAAAATCAAAATCTTTATATAATGCTTTACTGGTGAGAAAGTGGCTTTGAAAAAGGTTTTGCAACTCTTTAAAAAGTCAAACATGGAGTTATCATATGACTCAGTAATTCCACTCCTGGGTTAGATCCCCAAGAGAGCTGAAAACATGTCCACACAGAAACTTGTACTTGAATGTTTGGAGCAGCATTATTCATACTAGTCAGAAAGTGGAAACAACCCAAATGCCTGTCAACTGCTGAACAGATAAACAAAATGTAGTCGACTCTACAATGGAATATTCAGCCAGAGGAAGGAATGAAGTAGGAGGACATCCTGACTTGCCCTAGAGCTTGAGTGGCACAGGTGGCAAGGTTCTTGAGGTCAATATGCGAAGTGAAACAGGCCAGCCAGAAAAAGGCAGATACTGCAAGGTTTCACTTATATGAGATGCTCAGAGTAGTCACATTCAGATGGACAGAAAGAACTGCTTGAGGCTGGCGTGAGGGGAGACGGCCATTTGTTGTTCAGTAGCTATAGTTTCAGTTCTGACAAATGAAGGGTTCTGAAGACTGGCTTACACCAATTTGAATGTACTTTACTGAAAAGTGTACTTCAAAATGGCCAAGGGGCTGGCGAGATGGAGGGTAAAGGCACCAGCCAAGAAGGCCTGACAACCTGAGTTTGTACTTCTAAATACATATAAAGATAGAAGGAGAGAACTGACTCCATAAAGTTGTCCTCTGACTCCCCGACATGTGCTGTGGCATGTTCATACCTGCACTCACACACACACACACACCTACACACACAATAACAGTAAAATTTTAAAAAGTGGTTAGGATGGTAAATTATATGTTATGTACATTTTGTCACATTACAAAGGGAATGAAGGGCCAGTGAGGTGGTTCAGTGAGTACAGGTACCTGCCACCAGCCTGACCATGTGACTTCAATCCCTGGAACCCACTTGGTGGAAGGAGAGAACCAATTCCTACAAGTTGTCCTCTGATCTCCACTCTGTGAATACACACACACACACACACACACACACACTACAATGAAAACATTTTTTTTTTTCCTTTTTGAGACAGGGTCTCCCTGTAGCTCCAGCTAGCCTCACAGAGAGACCAGGCTGGCCTCGAACTCACAGAGATCTGCCTGCCTCTGCCTCCTGAGTGCTGAGATTTAAGGGCATGTGTCACCATGCTCAGCAAAAACATTTTTAAAAGGAATGAAATGATACATGCTATAACATGGATGACCTTGAAAATGATTTGCTAAGTTAAACAAGTCAGCCACAAAAGGCTATATAGCATATAGTTCTGTTATTTAAAATTTCAGAATAGGCCAGTCTACAGAGACAGAAAGTGGATTGGTGGTTGCCCAAGACTGGGGGACTTGGGAGAAGTAGGGAGGGATTGCTAATGGGGTTTCTTCAGGGGGATGGTGAAATGTTCTAAAAGTGAACGTAGTGATGATTGCACAACACTGGAAATACATTAAAAACCACTGAATGGGGGCTCAATGGGTTAGGGCACTCACAAACAAACCTGACATCTTACGTTCAATTTCCCAGAACCCAGAAGTTGTCCTCTGTCCTCCACATGTGACATAGCACATGCACCCATGCCCCATAATAAATAGATAAATGTTTAAAAAATTAATCAATTGTATAATTTTAAGTGATTGAATAGTATGTAGTGTGAGTTATCCCAATAAAGTTGCTTCAAAATTAAAGTACGGGGGGGCTGGAGAGAGATTGCTCAGTGGTTAAGAGCACCGGCTGCTCTTGCAGAGGACCTTAAAAACCATCCATAACTCCAGTTCCAGGGGATCTGACACTTTCCTTTTTTTAAAAAATTTATTGTTATTTTTTAAATTTTATGTGTTTGAGTCTATGTAAGTACACCCATGTTGTGCAATGCCTGTGGAGGTCAGAAAAGGCATTGGATCCCCTGGAACTGGAGTTAGGGACAGGTGTTAGCTGCCATGTGGGTACTGGGAATGGAACCCAGGTCCTCTGGAAGGGCAGCCAGTGCTCTTAACTACTTAGCCATCTCTTCAACCCCTCAATGCCCTCTTCTGACCTCCATGGGCATGCATGACGTGGGTGCACTTACATACATGGCAGGCAATACACTCATACACATAAAATAAAAATAAAGAAAAACTTTTTTTTGTCTTTTTGAGACAGGGTCTCCCAGTAGCCCCAGCTGGCCTGGGACTCCCTATGCAGACCAGGCTGGCCTTGAACTCACAGAGATCTGCCTGCCTCTGCCTCCTGAGTGCTGAGATTAAAGGCATGTGCCACCACACTTGTCTGTTAAATTTTTTTTTACAAAAAGGATAAAGGATAGTGACTCTTATCTTCTCAGCTCTCAGCTTGAATTCCCCCCACCAGGAAGTCTCCCTGACTTCCAGACTCAGAAGGGATTTGGGCCCACTCTGGACCCTTAAAATCCAGTCCTCCAACCCTGGGGATTCCCTGTCCCATGGCTTGGATAAGCAATCCTCTGCTGGACTGTGAACCCAAGTGGGCAGGGTTGGGCCTGGCTCCATCACACTGCCCCCACCCTCAGGGCCAGGAACAGAGCTATGTCTGGGATCACACATGGTGGGACAGCTGGCAGGCTCATTGGGTGCCGAGCATGCTCCATACTCCTGAGCCTGCCTTTCTCCCTGTAGATGGTGAACTTCAAGATCATTTACTGATGTTCTGCCCAGCATGTGCTTCTGCATCTGTGTGGATGTCAAGGACAACAACCTGGCCTATCTTGAAGCCATCCATAACCTCATGTTAAATGAATATTTCCACAATGTCTGTGAACTGTTCTTCTACAAGGTTTACATGGTGGATGAGATGTTCCTGGCAGGTGAAACCTGGGAGACCAGCCAGATGCAGGTGTAACAGCTGCTGATGCCCAGCCTGGCCTGCATTTCAGCCTACTCCCCACTCCCCATCAGGCTCATGGCCCACCCCAGCAACCATCTCCCTTCTTTGGCTGCCCCAGAGTAAGGACCCACAGGGTCTGGGCCACATTGGAGGAGGTCATGCCCCACTGCCTCTGGGCCCCAGCTTTGGGCAGAGGCCACCTATATGTCCCGAGTAATTGTGCCATTATGTGATGTAGAGTGTGTGGAGCCCCCAGTAAACTTGTGATCCTGCCTGGCAAAACAAAAGGGTGGTGGTAGAATAGTTTCCAGCCTTAAAAAGGAACTGCTATCATGCTACAAAGTGGATGAACCTTGAGGACATTATGCTAAGACAGCTAGTCAGAAAAGACCAATGAGTGCAGTACTCAGCATCATAAAGACAAAATAGGAAGGCAGGTACCAACAGGGGAAGGGGAATGGGGAATTAGCTTTTAGCAGATAACAAAGCTTTGGTTTTGCAAGGGGAATAAACTTAGGGGATCTGATGAACAACAATGTGCCCATGGTCAGTTAAGACAGGGAACTGTTCACTGAAAAATGGTTAAGGCACTGGGCCTGGACTTGGGCCTGTAATCTTGGCACTTGGGAGGCTGACTGCCAAGAGTTTGAGGCCAGCCTGGTCTCTTCTGTCTCTACCATTATTTAAAGGATGGCATGAGTCAAAAGGCTTAATAACAATTTCATTTTTATTGTCATTATGACTGCCATGGAAAGAATTGCTGAATTTGATAAACTTGCTGGATATGTTTATCTTTTAAATACACACACACACACGCACACACACACACACTATTCTTGATAGAGTTATGAAAACAGGCTGCATGGTTTAATTTTGCAATTATTTTTACTTCCTGATTCCTCCCTGATTATGCAATTTTGTGGGGTTACAAAAAGGAAAAGCTCATGAGCCGGTCTATTATTTTAATTGTATTACATTTAAAAGGAGTGAGAAATGGTTCAATTTACATCAAGATTTTTTTTTTTTTTTTTTTTTTTTTTTTTTTTTTTGTCTTTTTGAGACAGGGTCTCCCTGTAGCCCCAGCTGTCCTGGAACTCACTATGTAGACCGGGTTGACCTTGAACTCACAGAGCTCCACCTGCCTCGGCCTCCCGAATGCTGGGACTACAGGTATGCGCCACCACTCCCGGCCAAGATTTTTTTTTTTTTGACAAGGGTCCTCAGCTCACTCTGTTACCCCAACCTGGAACTTGAGGCAATCCTCCTGCCTCAGCCTCCTGGGTGTTAGGACTATAAGTGAGCACCACCAAGCCTATGTCTATATGTTTTTATAAAAACTTCTTTTTAAGTAGATCTGAACTTGGGGACTCACATCTATTTAATTATATTCTCTAACATCTGTGACCTGATGCTTTTCTGTACTTCAAATGTGTTCTTTATATGAACTGTTTTTATTTTTTAAAATCTTATTATTTTAAAAATATTTTATTGAGTTTTGTGCATTTCATGTAATAGATCTTAATCAAATTTAGACCATCTCCCCATCCTTGCTCTCCCCATAGCTCCCTCCCCCCAGATTTCATGCATTCTGTCATATATGTTAAATCTTTTCTGGTCAAGCTTTTTTTTTTTTGTCTTTTTGAAGCAGGATCTCACTGTAGCCCCAGCTGTCCTGGAACTCACTATGTAGACCAGGCTGGCCTTGAACTCACAGAGATCTGCCCAAGTGCTGGGATTAAAGGTGTGTGCCACCACGCCTGGCTGGTCAAGCATTTGTACCCAGGTGCCCTTCAGTGCAAGTTCATCCACTGGAATCCAGTCAGCCTAGCTAGAGTCTCTCCCTTAAAAAAGATCTGTTTTTAATATGTAGCTTCCTCTTTCAACAAACCCAAAAAGGTCATAAAATGAATCTCAATATACAAAAATCTTGCAGAGATAAAAAAAATTGTCACATTGAGTTAAAAATGAAACCATGAGACTGGAGAGATGGCTCAGCAGTTAAGAGCATTGGCTGCTTTTGTAGAGGACCTGGGTTCAGTTAACAGAACCTACATGGCAGCTAACAACTATCTGTAACTCCAGTTCCAGGGGATCCAACACCCTCTGCAGGCATTACATGACACAAGTGTACTTACAAACATTCAGGCAAAACACTCATAGACCATAAGATAAACATAAATTCAGAAAAATTTAAATGCAACCATTTCTCTAAATAGACTATTTGATTCAAGATATACCAAAAAGGACAGATACTCATTAGAATCACGTGCAGAAGGTCAACTCTGGGGATAGCTGCTCACTGTCCCACACATACATCACATGATTTTCTGAGTTATCACTTCTGCCTTTAAACAATAACCATCTATACACATTGATAAGTATCTTTTTTTTTCTTTTTTAGAAGCATTTCATTACAGCTTTAACATACCCAATAACAATTTCCAGAGCAAAAATACATCTCTTTCAAAAGTGGCTATACAATTTTTAGGTTCATGCTCACTGTCCCACACATACATCACATGATTTTCTGAGTTATCACTTCTGCCTTTAAACAATAACCATCTATACACATTGATAAGTATCTTTTTTTTTCTTTTTTAGAAGCATTTCATTACAGCTTTAACATACCCAATAACAATTTCCAGAGCAAAAATACATCTCTTTCAAAAGTGGCTATACAATTTTTAGGTTCATGCCGGGTGTGGTGGCACACGCCTTTAATCCCAGCACTTGGGAGGCAGAAGCAGGTGG
>NW_008343207.1:4143717-4146756 GCF_000622305.1 Nannospalax galili | reverse complement strand
AGAGCCCTTATATTCTGATATCCCTGCTACTGTCTGCTATGTTGTCGGCACCCCAGCCAATCCCCACTCTTTGCCTTTCTGTTGAATCTAGTCAGCCTATCTAGAGGTCTTTGTTTTAGGAGGGTCAGCTGTTCCTTTTCCAGCAGCAGTCAGTTGTCAATATTCCTTTAGATAAGATGAGGGTCTGCTGTTCACTTTCCCATTTCTGTGCTGGGTTACTATTTGGGAGTCCCTTTGGTCATCCTGGCCAACAACTCAAAAGAAGGTATCGCCTATCTGGCATTGTTGCTTGTTATGTAGCCTTTAGCTATGCATATGGACTCTTAAGAAATTATATTGGCCCCTTTAATCTTTGGCTATACTTTCCTTCTGGGTGTTTAAGGCCATAGAGTTGGCCCAGATAAACCAATTTATTTTTACTCTTAAGGTCGTTTGAGGATCTGTTCCTCAGGGGTGACATGGGCTTGGAGGAGCCCCTGGCTCCTTTCTGTTACCAGTTCCATCTATGTGAAGATAAGTCAAAGGTCCGGCTCGACCATGGCTGGCTTCTCTTAGAAGCATGGAGGAAATGTTTCCTCTGTGTTGATCCTTCTCTTTGTAGACTGGACACTGATTCAAGTCCATCTCATGGGGTCTCCATGGCTTCCTTGATCAAGAGGACAGGTGACTCACCAGAGTTACAGGACATTTTGAGAGATGATCATAGTCACCTGGAACTAGTCAACCTAGGAGGGCAAGAAGCAAAAACTGTCCTTTATGTCCCTCTGATCAAATTAGTATAGGCCTCAAAGTATGGCTGTTAAACATCCAAGAATGTTAATTCCATCAGTCTGGTACTTTTAATTACTGTGTGCCATGTAGATAAATCTTGGGCAAAGACCAATTGGTCTCAGAAGAACCTTGCCTAGACATATATTTCTTGATCTGATATGTATAATTTGTCAGTAGGTTGTTTGACTAAGATGGTTCCCTCTGGTTTTTAGAACTAGCTAGGCATTATTTATCTCTCGCATTGTCTAACCCTTCCATCATGGTTTCCCCAATTAAGGTACCCCCATTTTTCCCATTTCTCCCTTAATAATACCCTTCTCCTATGGTCCTACCTCTCTTGAGTTCATTCTTTCCCTTTATCCCCTAGGTTCCTTGTATACCCTTCCCTCGCTCCCCCCCTTAAACTAACCCAATTTTTATCCCTAGCTCCCTTATTAACACCTGTTTCCTACTGTTCTTCTATTTCAGGTTCTTTCTTTTCCTTTACCTCTCTGGTTACTTTCCATTATCCTGGTTCCTGTAGTTAGGTTTGGATACACATACTCACTTATCAGGATTTGGTGCTAGGATCCACAAATGAGGGAGAGCATATGTCAATTTTGTTTCTGAGTCCTTGTTACTTCACTTAGTATAACAATTTCTAGTTCCATCCATCTGCCTGCAAAAATGGTAGGTTCATTTGTAGTTTTTTAAGAGTTCTCCACACTGCTTTGCAGCCCCACCAGCAGTGGAAGAGTATTCCCCTTTCCCCACAGCCTCTCCAACATTTGGTATCATTTGTTCTCTTGATCTTAGTCAGACTGACTGGGGTAAAATGAAATCTTAAAGTGAATTTGCATTTCCCTAATTACTAATGATGTTGAACACCTTTTAAGATGCTTCTTAGCCATCTTTATTTCTTCTTTTGAGAACTCTCTGTTCAGGTCCTCAGCCCATTTTTTAATTGGGTTACTTCCTGTCTTGATTCTCTGTTTTTTGAGATTTTTATGTATTCTGGATATTAAACCTCTGTCAGATGTGTCGCTGGTGAAGATTTTCTCCCATTCTGTGGGTTTTCTCTTCACTTCCCTGGATGCCTCCTTTGATATACAGAAGCTTTTGAGTTTAATGAGGTCCCACTTGTTGATTCTTGACCTTGTTTACTGAGCAATTGATGTCTGGTTTAGAAAATCCTTTCCTACACCTAGATCTTGTAGGTTTTTGCCAATGTTTTCTTCTAACAGTTTCAGAGTTTCAGGCTTTACATTGAGGTCTTTGATCCATTTGGACTTTTGTGCAAGGTGAAAGCCAGGGGTTTAGTTTCATTCTTCTACAGGTGGAGATCCAGTTTTGCAGGCACTATTTGCTGAACATGCCGTCTTTCCACCACTGAATGTTCTTGGCCCCTTTGTCAAATATCAGGTGGCTGAAATTGTATGTATTCATATTTGGGTCTTCAATTTTGTTCCATTGATCTATGGGTTTATTTTTGTGCCAGTACCATGTTGTTTTTATGACTATAGCTCTGTAATACAGCTTAAAATCTGGTATAGTAATCCCCCAGGCATTGCTGTTAGTGCTCAGGGTTGCTTTGGCTAACTGAGGTCTTTCGTGCTTCCATATGAATCTTAGGATGGTTTTTCCCAATTCTGTGAAAAATGTCATGGGGATTTTGATTGGCATTGCATTGAATCTATAAATGACTTTTGGTAGGATGGTCATTTTCACAATATTAATTCTTCCAATCCATGAGCATGGGAGGTCCTTCCATCCTCTGATGTCTTCCTCAATCTCTTTCTTTAAAGACTTAAAATATTCATTATAGAGGTCTTTAATGTCTTTGGTCAGGTTTATTTTGAGATAGTTTATTTATTTATTTTTTTGCAGCTATTGTGAAGGGGAGTGTTTCCATGTGCTCTTACTCTGATTTCTTGTTATTGGTATATAGAAAGGCTTTTGTAGACTAATTTTGTAACCTTCAGTTTACTGAAAGTGTTAATAATTTCCAGGAGTTTTCTGGTGGAATTTTTGGTGTCTCTTAGATATAATATCATATCATCTTAAAAAAAGATACTTTGTCTTCTTTTCCAATTATTACTCCTTTAATTTCTTTCTCTTGTCTTTTTGCTCTTGCAAGAGTTTCAAGCACTATGTTAAAGAGAAGTGGGGATAGTGGGCAGCCTTGTCTGGGTCCTGATTTCAATGGGAATGCTTCCAGTTTTTCTCCATTTAGAATGATGTTGGCTGTGGGTTTGTTATATATGGCTTTAATTATGTTGAGGTATGTTC
>NW_008343207.1:4142245-4143286 GCF_000622305.1 Nannospalax galili | reverse complement strand
GAATTTGGAAGTTCTCCCTCCATTTCTATCTTTTTGAATAAATTAAGTAGAATTGGTTGTAGATCTTTAAATGTCCAGTAGAATTCTGCTGTAAATCCATCTGGTCCTGGGTTTTTTTTAGTCGGGAGGTTTTGTATTACTGTTTCAATTTCTTTTTGTGTTATGGGTCTGTTTAAGCTGCTAATCTCTTCTTGATTTAGTTTTGGTAGTTCTCATGCCTTTAGATATCTGTCCATTTCGTTGATTCTTTGTATTGTTTTCTTTGTTTCTATTTCATTAATTTCTGCCCTGATTTTTGTTATTTTTTCTTGTCTGCTAGGTTTGGGTTTCATTTGTTGTTGCTTTTCAAGTATCTTGAGTTGCAATGTTAAGTCATTTATTTGTGTTCTTTCCGATTTTTTAATGTAGGCGCTTAAGAGCTATAAACTTCCCTCTAAGGACAGCTTTCAATGTGTCCCAAAGGTTTTATTGTGTACCAGCTCTTGGATTCATTGATTCTTTGTATTGTTTTCTTTATTTCTATTTTACTAATTTCTGCTCTGATTTCTGTTATTTCTTCTTGTCTGCTGGGTTTGGGTTTTGTTTGCTGTTGCTTTTCAAGTGTCTTGAGTTGCAATGTTAAGTCATTTATTTGTGTTCTTTCCGATTTTTTAATGTAGGCGCTTAAGAGCTATAAACTTCCCTCTAAGGACAGCTTTCAATGTGTCCCAAAGGTTTTATTGTGTTGTATTGTCCTTTCCATTTAGTTCCAGGAATACTTTTATTTTTTTCTTAATTTCTCTTTTGGCTCATTCATCTTTCAGGAGTGTGTTGTTTAATCTCCATATGTTCATGTGCTTACTAGGGCTTCTTCTGGTGTCGATTTTAAGCTTTCTTGCATTGTGGTCTGATAGAATGCACGGAATTATTTCAATCTTTTTGTATTTCTTGAGGTTTATTTTGTGCCCTATTATATGGTCGATTCTGGAGAAGGTTCCATGGGGTACTGAATAGAAAGTATATTCTTTGGGGCTTTGGTAGAATATTTGGTAGATATCTACT
>NW_008343207.1:4141289-4141996 GCF_000622305.1 Nannospalax galili | reverse complement strand
TCTTTTTGCTTTTTGGTTTACTGTTCCTTTGATCAGAATGAAGTGGCCCTCTTTATCTCTTCTGATTAGTTTTTGTTTAAAGTCTATTTTGTCATATATTATAATTGCAACACCTGCTTTTTTCTTAGTACCATTCACTTGGTATATTTTTTTCCATCCTTTCACCTTAAGATAGTACCTGTCCTTGAAAGTGAGATGAGTTTCTTGCAGACAACAAAAAGATGGGTTTTGTTTCTTTGGTGTTTTTTTGTTTGTTTTTGGTCTTTGTTTGAGACAGGGTCTCCCTGTAGCCCCAGCTGACCTGGAACTCACTGTGTAGACTAGGCTGGCCTTGAACTCACAGAGATCCACCTACCTCTGCCTCCGCCTCCCGAGTGTTGGGATTAAAGGCGTGCATCACCACGCCTGGCACGTTTTGTTTCTTAATCCATATACCTAGTCTGTGTCTTTTGACTAGGGAGTTCAGTCATTTGATATTTAAAGTTATTAATGAAAGATGTGTATTGAATCCTGCCATATTTATTTCTGTTCACATTCTTGATATAGCTGTGCATTTCCACAGTTATACCTTCATTAAGTTTCTTTCTGGAACCCCAAGAGTTTAGTCGTTCCTTTCTTCAGCTCCTTGTACTGCTTCAAGAACTCTCTGAAGGGCTGGTTTTGTGGACATGAATTCTTTCAGGCTATTTATATCATGGAAGATTTCT
>NW_008343207.1:4140608-4140889 GCF_000622305.1 Nannospalax galili | reverse complement strand
TCCACTTTATCTTCCAATCTTGATACTCTGTTTTCCATTTTGTTCATTCTAGAGGTGAGGCTTTCCCCTGTTGTTTCAAGTTGACTTATTGAGTTTTGCATTTCCTTCTTCATTTCTGCCTGAGTTTTCTTCAATGTTTCTATTTCTTTTGTGAATTCATTCAGAAGTTTATCCCTATCTTCCTTCAGTGCTTTGATTTCTTTGCTCTTGTGTTCAAAAGAATTCACTAAATTCTTTTATCATGTTTATAGTTGTTCTTTTGAGTTGCATGTCCTGGGTTA